>NC_086021.1:8917447-9267447 GCF_036323735.1 Rattus norvegicus
TGATGAAGTAGGTGTCACCTTGTTGGATTGGGTGTGGCATTGTTGGAGTGGGTGTGGCCTTGTTGTAGTAGTTGTAGCCTTGTTGGAGTGGGTGTGGCCTTGTTGGAGTAGGTGTGGCCTTGTTGGTGTAGGTGTGGCCTTGTTGGAGTAGGTGTGGCCTTTTTGGAGTAGGTGTGGCCTTGTTGGATTAGGTGTGGCCTTGTTGGAGTATGTGTGACCTTGTGAGAGTAGATGTGGCCTTGTTGGAATAGGTGTGACCTTGTTGGAGTAGGTGTGGCCTTGTTGGAGTTGGTGTGGCCTTGTTGGAGTAGGTGTGGCCTTCTTGGAGTAGGTGTGGCCTTGTTGGAGTTGGTGTGGCCTTGTTGGAGTAGGTTTGGCCTTCTTGGAGTAGGTGTGGCCTTGTTGGATTGGGTGTGGCCTTGTTGGAGTAGGTGTGGCATTGTTGGAGTGGGTGTGGCCTTGTTGGAGTAGGTGTGGCCTTGTTGGAGTAGGTGTGGCCCTGTTGGAGTGGGTGTTGCCTTGTTGGAGTGGGTGTGGCCTTTTTGGAGTGGGTGTTCCCTTTTTGGAGTGGTTGTGGTCATTTTGGTGTGGGTGTGGCCTTGTTGGATTGGGTATGGCCTTGTTGGATTGGGTGTGGCCTTGTTGGAGTCGGTGTGGCCTTGTTGGAGTAAGTGTGGCCTTGTTGGAGTGGGTGTGGCCTTGTTGGAGTAGGTGTGACCTTGTTGGAGTGGGTGTGGCCTTGTTGGAGTAGGTGTGGCCATGTTGGAGTAGGTGTGACTTTGTTGGAAGAAGTGTGCCTCTGTGGTGGCTTTGCATTGAGATTTGTATATACTCAAACTATGCTCAGTGGTATAGACAATCCCTTTCTGCTGTCTGTGCATCAAGAACTTTGGGCTCCTCCAGCACAAAGTCTGCCTGGATGCTCCCATGATTCCTGCCATGATGAAAATGTACTGAACCTCTGAAACTGTAAGCCAGCTGCAGTGGAATCTTGTCCTTTGCAAGAGTTACCTTGGCTTCTGTGTCTGCAGCCATGAGCATGCTCAGGCTACAGAAGAATCTTGCCTCTAGTGTCCTCCACTGAGGTAAAAAGAAGTTCCAGTTGGACCCCAATGAGACCAATAAAATCGCCAATGCCAAATCCCGTCAGCTGATCAGGAAGCTGATTGAAGAAGGCCTGATCATCTGGAAGCCTATAACTGTCCATCCTCAGACTCGCTGACAGAAACACACCTTGAAGGGCAGGCATATGGTCATAGGGAAGGGAAAGGGCACTGCCAACACTAGGGTGCCTGAGAGGGTGACCTGTATGAGAAGAATGAGGATCCTGCACCGGCTTCTCAGGAGATACTGGGAATCTAAGAAGATGGACTGCCACATGTATCACAGCCTGTACCTGAAGGCTCAAAGGAATGTATCCAAAAACCAATGGATTCTTATGGAGCAGATCCTCAAACCGAAGGCAGACGAAGACCGCAAGAAGCTACAGGATGACCAGGCTGAGGCTCCCAGGTCTAAGACCAAGGAAGCACAAAAACGCGTGGGAGGAGCACCTCCAGGCCAAGAAGGAGGAGATCATCAAGACTCTGTCCAAGGAGGAAGAGACCAAGAAATAAAGCTTCCTTCATGTCTGTGCATAGTGACCTCACTGTGGCCTCACATGATCAGTCATTAAAATAAAACAAGCCTTAAAATAAAAAAGAGTTACCTTGACCATGGTGTCTGTTCACAGCTATGGAAATCTAACTAAGACAATGTGTATTCATTCTGCCATTTCTGTTTCTCTGGAAACCCTAATACAATAGCGCTCTAGAAAGAGGAACAAGTACCCACCAGACAACATAAATTCCAGTTTACTATTCTGGTAAATATAAGGTTGTTGTGGTTTTTAAAAAAAAAAATACAAACTTGGTTTTTTTGTTTGTTTGTTTTGTGGTTTTGTTGTTGCTTCTGCTGCTGCTGCTGTTGTTGTTGTTGTTGTTTTTGTTGTTGTTTTTAAAGAAGAAACACATTAAGCCTCTTCATCCCTAACTGGCTGGCAAACACTAGAGCCTACATCAGCTAAAGCGATTAAGGCATTAGGAATGTGTTTACACAAAAACATAAAGTTATCCTGTCAAGTTCAGATGAGAGACAACATCTGCCATGTGGGCAAGCCTAGAGCCTCAAACATTTAACAAAAAACAAATGAGGACACACTGTCAGAAGCCTGTCAGGCCAACAGAGACGAGGGCTTGCATGTTGTGTTGTTATTTTCTTTTATGTATTATTGCAGCCACCCTGCTCATTAATCGTGTTTATAATGTTAACTCTGACACTTTTTTATTGGCTCATCAAATATTTCCTTAATGAACTGTCAGCTCACACCCCCCCATCTCCATTGTAATGACTTTCAAATTAAGTTCATCTGGACCACGGGGGTTTTTAGAACTCTATGATGACAGAAAACACGGGGAAAAGAACCTCTTTCATTGTATTTGAAGAAAGACATAGTCATTCACCTGCCGCCTTCCCCCAGTGCTGACTATTCTTAAGCTCAGTGCTGAGACCTCTGCCTCATGGGCACCATCAGAGCCGTGAGATGAACACTTCCAAACCTGGAGGCATTATACTGACATGACCATAAGGTGCTCCCTCACCTACAGCCACCGGGTTCCAAACTCCTGGTGTCCCTCCTCCCCTTAAAAGAGAGCTGTTGGGATCCAGGCTCAGCATCACACATGCCCATAATCCAAAGCTCATACCTTTTAAAAATCAGATGTGTTTATATTATCGAATGTGTGAATGTTCTGGCTACATGGAACTGTGTGCACCACGTGCCTGCCTGATGTCTGAAGTGGCCAAGAGAGGGCATTAGATCTCCTGAAACTGGCTAACACTTCAAATGTGAGCCATCATATGGATGCTGGGAATAGAACCTGGGTCCTCTGCAAGAGTAACAAGTGTTCTTCATGGCTGAGCCGTCTCTCTAAGCCCCAGAATCTGTGCCCTGTCTCTGGAGATGCTTTGATACTCTACAAAACCACATGGGAGACTTGGTCCCCGTCCTCGGGAATAGACTTCACCCTATCAATGAAGAGGATGCCATGGCTGGTGGTATTGTAGACACTAGGAGACTCTGAGGGAAAGTGCCTTGTATAGGGGAGTCCTGTGAGAACCAAGACTGGAGGAGCACCCTGGACTGGAGAGAGATTGGGTTGGGCCATTGCAGAAGATAATAGAGTGATGGTGCAAAGGACATTTGAGCAATCCCATGAACTATCCAGTCTGGGGTCTTAGTTAGGTGTACACAGTGGAGAAGAGACACCATGACCAAGGACAACATGTAATCGGGGCTGGCTTACAGGTTTAGAGGGTCAGTCCAGTATCATCAAGGCAGAGGGCATGGCAGTGTGCAGACAGACATGGTGCTGGAGAAGGAGCTGAGAGTTCTACATCTTCATCTAAAAGAATCCAGGAGCAGACTGTCTCCCACATGGCTGGGAGAAGGATTTCAAGAACTCACCCCCAGAGGGAGACCCCTCCTCCAAGAAGGCCAACCTCCTCATAGTGCCATTTCCTGGTCAGTGCACATACAAACCACCACAGGGTCTCTTCACATATATGATAATTGCACCCTTGTTTTAAAGTCTTGCTTAAAGACTCATGATGTTTGCGTGAAGAACATTCGTTGGGTCTGGGTGGCTCTAAAACCCCAAGAACATGAATTCCTTTATCTCCCTGAAGTATGAAATTAGCATGTGTGCACAGCCCCTCCCCTCCTCTGCAATATCATAATGTTAAGTGTGTGAAGCTCCAGTGTGCAGCCTCGTAAGTGCCAGCATGTGTGAGTTCTTGAACCACACACTCAACAGAATCAGGCATGAGCCTTCTGTACTTTTTTTATGGGTCTGAACTCTGTCCTAGACTGATGGGCAAGTAGTTCTGAGAAGGAAGATTGCTGGGTGCAGACAAAGGCATGAAGGTATGTGATTTAATTACAGAGCTTGGAGGAATCTGGCTCATTTCTTCCTGTACCACATGAGAGATGAAGTCACTCTGCCCAGCCAATTGCAAAAAAAAAAAAAAAAATCAGAGAAAATGCACATAGGATGCTTGTTTTACCTAGACTAGATCATGAGCCCCAATCAGATTTAAATATCCATATGTACAGAGGAATCTCCTTTTTTTTTTTTTTTTGGTGCAGAGATGCCGTCCTTTTTAAGCACCCAGGTCAAGATCAGGCAGATCTGGGTGTTTGGTGTGAGAACACCTCTCTTCTTGTGGAGTCCACCTCATGATCACTAAGGTGGCCACATGATCCCAAGTTCCCCACCATTCTGCTCAGCCCCATAACAGATGAAGAAGACACATGATTTGGGGAGATGTGATGGGCAGATTTTAGACCATCTCCTATGCAAGGCAGAGAGCAGCGTTGAAAGGACTGGAGAAGACGTTGGCTGACCCCAGGCCTTTTCTCACAGAAACAGCTGACAAACCGCCCCACAATGTTCCAGTTTTGGGTGTTTCCTTCAATAACAGAGAGTTTAAAATAGCACCCTTGCCTCCCCCTCCCTCCCCCAAGGGATGTTCGGCAGGCCCAGGGGCCACCAGGCTTCCTGTAGGAGAAGTCTCTCTGCTTCCCTCAAAGCAGCTCTCCAATAAAATAAATAGCATGTGCTCATTATTCAAATGAGGCTTAATTAATACAAAACTCGCCCCCACACTTTCCAAGACACCCATGGTAATGAGCTCCCAGCTCTCTTCCCCTCCAGTTTGTGATGTCAAGCTGAAGAGCTGCATGTGACAGAAGCTTGGAAGCTGAGGACTCCACAGGAGTTTGACTCCACAGTCTCACAGCTTGTAGAAGTATCTCGGCCCCAAAGCCTGTGTTCATCCATCCTTTCAGGGGCAAAGGTGGTGTGGTTGGTGACGTGCTCCCCAGAGAGCCTCTGAGGTTATAAAAGAGGCTCAACTCAAGAGACTTTGAGGCTGTCTCTAATTTACACACCTGAACCAGCCCCAGCCCTAATTCCAGCCAAAACATTTCGTACGTAGTAGAGCAAAAGGCACTGAGTCACGCTGACCTTTATTCATAGCCTCACGTCCTTGCTCAACTGACGAGAACACACCTCCAGAGTCCTGGAGGAAGCAGCATTGTGCTTGTGGTTCGAACAAGACAGGATAGAGGAACTGGAGAGTTAACGGTGACGCTAAAATGGAGAGAAGCTATCTTCTGGGGTCTAGCCTTTGTCTCCTGATGGCTGAGCATCAGAAACATCAACACAACCGACCCAGCCAAGGCTGCCTGCAGAAATAGTTCACGTTTTCCTAAAGATATCTCAGTCGAGGCTGAGAAACACATGGGCCTGAAGAGAAAGCCCACCAGTTAAGAGCATGTTCCAAACTCGCAGGGAACTCAAATTCTGTTCTTAGGATCCACTTAATCACCTCACAGCTGCCTGTAAAACAGCTCCCCGGAACCTGAATTCCTCTTCTGGCCTCCAAGGGAATCTGCAAACAATATGCATGCATCTGCATGCATCTGTGTGCACACACAAACACAATTGAAACTGTCCTTACTGAGGGTCAGGAAGTGTATGGCCTCTGGTTTCACGCTGTTACTAATCCTATCTCATCCCTAGACTCAAACGATGTAACTCATAAAACCATCTTGGAACTTTATTTTCAAAAAGAAAATCACCAAAGAGAAACAAGTCACGGGCTAGAAAGTCAGTCTATAGAGCAATGACTGCTCTTGCCGAGGTCCCGAGTTCCTTTCCCAGCACCCACGTGGCAGCTCACAACCATCCATAAGTCCAGTTCGAATGGATCAGACATCCTATTCTGATCTCTAAGGTGATCCTATGCATATAGCACACGAACATAGGTGCAGGTACATAAAAAATAACAAAAGAAATCTTAAAAAAATTTAAATAAAACAAGTATATTCAATCACTATATTTTACCTAATTTTTAAAATTCATTTTGTCCTTCAACCTTGCTGTAAATTATATCTTTTGAACAATGGTGCCTGAAAAGCCACAGAATTGTGTATAAAGCTCTCTCTACATGCCCATGTTCAAATCAGAAACAGTGACAGTCACCTTCTCTGTGTAATAAACTCACTGATTTCCCCCTGTGGTGTAGTAGGGGATCCAGGACTACCTGAATGGAGGTCTCTGAGTGGGACAGGAACTGCTCAGGCTCTGACTGCAGTATCCAGTGTCCCCACCACTGCTGACAAAGGACAGAGCCCTCCCCACGGGTCCCACAGACCCCAGATGCTGGTGCATTAATCGAGCCTCTTGATTTCCCGCTCTGTGAGGTAAAGGTATCCATTCACCTGGAATTCATCCAGAACCTTCAAGAGTCAGAAACATCCTGCAGAACGAAGCAGCTTCTCTGGCCCTCTCCAAGGTCCTGAGAACATCCACGAAGTCCAGTTCACTGAGAAGATGAGGGCACCCTGCCATTGCCACAACCTCCCTGGGAGCAGAGAGGGTGGGCAGAGGAGGCAAACACTCTCTTTTTCCCATTCCTCATGGTTCCCATTCCTTACACATTAAATAATCAACTTGCAGACTCATCAGACAAAACACCAGGGGCTGAGAGATGGCTCATTACGTTAGGAATTCAAGGATCATAATTTAAATTCTCAGCCCTGGGCACTCTGTCTCGAGCCGCAGTCATTCCGATGTGGGCTTTGCCAACAGGAAGACATCCGGCTGCCATGTACAGGGCAATACTGCAGCCCCACCCCCTTTCCGTCTTACATTCACTCACTAATCAATAATCATGGGGCTCAGTGCAGAGGCCACTGGCTTGAAGAAGAGCATGAGACATCGAGTGTGTGCTAATTCAGTCTGATCACACGATGTTTCCGTGATGTCAGAGCCACGGTCTCCAGGACACCACCTGGACCCATTCTCCCTCTGATTTAACACCTTAATTGGAAAGGGCATAACGGGAGGATACTGGAGAAAATCCAGGGTAGACCAAGTCCTGTCAAGTCCCCAGTAGTGAAGTGTTCCCACAGCCACAAACCCTTTTCACCCCTCCATCCACTTAAGCCTGTGATTCATGAACGATATTAAGAGAAACCAACCAGGCATGGCCATGCCTACGGTGCTATGTCTGGCAACAGATGTTTCCTACACTGATTGTATTAGAATAACCATAACCCAAGAATGCAGCCCACTCATCAGTGCCAGATCACCTTCACTAACAAGGCTGGTGGTGGCGCTGGAAAAGGCAGCTGGAACTTAGGCTGTGCCTAAGCTGGTTCTGACGGTAATTGATCTGTTACTTCCAGAGGGGAAACTGAGGAATGTGACTAGTTTCAGATGTGGATCTTTCAGCTCTGATATTGATGCCTTTGTTAGTCAGTGTCTGAGATGGCCCAGAGGCCCTGGGGAATCTGGCTTGGGACAGGAGGGATGCTTTTCATCCTAATTCAACATGGTTCCCCCAAGTGATGACAACATGGTTTTCCTGTTCACTTGATGCTGTCCTGGCCAGTCTGCTGGCTAACAGAGGAGCAGCACCTCTTCCTCTGCATCCAGCAAGGGCTATTCAACCCCCTTCGAGCACCAGACCTACTTCTCCCATTTCCTATGAGCACAATGAATCTTTAAAGAATTTTAGGGCCCCCAAAATGAGGGTAAACACGTGGTATTTGTCCATTTTGCTTGGGATGGGCCCTCCCAATGTAAGCCCTTCTCTATTTAAAAGATCAGATACCAAACAGACCCACACAGTCATATCTCTACCCAGAAGCTCAGGAAAATACTCAAATTTCAGAGATTCTTGAAATCCAGCTATCCACCCTGTTTCCTGCTATGACCCAACACATGAACACACACACACACACACACACACACACACACACACACAGAGAGAGAGAGAGAGAGAGAGAGAGAGAGAGAGAGAGAGAGAGAGATCTAAAGGACTAAAATATACTCCTAAGTCAAAGATAAAGCCCAGACACTTTTCAAATTATAGGAGAAAACTCCCTAACCTAAAGGGAGAAATGCCTATAATAATAAAAGTATCATACATTTCTCCAAATAGATTGGACAAAAAAGAATTTTCTCCCTTCACATAAGGGTCAAAACACCAAATGCAGAAACAAAGAAAGAATATTAAAATCAGTAATCCAAAAAGTCAGGTATCATATATAGGCATACCTATAGGAATTACACCAGACTTCTCACCAGAGACTATGAAAGTCAGATCCAGAGTGGATTTTATAAAACTCTAAGAGAAAATAAATGCCAGCCCAGGATACTATACCATGCAAAACTTTCAATCAACGCAGGTGGAGTAACCAAGATATTTTATGATAAACTAAATTTACATAGAATGTTTTACCAAATCCTGCCCTATGAAAGATAATAGATGGGAAACTCCAACACAAGGAAGGAAACTACACCCCATAAGAAGCAAGAAACTAATCCTCTTTCAACAAACCCTAAAGAAGAGAGTCACACAAACATAATTCCACCTCTACCAAAAAATAATAACAGAAAACCACAATAACTATTCCTTAATATCTCTTAGCATCAAAGCAAAATTCTCCAATAAAAAAGACATAGACTAACAGACTGCATACAAAAAGAAGAACTAGAATTTTGTTACATTAAGGAAATACAGCTCAGTGAAAAGACAGATAGTATCTCAGAATAAAAGGCTGGAAAACAATTTTCCAAGAAAATGGTCTGTAGAAACATCCTGGAGGACATATTACAATATCTAATTCACACAAAATTAATAAAAAAAAGATAAGGACGGACACTTCATTTTCATCAGAGAAAAAAATTCCACCAGGGTCAATTCTCTATCCCGAATATCTATACGCTACATCCCACAGCACCTAAACTTATAAAGGAAACCGAACTAAAGCTCAGGCTAACGAAATAGTCGTGGGAGACTTCAACAACCCACACTCAGCAATGGCCAGATCGTGGAAAGTGAAACCGGAGACACAGAGAAATTAACAGATTTTGAACCGAATGGATTTAAGAAATATCTATAGAATATTTCATCCTAGAACAAAAGAATATACCTTATTCTCAGGAACTCATGACACATTCTCCAAAACTGATCATAGACTTGGTCATAAAAGAGGCATCAACAGATACAAAAGAGTGAAATAATCCCATGCATTTTCTCACACTAACATGACCTAAGGCTGGACTTCAATAAAAACAAAAATGTCAGGAAGCCCAAATACTCATAGAGGTTGACCAATATTTTACTTAGTGATAGCTTGGTAGAGGAAGAACTAAAGAAAAAAATTAAAAAATTAAAAATGTTTTAAAATTTTAGGAAATGTAATGCACAACAAACTAAAACTTCTAGGACACAATGAAAGGAGAGCTAAGAGGAAAACTCAAAGCTCTGAGAGCATCCAAAGGGAAACTGGAGAGAGCATACATTAGCAGCTTGACAACAAATATAAAAGCTCAAAAGCAAAAAGAAGCAGATTCGCCCGAGAGGAGCAGAAGGCAGGAAATAATCAAACTCAGGTCTGAAATCAACTAAGTAGAAACACAAAGAACTCGACAAAGTATCAATAAAACCAGGAGCTGGATCCAAGGGTAAATCAACATGGTAGATAAACCTGATATGAATGACAAAAGGGCACAGAGAAAGTATCCAAATAACAAAATCAGAAAGGAGAGGGAGACAAAACAACAGAATCTGCACAAATTCAAAACATCATCATACTGTATTACTGAAGTTTATATTCAAGAAAAGTAGAAAATCTGGACCAAATGATCAATTTTCTATACAGGGAGCAGTTACCAAAGTTAAGTCAGGGTCAGAAAAAATATCTAAACTGTACCATGAATCCTAAAAAATTAGAAACAATTATTAAAAGGCTCCCAATTGGGAAAAGATCCCAGGACCAGATGATTTTAGTGGAAAATTCAATCCGCACTTCCTAGAACCAAATATTGTCCAAAATTTTCCACAAAATACAAACAGAGGAAACTACCCAATTCCATCGATTAAGCCACAGTTACGCTTATACCTAAAGCACACAAAGACCCAATAAAGAAAGTGAACTTCAGACCAATTTCCCTTATGAATATTAACAAAAATATTCAATCACATCATTGCAAACCAAACCCATGAACACATCAAAATGGTTATCCATCACGATCAAGGAGACTTCAAAACAGGAATGCAAGAATAGTTCAATATGGAATTCCATCAACATAATCCACCAGATAATCAAACTGAAAGAAAAAAAATGACATTTTCATCTCATTAGATGCTGCGAAAGCATTTGACAAAATAAAACGCCCCTTCTTATCCAAAGCCTTGCAATGATAGGAATTCAAGGCCCATACTCAACAACAGTAACGTAATAGACAGCAAACCAGTAGCCAAAAATCAAACTAAATGAAGAGAAACTTGAAGCTCTTCCTCTAAAATCAGGGACTAGACAAGGCTATCCATTCTCTTCCTACTTATTCAATATAGTACTCAATGTGCTAGCCTGACCAATCAGACAACAAAAGAAGGACAAAGGGATACAAATATGAAAGGAAGAGGCCAATATATCACTATTTGCAGGTGATATGATAGTATACCTAAGTGACTCCATTATTTCCACCAGAAAACTACTGCACGTGATAAACATCTTCAGGAAAATCCTGGATATAGAATTAACTCAAACAGATCAGTGACCTTCCATGAATAAACAGACCAAGAAAGAAATTAGGGAAATGACACTCTTCACAATAATCACAAATAACAAAAAATACCTCCGTGCAACTCAAACCAGGCAAGTGAAAGCGCCTTATGACGAGAACTTAATGTCTCTAATAGAAGAAAATTTGAGAAGAAGGAAAGACCTTTCATGGTCATGGATTGGCAGTATTGATATACTAAAAATGGCCCTTTGCCAAAATCAATCTCCAGATTCAATGCAATCCCCAAGAAAATCTGAACAAAATTATTCATACAGTTAGAAGGAGAAATATGCAAGTTCATTTAGAATAAGAAAAAAACTAGGAAGTGAAAACTATTCTCAAAATAAAAGAAATTCTGGGGAAATCAACATCCCTAAGCTCAAGCTGAATACCCATCAATAGTGATAAAAATTATATGGTACTGGTACAGAGACAGGCAAGTAAACACCTGTGTTGGTTCACGTAGATGGCAGCATGTAAATTAATGTAAATCCATCCATTCTTATCACGCTGTACGAAGCTGAAGTCCAAGTGGACTAAGGGCATGGAGAAAAAAGAGATATACACAAACTAATAGAAGAAAAAGTGGGGGCGGGGTTGGGGATTTGGCTCAGTGGTAGAGCGCTCACCTAGCGAGCGCAAGGCCCAGGGTTCGGTCCCCAGCTCTGAAAAAAAGAAAAAAAATAAAAGAAGAAAAAGTGGGGAAAAGCTTGAACACGTGATGATTATGGAAAATTTCTTGAACAGAACCCCAAACAAGTGGCTTATGCTCTACGATGAGGGGGTTGAGAGATTGGACCTTGTAAAATTGCAAAGTGTATTCAAGGCAAAGAACGCTGTCATTATGACAAAATGGCCACTAATACATTGAAAAAAGTCTTTGCCCTCTTATATCTGAAAGAGAATTAATATTCAATATGTACAAAGAACTCAAGAAGTTATGCTCCAGAAAGTCAAATAACCCTATTATAAATGGGGTACAGATCTAATCAAATAATTTTCAGCAGAAGAATTTTGAAAGGCTGAGAAATACATAAAGAAAAGATCAACGTCATTATTCATCAGGGTAATGCAAATCAAAGGATACACCAGGCAGAATGGCTAAGATCAAACATTCAGTTAACAGCAGATGCTGGTCACCATGTGGAGAAAGGGTAAGACTCCTCCATTATTGGTGGGATCGAAATGAGGTACAATATTCCAGGAATTACTCTGGGCTTTCCTCAGAACATTGGACATAGTATATGCTGAGGACTTAGCTATCCCACTCCTGGGCATATTCCCAAATGATGCCCCAACATATAACTAGGACACACGTTGTACTCTGTTTATAGCAGCTGTAGTCATGATAGTCAGAAGCTAGGAAGAACCCAGATGATTTGACCACAGGAATGGGTACAGAAAATGTGGTTCATCTACGTAATGGAGAGCTCCGCAGTAATCAAATACCATGACATCATGAAATTATAAGCAAATGAATGAAACTATAAAATACCATCCTGAATGAGGCGACCAAATCACACACACAAAAAAAACAAAAACAAAAATAAAACATACACACACACACACACACAATCAATACCCCAAAAGCTTGAATTACCCAACATACAGTTCACATACCGCAATCAAATCACACACACTCACAAAAAAACAAAAATAAAACACACAAACACACACACACACACACACACACACACACACTACCCCAAAAGCTTGAATTACCCAACATACAGTTCACATACCGCAATCAAATCATACACACTCACAAAAAACAAAAATAAAACACACAAACACACACATACACACACACACACTACCCCAAAAGCTTGAATTACCCAACATACAGTTCACATACTGCAACCAAATCACACACACAAAAAAAAATACAAAAATAAAACACACACACACACACACTAAATACCCCAATAATTTGAATTACCCATCATACAATTCACACACCACAACCAAATAACACATACACACACAAACAAAAATAAAACACACAAACACACACACACAATACAAAAATAAAACACACAAACACACACACACACACACACACACACACACACACAAGCACACATACACACACACTACCCCAAACTTGAATTACCCAACTTACAATTCACATACCGCTTTAAGTTCAAGAAGAAAGATGAAGCAAATGAGGATGGTCTGTCTTAAGGGGAAACAAAAATATTCATAGGACATGATACGGAGATTAAGCTTAGAGCAGAGACTGAAGGAATAGCCATTCTGAGCCTGCACCACCTGGGGATGCAGCCCACATGCATGCAGCCCCCAAACCTAAACAACATTGCTGATGCCAACAAGTGCATGCTCACAGGAGCCTGATAGAGCTGTTGTCCCCTGAGAGGCTCTCCCAGATCATGACAAATACCGAGGCTGATGCTTGCAGCCAATCATTGCACTGAGAACAGGGTCCCCTTTGGAGGAGAGAGAGAAAGTATTAAAGGAGCAGAAGTGCCTTGCAACCCAGTGAGGACAACAGGGGTCACGAACCAGAGCTCCGCGGGACTAAAGCACTTCCTGAAGACTGCACATGGACAGACTGGCGTCTCCAGCTGTATATGTAGCAGAGCATGACCGTGCTCTGCACCGATGGGAGGAGCCCTTGGTCGTGCCAAGGCTGGGCCTTCCGGAAATAGAATGTCATGCTGGGGAGGCAGCAAGGGGATGTTTTTGCGGAGGAGAAAACACCTTTGAAGAAGACAGGGCAGCAGAAAAGGATAGGGATAGGGGGCTTATGGATAGAGGCCTCACACATGGAGTCTTCATATTTTCTATGCATTTAACAGATCAATGGCAAGGCCACTTCCTAACCTCCGAGTGGGTAAACTATCCCCCACTGATATTCCCACGTTATTATTTGCTAAAATCTATATCACATCTTTCTTGCCCTGGACACCATTGGGCAGCTCTCCTGGGTCTGCTTATTCTCATGCTCTTCTATGTCAGCTGCTTCTCTGTCCTGAAAGTCTGTCCTGGAGAATCTCCATGTCTTCTTCCTCTCTGGCCCTTTGTCCAAGCGTCCTGAAACTCCTGCTCTGTCTGCCCTGCCTAGACACTGGCTATCAATATCTCTATTTTCCAATCAGAACCAACTGAGGCAGGGTCCCTGATTCCTAAGTTTAGGACACTATGATAAGCATGAGAATAAAATCAGCTACAATAACTATTTGTATGTGATTTTCTGAGAACAATATTCCCCAAATTTTAATATTCTGTTAAAGTACTAGAATCATAGAAAATACAAAGTAGACACATAATAAAAATAATAACAATAATAATATAATATAATATAATTTAATATAATATAATATAATGTAATAAAAGTGATAATAAAAATAATAATAAATATAACAATAATATAATATATTTAATATAATAAAAATGATAATAAAAATAATAAATATAATACAATATATTAAAATGATAATAATAATAATTATATATATAATATAATATAATAAAATGATAATAAAAAGAATAATAAATATAATAATTATAATAATGAATAATAATAAAAATAAAATAATCATCACCATAATCATCATCAAAGCCTAAGTGAACAGAGAAATAAAATACAAAAGCTGTGAAGGAAAAAGACCAAGTCACACATAAAGCTGATCACATTAGACTAACACCTGAATTTTCAATGGATAATCTATAATATAAATAGGCTTGGAGCACCTTTCAACACATTGTCAGAGAATAAAGATACGAGTCTCAAATTTATTACTGAGCAAAAGTATCGTTTACATCAACCCGAGAGGAGAAACTTTACACAGCATAATCACCAGGAACCCATGTCTCTTCAGCAACCTTAGTCTAAAAATGGGAAACCGCATTCTGAAAATAAGGGATATTCTCAGGAGGACAGAAATGGTAAATAACCCTGTAGTAATTCATCAGAAGAGGGAAAAAGTATGGGGCATCAACAAAATAAAAAAGACTCATAAATACTCCTCATTAATAACGCTAAGCATAGGGGTTTGGGATTTAGCTCAGTGGTTAGAGCGCTTGCCTCGCAAGCGCAAGGCCCTGGGTTCGGTCTCCAGCTCCGAAAAAAAAAATGCTAAGCATTAACTGTCCCACACCAATAATATACAGGCTATCAGGTAGTATAGGAAAACAGGTTTATTTCTCCTACATCCAAAAAGTACATTTGTTTTAGATACAATTGCATACTCGTGTTTAAGATGCAATTGCCCATAATTCTTTTACTTTTTCTTTTCTTTTTTTTTGTAAGTATATTTATTGTTCATTAGTTTTTTATAAAAATCTAGCAGATTTTCTTTTTAGTGGTAAGTGTAGAATTTTCATTTATATGTTTTTCTTTTTTTTCTTTTTTTTGGGGGGTGTTCCCCTCCCGCTCCTCCCCCCATTACCACGCTCCCCCCACAATGACGTTCACTGGGGATTCAGTCTGGCAGGACCCAGGGCTTCCACTTCCACTGGTGATCTTACTAGGATATTCATTGCTACCTATGAGGTCAGAGTCCAGGGTCAGTCCATGTATAGTCTTTAGGTAGTGGCTTAGTCCCTGGAAGCTCTGGTTGCTTGGCACTGTTGTACATATGGGGTCTCGAGCCCCTGCAAGCTCTTCCACTCCTTTCTCTGATTCCTTCAACGGGGGTCCTATTCTCAGTTCAGTGGTTTGCTGCTGGCATTCGCCTCTGTATTTGCTGTATTCTGGCTGTGTCTCTCAGGAGTGATCTACATCCGGCTCCTGTCGGTCTGCACTTCTTTGCTTCATCCATCTTGTCTAATTGGGTGGCTGTATGTGTATGGGCCACATGTGTGGCAGGCTCTGAATGGGTGTTCCTTCAGTCTCTGTTTTAATCTTTGCCTCTCTCTTCCCTGCCAAGGGTATTCTTGTTCCCCTTTTAAAGAAGGAGTGAAGCATTCACATTTTGATCATCCATCTTGAGTTTCATGTGTTCTCGGCATCTAGGGTAATTCAAGCATTTGGGCTAATAGCCACTTATCAATGAGTGCATACCATGTGTGTCTTTCTGTGATTGGGTTACCTCACTCAGGATGATATTTTCCAGTTCCATCCATTTGCCTATGAATTTCATAAAGTCATTGTTTTTGATGGCTGAGTAATATTCCATTGTGTAGATGTACCACATTTTCTGCATCCATTCCTCTGTTGAAGACAATTGGGTCCTTTCCAGCTTCTGGCTATTATAAATAAGGAATTCTGCATGAAACACATCTCGACCCGGACTCTTTTTTGTTGGGAGACCTTTAGTGACTAGGTCTATTTCCTTAGGAGTTATAGGGTTGTTTAACTGGTTTATCTGTTCCTGATTTAACTTTGGCACCTGGTATCTGTCTAGGAAATTGTCCATTTCCTGCAGATTTTTAAGTTTTGTTGAATATAGGATTTGTAGTAGGATCTGATGGTTTTTTTTTAATTTCCTCTGATTTTGTGGTTATGTCTTCCTTTTCATTTCTGATTTTGTTAATTTGGACACACAATTTGTGTCCTCTCGTTAATCTGGCCAAGTGTTTATCTATCTTGTTGATTTTTCAAAGAACCAACTTTTGGTTCTGTTGATTCTTTCTATGGTCGTCTTTGATTCTACTTGGTTGATTTCAGCTCTGAGTTTGATTATTTCTTGCCTTCTACTCTTCCTGGGTGTATTTCCTTCCTTTTTGTTGTAGAGCTTTTAGGTGTGCTGTCAAGATGCTGACATATGCTCTCTCCTGTATCTTTCTGCAGCCACTGAGAGCTATGAGTTTTCCTCTTAGCACAGCTTTCATTGTGTCCCATAAGTTTGGGTATGTTGTACCTTCATTTTCATTAAATTCTAAGATGTCTATAATTTCTTTCTTTATTTTTTCCTTGAACAGGTTATCCTTGAGTAGAGCATTGTTTAACTTCCACGTATATGTGTGTGTTCTTTCCTTATTGTCATTGAAGACCAGCTTCAGCCCGTGGTGGACTGATAGGATGCATGGGATTATTTCTATCTTTCTGTATCTGTTGAGGCCTGTTTTATGACCAATTATATGGTCAATTTTGGAGAAAGTGCCATGAGGTGGTGAGAAGAATGTATATCCTTTTGCTTTAGGGTAGAATGTTCTATAAATATCTGTTAAGTCCATTTGGTTCTTGACTTCTCTCAGTCTGTCTATGTCTCTGTTTAATTTCTGTTTCCATGACCTGTCCATTGATAAAAGTGGGGTGTTGCAATCTCCTACTATTATTGTGTGAGGTGCAATGTGTGCTTTGAGATTTAGTAAGGTTTCTTTTATGTATGTAGATGCCAGTTATGGGAACAGAGTATTCTGCTCTCAGGCATGTAGTTGCTCCTGTTCACTGGGTTTCAGCTGTCCTTGTGGGTAGGAACCAGCAGGACGTGCACCTACTTCTCCTAGGTTCCCCTGTGGGGGAGGGCGGTACAGATGGCACAAGGTGTTTTCCTGTTGAGTCAGGAATCTGGGCAGAGAATAGTCTCCTTTGATTTCCCAGGAGTTCCTGTTACTCTGAAGTTATAGTTCCCCCACCCTCAGCATTTGGGTGCAAGGAGCTATTTGATCAGTTCAATTCAGAACCAGGCACAGTCTGGAACATGATGGTCCTGCAGCTTTACTCCTCCTATATTCCTGTGTCCAGAGGCACTAAGCAGTTTTGTCTTGGGCCAGAGATGTGGGCAATGGTAGGTAAAAGTGTCCGTCTCTCCTGCCCTGTAGTCTCAGTTTACCCTACACTCCTGGATGATCAGCTCTCTCTCCCACAGCATCTAGGAGCAGGGAGTTCTGGGCCAGGATCAGCGAGATTCAGTTGCAAATAGAAACTGGAAGCACCCGGTCCCAATGGAAATTCTGCCTTTGCCTTTCCTGAGTCCATCAGGCAGGACACTTGGAGCAGAAAAGTTGGTTTCACCTCTGGTCTCAGGCCTGAAGTCACACCTCGGGCTGACTTTCCACTTTCCAAAAGAGCCGCAAGCAGAAAGGTCCTGCCCCTACTGCTCCTAGGTCCCTATGCACATTAGTCCCAGATGGACCTAGGTATTTTTTTCTTGAGTCAGGAATGTGAGCAGAGTTCTCAGGGGTTTCCATCCCTCTGATGGTTTAAGTCTTCACCACCCCACACGAGATTTGATTGTAGGATGCATTTTGGAACAATTCAGATCCAGGTGCTGTTTGGACTGCAGGGCTCCTGCAGCTTGACTGCTCCTATATCCATGTGTCCAGAGGCACTATGCAGTTTCCTCTTGGGCTAGGGTTGTGTGTACAGGTGGGCAGAAGTGGCAGTCTCCCCTTCCCTGAGGTCTCAGTATTTTCCACTCTTCTGGGTGATCAGCTTTCTCTCCCACAGAGTTTCCAAAGGAGTTTCAAATGTTCATTCCCTTCCCTGCATGTCTCTAATCTTTCCAATTCTCCTCCATAGTGTGTTGGAGAAGACCCCTCTGGCCAAGGGGAAGTTCAACAGTCCACACCAGACAAATAGGGCTGCAAAACTTCTTCTCTCAGAGGTAATCTCAGTGATTTCTCATATTCCACAAATGAATGAAGTCCTGCCCTCTCTCCACATGAGACTTTAATACCTTCGTCAGCTGCCAAAGCTTGACAGAGGGCTATGTCCACGCATAAAGTCAGTCAAAGATGTCCCCCATCTCCACCAAAGTCCCTTATGAAATCTGCTTCGGGTAAAATGAGTTTGAAAACTGATTCTGCTGACAAAGGGGATTTCAGAACTTCCCTTTAATCCAAGAGGACCTTCAAAGTCCTATACTATTAAAAATGGACTTAAATAATGACTTATGGTCCAAGGGGGGCAAAATACAGTCACCAATCCCCAAGTGAACCTCATAACACACGAAACAGCCCAAACAGAGACAAAACTTTCTGCATGTACACCACTAGATCAAGGACCATTGCCAGGTTCAGAAAGGGTTCCTGAGAGTACCCCACCCATGCAAGATGTGGTAGAAATTTCTGAGTCCACCCAAGGGACTCTTGTGCCTTCTGGACATAAAAAAAGTGATCTACTACCCTCACCATCTCCCCCAGTGCTTCCTATGCCCCTATACAACAGAGAATTATTCAAATATGCTCTACCACCTGAAAGGACCCTCCTGACTTGTCCTCAGGCCCAAAAGAGCCAAGTTTATCACAACACACAATCAATGAGCCATGCAAACTCCATATATATATATATATACAATGTGCAGAGAAGGTAAACATTCCCTACCTACCCAGGGGACTCTAGTTCATTCTGTCCAAAAGGAGAGGCTCCAAAATTTTCCACATGTACACCAGAGATGCTAGAATTTCCAAAAACTAAGCAGGATTCCCTGAGTAGTACTCTATCTCATAAAGAGACTGTGGGATGAGAAACATCTACTAAAGACTTTCTACCAACACCCACATCTTTAGAAACAGCTTGTGATGTTACACATATACAAAAGATTGGACGTATTCCATCTGTAGAGAAAATTATGGGTCCATATTTGAAAAAGGAGTGGTAGAACATGATATGCAAACACCAGTGTCTGTAGCATCCTCGACATCTGAAGAAAGGGATTCCTTGTATTCCTTTTGTGCAAAAGAATGCATACGACCTCCGCAGATTTCACAGGAGGCTATAGGAACTTCCTTATCTCCTCAATGTCAGCCATCTTCCCCAACTACAGAAGATGCTACACACTCTTCCAAATATGCACATAGGGTTTCCAGTCGTTCTGTGTACCCACAAGCAGACCCAGAACATCTGCCAAATACCTCAAAGGCTCTGGATTTTACCTTATCTCCTGAAGGGGCCTTGGAAGCCGTTTTGCCTATCAAGCAGGCTAGGGAACCTGACACTTCTATATGAAAGTCTGTTTCCACTTCTCCAGCAGAATAAATTTTTCTTGGAACATCCACAATTACACAACGATATCTAGAAACATCCTTATCTGCTCATGAGGCTCCCAGACCTTTCACATATGTCCATGATGCTCTAGGAGAGGTCACATCTTCAGAGGTAGCTCTAATACCTACTCCCGTTTCTGATGTCACAGTCAGGATTTCTACACATATACACGGTACATTAAGACCTTTCTCATCTGAGAAGGATGTCTTAGGATCTACTGCATCTGAACTGCATGCTTTACAACTATCCCCATCTACCCAAGTAGATGTATTTCACATGTCCACTCTGGGGAGAAATTGTCGACATTCTCCCTCTACCAAAGTGGACCACAGTCATCCAGTTTCTAGAAACACAGGGTTAAGATTTGATCCTTCTGATGGAGTCTTGAGAATTTTCCCCTCTAAGGAAGACAGTTTCAACCTTCCCCCTTCTGCTAAAATGGATCTTGTGCCATCTTCTGCTGCCAAAGAGACTCCAAAAGCTACAATTACTCCTCAGGTGAGTCCCACACCTTCACCATCTGTCCAAAGGGCCTTGGAATTTCCCGAAAATGATGAAGGAATTGTGGAAAGTTGCCAATCCTTAAAAGGGCATGCTGGACATTCCATATTGTCCCAAGATGCTCAAGTAACTCCCCCTTCTATCAAAAAGGCATGTTCACCATCTGCCCTAGGGTTTCAAGGAATTTCTTCACCCCTCTCTAGGGCTCCAGAAAGTGTTCTCCATGCTCAAAGTGATTTGTTATTGTGAAAATTAGACTTCAAAAATACAAAACATTTTTTTATATTTCCAAAGGTCTGAGGGATAGTCCACATCGAAAAAAAATTCATTTAGACCTTGTGCCATTAGTCCAAGTATATTAGAAAAATTCCATGTCTTCTAAAGCATCTAAAAATCAATCTGACTCTAGCAGTCTTCCTAGGAAACATTTACCATCAGCCATACAATCCACAGGACAATCGAAATCTAAAAAGGTGTATCTAGAAACTTTACCATTTGCCCAAAGGTCTTTAGGATGTTCAGCAACTTCTCCAAGAGCTCGGTGAATCTAGAGAACAAAAGAACTAAAGCCATCTGCCCAAGGTGTTTTCACAAGAACCACATATTTCTTCTTTTCTTTTATGCCAAGACAGATGTCCAGCTTCCTTCTCCCCATCTCTGATCTCTTCATCCTATTTGTTCTCCCTCCCAAATGGCTCTTTTCTCTGAATTAGAGCCCAATTAGTAAACCATAGTTATACAGAAGGAATATCTGAGAGGCAGTTGCAGTCACAACAACACTTGTGACATCACAGAAGAAGCTAGGGCTCTCCAGGATACAAGAGATTTTTCAGGAGGGCATAATGATGATGTCACTGAGAACTGCCATGTCCTACCTGCTGAACAGATTTCCTTACATTGACCAGATTCAAGGGTTCCCTTTCCAGGAGTGTCTCCTGTGACACAGTGGAAACCTTTACGTACTACATCTCTCTAAAGCTAGAGACTTCTCTCTGCTTCATTAGTGGTCACATGCTCTGAATGGAGAAAGTTAGTCAGGGGCTTGGCATGGGTAGAAAAGATTTAGGAACATGGAGAGAAGGAGATTCTTCTGAAGATTCATGTTATTCCCAGGTCCAATCTTATGACATAAAGTTCAATTGCCTAGTGTTCTCATTTTCCCAGGTGCCAGTATTTTCTCTACAGACCTTTAATGGAGTGAATATTGTGCTACATTTTCTGATTGTACATTCATTCACAGGGGACATTTTATATGTTCCTGCATGCGTACTAAAAAATTTCATTTTTCCAATTCCATTTTTTGCAATGAATATGGCTACAAATGGGGCCCAGCTATAGAGTGAATATAACAGTGCAAATACTGTGTACCTCCTTCAAATGATAAACTCCAAAATCCTCATTTTATCCATAAAGTAGCAGACATCAGTTAAGCAAAGGACAACATGGAGTATAGAATGTGTTTCTGTAGTTCTATTAGATATCAGTTCTCTAATATCGACCTTCCTGTGTTCCCAGGGAAAGACTTGAGGTTTTTGGATGCTTTACCATGATTCTTTCTTCAGGACAAACATCAGTTTCTGGGTGATGGTCAGCAAGAAGACTGGCTTGAGGTCCAGTGAAACCTCAACATCCATAGGTTATAAGAAAAGGAGGGCATCTATTTGGCATTGTCATTTGTGGATCCTATATTCTTGACCTAGTTACACAGAATCCAAGTAAATATTCCATCAAAATTCTTAGTAGTAGGAGCTACCAAAAGCATATATATATATATATATATATATATATATATATATATATATATATATATATATATATATGTCACCAAAATTAGATAGGATTGTTGAAGCTAAGAAGAGCATGCTGCCAGGAACTGGACATAGATCTTTCATGAGAGACACAGCTAGAGCATGTCAAATACAGAAGTGAATGCTAGTGGCAAACCAGGGAACTGAAAATGGACCTCATGTTTGTAGATGTTTAGAAAAGATTACAAGAGCTGAATGGACTTTCAACCCCATAAGAACAGCAATTCATCTAAGCAGAGCTTTCTGGTACTAAACCAATATTCAAAGACTGTGTATGAACAGGCCTATGGCTCCAACTCCATTGGTAGAAGAGGATGGCCTTGTTGGGCCCCAATGGAAGGAGAAGCCCTTGCTCCTCCCTAGGTTTGCCTCCCAGTTCAAGGGAATGTCAAGGTGCAGTAACGGGGGTTATAGAAGAAGGTTAGTGGGACTGTTTAAGGATCTCAGGGACTGGAACCTGGGAAAGGAAATAACATTTGAAATGTAAATATAAAAATATCCAATTAGAAAAAGCAATAAAAATTGCTAAAAAATAAAAAAAAATGAGAGAAAAAAAGAAAAGTTAACTGCCAGCTAATCACACCTATTGTCTCAGAAACCAAAAGGTTACTGTCAGGGAATGGTAGTCATAGTAATACTAGTGGAAAGACTGAGATGCTGAAGTTTCAACTAGAAGCACTTCTCTCTCCCAGATGTCAGTGTCAGACACAAACTGCACTATAGGTATCCAAAGCAAGGAGGAGTTTACACTGAGCTGAGGACATAATACTTGTCTTTTTCTTCTTCCTTAGGACCTTTCTTTCTGGGAAAAATTATAAAAGCCATGAGCTCTCAGGAATCAACTGGGCCCTTTCCAACACCTGGCTTTTGGAATAAAGAAATTAACGGTATAAACTCTCTGACTTCAAGGAACCATAACAAGCAGGGATGTTCAGATGTTTCTGGGAAACTATCAGTTCCTGATTCCCATATGTTGAAGGCTCAGATAAAGGCTATCTCTTCAGCAAACATACTCAACCCCTAACCAGGACTCACTGAGCTTTCCAATGGACCAAGTATTTCTTCCTTTTTTATACAAATACAGAAGGCCAGCTTCCTTCTCACCATCACTGTTCTCTTTAGTCTCTTTCTACTCACTCCCAAATGGATGTTTACTCTGATTTAGAGCCAATTAGTAAACACTAGAGGTACTGAAGGAATATCTGAGAGGCAGTTGCAGTCAGGACAACACTGTGAAATCACAGAAGAAACTAGGGCTCTCCAGGTTACAAGAGATTTTTCAGGGACGCCTAATGGTGATGTCACTGAGAGCTGCCATGTCCTACCTGCTAAACAGCTTTCCTTACATTGACCAGATTCGACAGTGCCTTTTCCAGGTTTGTCTCCTGTCACACAGTGGAAACCTTTATGTACTCCATCTCTCTAAAGCTGGAGACTTCTCTCTGCTTCACTAGTGGTTACATGTTCTGAGTGGAGAAATTTAGACAAGGGCTTGGCATGGGTAGTAAAGATTTGGGAACATGGAGTGTAGTAGATTCTTCTAGAGAATATTATTATTATGTATGTCACAGGTTTTTCCTGTGACATACAGTTCAATTTTCTAGGTTTTCTCTGTTTCCCAAAGTCTAGTATTTTCCCTACAGACCTTTAATTTAATGAATATTGTATTTCCATTTCTTATTGTAAATTCCTTGAAAAGTGACTGTAGGCAGCTGCGACATGCCAGGCCTCAAAGTTGGCGCTGGTTTCTGCCTTCCACCCTCCCAATGGTGAGCTCTCCTTGTAGTAAACTAGTCCTTATTTGGCTATGCCTGCCTGGCCTGCTGGCTTCCACATAGTGACAGCCTATCTGCATGACCCACCTGGCTTGCTAGGATTGGCCAGCACTAGCTTTTTAAGTGTGGTGGGGGGTTCCATGGGGTCAGAAGATTGTATCAAGGGTCATGAGTAAAACTGCCTGAAGAAGATCTTCACTATTCATGTCTTCCTTGGTGGTCGAAGTTGGGCACAGCAAGTTGTGGCTTGTACAGGGACCTCTTGAGACCAGAACTTCTTGCAGTGAGGATGGCACTGGAAAGTTCCCAAGGTAAGGTGGGGCCATAAGGACCGGGGGAAAAAAGCAGCTATAAATTCTCAAGGTAGTTAACAAGAATGTTCGCGATAGCAGCGAACAGAAAGTAGGAAGACGCCTGGTGAATTTAGCCGTAGAAGTGTAGAAAATTTTTGTAATGGGGACCTCACAGTCTCATCCAATTTTTCTGCCTCTTCAAGAGCTGTTTGAGCATAAGAAACTAAAAATAAAAAGGAGCACCATAAAGAGTTTTTTGAGCGAATGCAAAGTCATTGCCCCCTAGTTCACATCTCAGATAATCTTACTGTGGCAAGTTGGGAAAAACTAGGAAAAGACCTTGATTTTGCCTGGGAACAGGGTACTCTAAGACCCGGGGTCCATCCAGTGTGGTGCTTAGTGTGTAGTTGCCTTGAGGATCAAAAATGTTTTCAGGCAAATATAGAGAAGGGGCAAGCTGCCCTAGAAATGCTTCAAGAGGAGAGGTCAGAAAAGCAGGGAAGCACAAAGGAGACAGACTCAGAAAAGACAGATGCAGAGGAAGAAACAGACGAAACAGAGTCAGAAGAAGAGCTACAAGTGTTGATAGATCAAATGAGGAAACCGTCTCTAAGGAATAGACAGAAGAAGAAAAGGAAAAAGCCTAAAATGGTGGAGGAACTTCCTGGGTGGTTCCTCTCAGCTCCTCCTCCCTGCAATGTTGTTGAGGGAGGAAATAGAGTTTCGGGTGCAGGGCGCCCTCCTGTGGTGAACAACAGTACTGAGCATGCGCAGGCTTTGCACCTGGCATCAGTTGGCTGATAATATGCTAATGAGGGAGCAGCACCATGCTAATGAGGTAATTCATGCTCCACCAATCCCTGAAGGACAATCAGCATAGCCTCAGCTGCTGTCTATATAAGGCGAGCATTCTTGATGCTTGAGGTCTCCCTGTCCCTGTTCAAGGGAGCTGTACAGTAAAGGCTTGTTCGCAGAAGAATCCTGTTGCCGCGCGTCGTTTTTGCTGGCAAGACATTGGGCGTGTGACAAACGGGTAGTACATTCTGCCAAGAAGTGTGGAAGCCAGTCCACACAGAACTGCATCTGGCCTATCCTGTTTATGTGGATGCTGATCAACAAAGGTATCATGAGCCTTTAGACTTTAAGGTGATCAAGTCCCTGATGGAATCAGTAGGACGTATGGAATTATGGCCTCACTTACCATACCTCAGGTTGAGGTCTTACACAGATTTTGCATGACTCCTAGTGATTTGATTAAACTTGCTCGGGCCTCTCTTAGTCTGGGACAGTATTTGGACTGGAGAGCTTTTCTTATTGAGTTTGCCAATGAACAGGCTGCAGCTAACTTGGTAGTGAGGCGGGGGGCGGCCAGATGCCTGGGATAGAGATATGCTGCTGGGTCAGGGACGCTTTGGCAATGCTCAGACAGGGTATCCAGGACAGGTTTCCCAGCAGATTAATGAAGTTGAAACAAAGGCATGAAAATCCTTACCTAATAAGGGAGAAGTGAGTGGAAACCTCATCAAGATCCTTCAAGGACCTATGGAGCCATTCTCTGACTTTGTATCCCGATTAGTGGAAACAGCGGGAAGAGTCTTAGGTGACCCCGATACTGCTAGGCCCTTGATTAAACAGTTGAACAATGAACAGTCACAAAGGAATGTCGAGCCGCTATCACTCCTTACATGAACAAGGGACTTGAGGTTTGGATGAAGGTCTGTAGAGAAATAGGGGGACCTGTGACTAATGCTGGACGTGCGGCTGCACTTATGGCGATGATGCAGAGAAAAGGAGGAAACTCAGGAGTGTGTTAAGTGCCGTCAACAGCGGCGCCTAAAAAGGCAATGTCCAGAAAGGAGAAGTCTATGCAGTATAGGAAGTTGCCAATGTCCGAGGCAACAAGGGCTGTGCCCCAAGTGCAAAAAGGGGAACCATTAGGCTCATGAGTGCTACTTGGTAAAAGACATCAATGGGCAGCCTCTTAGCTCGGGTTTTGGTGGAAAAGGTCAAAAAATGGTCAGCCGGGTCCACGACCCCAGGGCCCACAAATATATGGGGCAGTCGAGAATCAGGATGTAGAACAGAGTCACAAGAGATGGCCGTACCTTTGCCAT
This sequence comes from Rattus norvegicus, assembly GCF_036323735.1. NCBI lineage: Eukaryota > Metazoa > Chordata > Mammalia > Rodentia > Muridae > Rattus > Rattus norvegicus. The sequence goes on from NC_086021.1 coordinate 8,943,520, forward strand.
CTGAGGGGAAAGGAGAGTCACTAAAGGCTCTGCAGGACTGGACCTCTGCTCCACCGCCAGACTTGAACTAACTCCTTGGATGGGCATCCAGTTGACAGAAACTGATTTTAAAGGACCCCTTGAACCTGGCACATTAGGGCTACTTATAGGGAGATCATCTACAGATTTAAAAGGACTACATCTCTATCCAGGAGTTATTGACCCAGATTACACAGGGGTAGTCAAGATCATGGGAGAGTCACCGAAAGGGATTACTGCCATTTCCCCTGGGGACAGAATAGCCCAAATATTACTTTGCCTAGCCTTCATGGAAGATTGTAGCCCAGTCTAGAGAGAGGGGAGAGAATGGTTTCAGTTGCACAGGCTCCGACCATAAATTTTTAGACTTGGGTTTAAACCAACGCCCAGTAATGAAGCTAAGGGTAGATGGTAAAAGGATCCCAGGACTGTTGGATACAGGGGCCGATAGAAGTATAATAGCTAAGAAGGATTGACCCTCTGGATGGCCAGTACAGGCCTCATCTCAAACATTACAAGGTCTCGGTTATGCAAGAGCTCCTGATATGAGTGCAAGACAACTGAGTTGGAGAGATCACGAAGTGCATTCAGGAGTTATGCAACCCTATGTGTTGGATTTGCCCATTTCCCTTTCGGGGAGTGATTTGCTAAAAGATATGGGTTTCAAATTGACCACTGAGTATTCTGAAACTTCACTAAAGATTATGAAACATGCGGGCTATTTTCCCAGTAAAGGAATAGGGAAACACCTGCAGGGAAGGACTAGCCCTATAGCTGCCCAACAGAGAGAAAGGAATCAGGACCTGGGTTTTCCTTGGGGCCGCTGAGGAAGGGTTCCCATTACATAGAAAACAGAGGAGCCGGTTTGGGTTCCTCAATGGCTGCTTTCTTCTGAGAAGCTTGCCACAGCTAAAGCTGGCTAAAAACCATAAAAAACCACCAGTATTACCTTGGAATATCCCAATATGTGTGATTAAAAAAAAGTCAGGGAAATAGAGACTGTTGCATGATTTACGAGTTATTAATCAACAGATGCAAATTATGGGCTCAGTGCAATGCAGGCTTCCTCTTTTATCCTCTCTGCCAGACTGTTGACCTGTTGTAGTGATTGATATAAAAGATTGCTCCATACCTCTTTGTCCAAGGGATACTGAAAGGTTTGCTTTTACTGTTCCATCATGCAATCATGAAGAACCTGAGCAACGATATGAATGGATAGTTTTACCACAGGGTATGGCCAATAGCCCTCCTATGTGTCAAATTTTTGGGGGCAACGCCATTGCCCCAATAAGACAGAGGTTTCCTGTGCTGAGATGCATCCATTTTATGGATGATATCCTTTTAACTTCAAAGAATGAAGAGATTTTAGATTTAGCATATGGAAATTTAGTTAATTTGCTAGAAGGTAGGGGATTGATTATTGCCCCGGAAAAGGTACAAAATGGCAGTCTTGTAAATTATTTAAGAGCAAAAGTAAGTCCTTATACCATTATCCCCCAGAAGGTTGAATTGAGGAAAGATAATCTTAAGACTCTTAATGATTTTCAAAAATCACTAGGCGATATTATTTGGGTCATATATTATTTAAAATTACCAAATTATTAATTAAAACCATTGTATAATACTTTAGTTGGGGATTCGGCCTTGGGTTCTCCTAGACAATTGACTGATGAAGCAAGGGAAGCTTTAAAGAAGGTTGAAAAAGTATTACAAGGCGCAATTTTACATCGATGGAAGGAGGGTGCAGACATTGTGCTATGCATTCCAGACACCTACATGCAGCCCACAGGATTGTTGTGGCAAGATGGCCCTCTGCTTTGTGTTTATCCCAAGGCTTCTCCAGCTAGATCAGTAGAATATTATCCTACAGCAGTTGAATGTTTAGCCCTGAATTGGATCCAGCAGTGCATACAATTTTTTGGTGTTTCCCCAACCTCGATCATAGTGCCCTATACAGGTCAGTAGATGAAGATCTTGTGTGGCACTGTGGATGCTTGGGCTATATTATGCTGTGGATTCCATGGAGAGATAGATAATCATTATCCAGAACACTCTTTGCTGTCCTTCTTTAAAGAACATCCCGTGATCTTTCTATGGTTACCTCCAGTGTTCCTATACAGGGGGTGCCAAACATTTTTTACAGATGGATCCAAAAATGGCTGTGGAGCTTATGTGATTAACAATCAAGAGCCAATTTTGTGTCAATATCAACCCGGCTCTCCACAAATAATTGAACTCAAAATTGTTCCTTTGCCTTTAATTTGCTCTCTGATTCATCATATTTGTTAATGCAGTTAAGATATTAGAAGTGGCTGGCCCTATTAAAATTAGCAGCACGGTATGCCAGCTGCTGAGGGAACTTCAGGAATTGATCTGGAAAAGAGGTCACAAGTTTTTTGTCCAACATATTAGAGCTCATAAAGGTTTGCCTGCTCCTCTCAGTGAGTGAAATGATCTTGTGGATAGATGTACCCGAATGGAGTTCATCTTCTTAAGCTCATCATTGGATCAAGCATGACAATCTCATCAACAATATCATGTGCCTACTAAGACCTTAGAGCAGAAGTTTCATCTGTCTTGAGCAGATGCTCGACCGATATATTTAGGATGTCAACAGTGTATCACTTTTCACCATGGACCTAGTGTCGGGGTTAATCCTAGAGGCCTCTTGCCCCTAAAGATTTGGCAAATGGATGTAACTCACGTATCTGGATTTGGGACTCTAAAATACATTCATGTTTCTGTGGATAGTTGTTGAGGAGTCATTCATGCTACCCCTATGAGTGGAGAAAATGCACGCAATGTTATTGGACACTGCCTATAAGCCTGGGCTGCTTGGGGAAAGCCTCAACACTTAAAAACTGATAATGGCCCAGCATAAACTGCCAAATCTTTCAAATCCTTTTATAAACAGATGGATGTGAATTTGAGCCATGGCCTGCCTTATAATCCCCAACGTCCTCAACAAGGTTTTGTTGAGCAAGCACATCGTACCTGAAGGAATGCGTAATTAAACAAAAAGGGGGAATAGGCCATGGTAGAACCCCAAGGGAACAAATATCCTTAGCCCTTTTAACTCTTATTTTTTTTTTTAATTTTGGATGATGATGGCCTTTCTGCCGCTGACCGATATCAGTGTCGGGCGGGCACATTGAAAGGTTATGTGAAATGAAAAGACATGATCACTGGCTTGTGGCATGGGCCAGATCCCGTGTTGGCATGGGCAAGAGTGTCTGTTTGTGTGTTTAATCAGGACCAGCAAGATCCGTTGTGGGTCCCTGAAATATTGACCAGGAAGTACAACAAGAATGAAGATCCTGCTGCTGCTCACACTTCTCGGTGTGACCCAAATGCTGGTCCAAATGGAACCCCTGTGGGGGATATTATCGGTGTTCCCGAGACTCATGCCGATACATCATGACTTTTAAGTCCACTCCTCTACTTTGTCTAAACAGTTGTCAATTTATCTTCTAGGTAATTGGACAGGAGAATTCGATTTCTAAATGGATCAGCTACGTGTAGCCATCATGACCGTGAACTCCACACGTGCAGATGCTAGACTGGCTATGGGATTGTCATCTTGGATTGAGGCTGCTATGAATCATCTGAGGGAGTGGGCGGGTATGGGAACCCTAGCTGGACTCTTGCTGCTGGTCTCCCTAGTGCGCCTGTGGTGTCTCTGTTGAATGAGGTTTGTTCAGAGGCGGCACGCGGTTATGGTGGTACAGGTATTTGCAGCCATTAAATCAGGACAGTCCCCTCAAGCCTGGCTTACGGTCATTCAGAAGACCTTGTTGTACCTCACGCCTGAGTATGTATGAGTGACCCTGCCCAGTGATGGGCAACCTCCCTTCTACCTAAGGCATGGGACCTTGTGGGAGACGAGGTGTCCTAAGACTGCTTTAATGAACAGATGATCCTAAGACGGTTGGATGGGTTGCCACGCTCAGGGGTGCTTTTGCCTGCTTGATTAATTAAACAATAAGGGGGAACTAGGCAATTGCGATATGGTGCGCCTCAAAGATGGTGCTGGTTTCCATCTTCCACCCTCCCAATGGTGCGTGCTCCTTGTAGTAAGGAAGTCCTTAATTGGCTATGCCTGCCTGGCCTCCCAGCTTCTGCATAGTGAGAGCCGATCTTCATGACGCACATAGCTTGCTGGGATTGGCCAGCAGTAGCTATTTAAGTGTGCTCCGGGGTTTCCAAGGGGGCAGAAGATTGTATCAAGGTTCCTGAATAAAACTGCTTGAAGAAGATTTTCGTTGGTCCTGTCTTCCTTGCTGGTCGAGTTAGGGTCTTGGCATGGGTAGAAAAGATTTAGGAACATGGAGTGTACGATATTCTTCTAGATAATATTTTTATTCTATACATCACAGGTTCATTCTTGTGACATACAGTTCAATTTTCTAGGGTTTCCCTGTTTCTCAAAGTCAGTATTTTCCCTACTGACCTTGAATAGGATGAATATTGTATTTCAATTTCGTATTGTAAGTTCCTTGATAAGGGACTTTGTAAATATTCCTCAACGTGTACTCAAAAATTTTTTTCCAATTCCATTTTCTGCAATGATTTTGGTCACAAGTGGGTCCAGCTATAGAGTGAGTATAACAGTGTAAATACTGTGTAGCTACTTCAAATGATAAACTCCCAAATCCTTATTTTATCGAAAAATTACCAGACATCAGGAAAGCAAAGGACAACATGGACTATTGAGTTAGGATTCTTATCCCATTTGATATTAGTACTACACTATGTAGCTTCCAGTATTCCCACGGCCAGAGTTGGGGGTTTAGGATGTTTTACCATGATTCTTTGTTCAGGCCAATCCTAAGATGCTGGATGATGTGCAGGGAGAAACGTGGCTTGAGAAGAAGTTAAATATCTACTTCAATAGGTTCACAAAAACAGGAGGGAGTCTAGTTGAAATTGTCATTTGTGAATTCTACATTCTTGACATAGTTGGGCAGAATCCATGTTAACATTCCACTTAACCACATAGGTGTAGGAGCCACCAATATCATATGTTTACTGTAGAGGGCCGCAATAACATTCACCACCACTAGATGGCACTGGCTTCCTCTGCGCCCCACGAGGAAGGCTGAGCTAGACAAGATGGCGCCGGCCTTCACCGAGGCAGCAGACTTCCTTTCAGGAAGTTAACTGTGTGCGCATGTGCAAGAGTGCCTTCGTGCCAGGTCTTTGCCCACTCCGGGGTGTGCCTGATGAGATCATGGGTAAGCGACCAATCAGGTGTGGATGTGCCTCACTAGGGTGTATATAAGCGTGCCATGCTGGCACTCGGGGCTTCCTCCTTAAGATATCAATAAAGTTTGGTCGCAGCTAGGATTCCTATGTCCACACGTGTTTTCGTGCTGGTGAGGTCGCGCGTGGGAAAGTGTACATCAGCCAACCAAACTAGATAAGATTTATGAAGGTAAGAAATGCATTCTGCCAGGAACCTGAAAAAGTTATTTCCTGAGAGACACAGATACAGTATGTCAAATACAGAAGTGAATGCTAGTAGCAAACCAGTGAACTGAAAATGGAACTCTTGTTGGTAGATTTTGAAAAAGGATTAGAAGAGCTGAAGGTACTTTCAACACCTTAAGAACAACAATGCCAGTGAACCAGAGCTTCTCATACTATACCAATAAACAGAGAAAGGACATGGACTGAGCTATGGCTCCAAATGCACATGTGGCCGACTATGGCCTTTTTGGGCAACATTGGAAAGAGAAGCCCTTGTCCTCCCTTGTACATCTTTCAGTTCAAGGGAATGTCATGCGGGATAAAGGCTGGTGTGAGAAGAAGGAAATGGGAATGGGTAAGGATCTTATGGGCAGGAAACTGGGAAAGGAAATTATATTTGAAATGTAAATATTGAAACATCCAGTTAAAAAAAAGCAGTAAAATTTGCTAAAAAATAAAACAAAAATGAAAGTTATAAAAAAAAAAAAGAAACAGCTGCCAAGTAATCACACATATTGACTCGTGAATCTGAAGGGGTGTTCAGAGTAATACTAGTGGAAAGACTGAGATGATGAAGTCTCAACTAGAAGCACTTCTCTCTCCCAGATATCAGTGTCAGACACAAACTGCACTATAGGTATCCAAAGCATGATGCATTTACACTGAGCTGAGGAGACAATACTTGTCTTTGCTTTGTTTCTTTGGACCTTTTTCTTCAGGGCAAAAAGAGTAAAGCCATGAGCTCTGAGGGGAACAGCTGTGCCCTTCCCAACAACTGGCTTTTGGAATGAAGAAATTGATTATATGAACTCTCTGACTTCCAGGAACCACATCAAGCAGGGAAGTCCAGATGATTCTGAGAGGATCACAGCTCCTGATTACCATGTGTGGAAGGCTCAGATCAAGGCTGTTTCTTCAGTGAACCCACTCAATCCGTACCCAAGACACACCGAGCTTTCCCGTGGACCACTTATTTCTTCCTTTTTTTATAAAAAGACAGAAGTCCAGCTTCCTTCTCCTTTATCTCCCTCCCAAATGGCTGTTTAGTGGGAATAAGAGGAAAAGAGTTAACCCTAGAGATCCTCAATAAATATCCAAGAGGGGGTTGCTGTCACCATGACACTTGTGACATCACAGAAGAAGCTCGGGGTCTCCAGGATACAAGAGATTTTTCATGGAGGGCCTAATGATGATGTCACTGAGAACGCCATGTCCTACCTGCTGAACAGCTTTCCTTACATCGACCAGATTTGAGGGTGCCTTTTCCAGGAATGTCTCCTGTGACACAGTGGAAACCTTTACATACTACATCTCTCTAAAGCTAGAGACCTCTCTTTGCTTCATTAGTACTTACATGTTTGGAAAAGAGAGTGTTGGTCAGGGGCTTGGCATGGGTAAAAAGTATCTAAGAACAGGGGTTGGAGGAGATTCTTCTGGGTAATAATTCCACTCCCAGGTCCATTCCTGTGACAGACAGTTCAAGTTTCTAGGTTTTCTCTGTTTCCCAAACTCCAATATTTTCCCTCCAGACGTTTAGTTGAATGAATATTGTATTACATTTTCTTATTGTACATTCTTTGAAAGAGGACTTTATATATATTCCTGAATGTGAACTCAAAAATTCTGTTTTCCAATTTTATTTTTTGCAATGATATTGACAACAAAGTGGCCCAGCTAAAGCGTGAATATAACAATATAAATATTTTATACCTACTTCTAATGATAATCTCCCAAATCCTTATTTTATACAAAAATCACCAGCCATCAGTAAAGCAAAGGAGAACATGGACCCTAGAATGTGGTTCTGAATTTCTTTTAGTCTTGAAAAATTCTGCGTAGAAAGTTTTGTGGGTGTATTTGTGTCTTTATCTGTCCACTGGTTGTCCTTCCGGGCTACAGGAGTTGGCCTCTTCATGTTCCATATCACCAACGTAAGTCACATCTTAGGTCACCCATTGATTCGTGGGTACCTCCCTTATCCAGGTCTCTTTCTCTTCCTGGAGGTTTCTCCCACCTCCTCATCTCTAAAAGTTCAAGATTTCCTTTCCTTCTCCTGACTATCGGGTCATATCTCCTGTCCCTTCCCACGCAGGATCCATTCTCCTCTACCTTCCTTCTCCCACCTAGTTCCTTCCCTCAATCTCCCTCCAAGACTATTTTATTCCCCATTCACCTGAGAGTCAATCATCTGCACTTGGGCCTTTCTTCTTGTTTATCTTCTTTGTATCTATGAGCTTTGTGGAGGACGTCCTGTAGTTTATGGATAATATGAACTTATTATTGAGCAATTTCAACAACACTGCTGGATCATATTATTATAGTAGTATGTTAACATTGAAATTCATAATTTAGTATGAGTGAATGTCAGGAGGAGCAAATTTAAGTAAAAAGCAACTTAAAACATAAATCAAAACACAGATTTTACCAGTTGACATTCTTATAATAATAATACTCTACTACCATGAGTTATTATTGTCTCACAGGTGATTTTTTAAATGATACCAAAATTTGGCAGGCAAGTGATGCTTTTACCAAATAATTATGGACAATATGATTAAGATCAAATAAGATAAATATATTGTTTTCATTTTGATATCACTTGCTGGCATTTTTCCTCAAACATGATATATAATATAGCATTAAACATTATGTTATTAGTTTTAAATTTTAATATTTATTTTAACCTAACCTATAAAGTAACAGGCTGCCTTATGTTATTTTTGTAGACATTCAACCTCATCCTCGCTTCCTCAGTTCTTTGTTCCCTCCTGCCTTATGACCCTCACCAATTATACTAATGTCTCTTCATTATTCTTACTTCTACATTCATATCCCACATGTTCAATATCTTCCATACCACACTCTAACAACCCTACTTTCTAATCTCTGCGACCTATACCCGCTAAATAAACTCAAACCACCCACAGCTTCTCATAAATACAAGTATATGAAAAGGAGATTCTATTATCCACATGAGAAAGAACACATGGTATTTGCCTTTCTGAGTCTTTGTTTCCTTACTCGGTATATTTTCTAGTTACATCTATTTTCCTGAAACCATCATAGTTTAGTTTTCCTGGGCTGAATGAAATACCATTGTGTATATTGTCACATTCTTATGTATCTACGTATCAATGAGCATTCCTTACTATTCTCAATAAAACAGCAATAGATTTCTTTGTGAAAAATGATGAGAAAGCTCAGATAGAGAAGTCAAGATTAATTACTGACAAACTAAGAAAAAAATTCCAAAGATAAAAATTTGTGGCTATGTTAACTAGATCAGTGTATTTTAACATTAATAAAGGATGTGGTATTTATAATGTTTTAATACTAATAAAAATTGTAGAATATTCAATACTTTACAAATGCTTATAAAATTGTCCATCACTAAGTGATATTTCCACTAAAAATTTAATATTTTTATAAAATATTTTGGTTATATATATATATATATATATATATATATATATATATATATATATTTAAAGTAAAGAACATTAAGAAGTTACTGTCATAAAATTCAATAACAACACCAAAGACCGGTTATATGAATTAACAACGGACTAGAAGTTATTGAAAACCTCTCCAGTTAAATTAAGAGACTTAGAAAAAAGATAGCATTTTAATAGAAGTGCACATGTCAAACAAGATACAATAAAATCCCGAAACTCTACTAAGATGGTTACTATGCATTCCTATGTGCTAAGGTTTCATCAACATGGTATATAAAGAGAAGGTATATATCAGAAAAATATATTCATGATTAACATACTAAATTTCTTCATAAAACCCAAGCAGACACTTCTCTTTTTTGTTGCTTAAAAAGTATGTACAAAGCACGGATTTTGATTATAACACTAATATTTCAAAACTATCATTACATATGCAAAGATCTTAAAACAAAACCCAGAGTTTTCAGAGCAACCATTCAAACTTAAGATGGAAAAGAAAACATTTTAAGTACATAGATGTGCGTAATGAAGTCCCCAGCTAACCAGTAACAGACGGGTCAAATTTATTGTTCTATATATTCCATAGAATACTCTCTCCCAGTTCCTTAGCATACATTATTGCTTATCTTTCTCTGTTTCTTATCTTCTGAGAGCAGGTGGTATTGGCCTGAAATCCACCATTCTTCATTCACAATATAAAAACCCTTTAGCTAATCACAGAAAAGCCTTCAAAGTGTATTTACATAGGTTTATTTAATACAAATTCAGCTTATAGTTTAAGGGGAATAGTGATGGAAAACATCTTTTCATACATACTGTTGAGGAAAGCTTGTTGTAATTTCCAAACCCAATGAGCCCATAAAGAAAACACACAATCTGGTTATTATAATTATAATCTATAAACGTGTATTGGGTAGATCTAACGTTATCATAACTTATTCCCCAACCATAAAGCCCCTTGCTACATGTGCTTTCTCCAGGCCATATGGATTGTTTCCATCATTCCTTCCTCCTCTTTTTCTTCAGTCCTCTCCCTTCCCCTCTTACCCTCTTCTGACTCTCTACCTAACCCCACCGTCAAACCTCTAGTACCAACTTTCTCCTCCGTCTCTCAGTAATAGGCTCTAGCATTTACTGACCGGTTAAAATGGGAAGAAGGTTCATATGCGATCACCAGAGTCCATGACAGAGGGCTAGTCGGGGGAAACCTCCTTTGACGAAGCAGATAAATATCAGGTTACAAATTGCATTTGCTGGGGGAAGAGGAAATCTGTATAATGCTTTCCATGTATATCCAGTGGATTCTGAGAAAATGGGAAATATTCTTCCTAAAGACCCAGCTATACTACACCTGATCTTATATCTGAAAAGACCTGCCATACCGCAAGGACATGTACTCCATCATGTTCCTAGTGGATTTCTTCATAATGAACAGGAAATAGAAATAACCCAGATGCCCCTCAACCAAACAATGGCTACAGACAATGTGGTTCATTTACACAATGGAATACTACGCAGCTATGAAAAATAAGGACATTGAGAAGCTGCTGTCAAGTATATGGAATGAGAAAGTCTTGTCCTGAATGAGGTAACTGAGACCAGATATAACATGTACACGTTCACTTAAAAAAGGGTATTAGCCGTAAAGTACAGAATTCACACACTACGGTCTACAGAACCAAAGAGGCTAAACATGAAGAAAGACCCAAGAAAAATGCTTGAATTTCACCCAGAAGGAGGAATAAAATAATGAGGGGAGGCAGATGGAAGGAAAGGATTGGGTGGCTGAGGGGATGGGAAGGGAAATGGGGTTTGAGAATCATTTCTGGGGACAGGCAGGCAAGAGGGACAGAGGGCAGGAGAATAGACTAAATCAGTGACTGTCCAGGGTGGGCGCTATCTCTATGATTATCCTGCAGTCTGCGATGGGTGAGGCTGCCCTGGCGTCCATGAGGGTGACTTTAGCTGAGACTCGGTGCAGTGGGGATACGGAGACTGAAATGGTCACTTTCTGTATCCACGGAGGACCCCAGGTGGAAGGTTAAGGACACAAACACACGCCCAAAATTTTGACCCAGATATTGCCTTTTCTATAATAGACACAAGGACAGAGATGGAAGAGGAAAAGAGGGAATGGCCAAAGGATACGTGACCGGATGTGAGACTTATCCTATGGGCAGACGGCAAACCCTGACATTATTAATGGTCCTTTCTCATGTTTGCAGACGGGAGGGTAGCGTTATTGTCCTCTGCAGGCTCCACCGAGAGCCGACTGACACAGAAGCACAGACACACGGACAAATATAGGATGGAGCTCAGTGAGTCTCACTGAGGAGCTGAGGGAAGGACTGAGAGCAGCAGAGGAGCACAATGGTCCTCACGTGGGGTCACTAACCCGTCGCCTGTGTGTGGATCCTGTTCTCCTACCCGGCTGCGTTTTCAGGACCTGGTGGGAGACGATGAATCTCGTCCTGCAGAGACTTGATGTGCCAGCGGAGAGGGTGCACCCAGAGGGGTCCTCCACTCTCTCAGAGAAGAAGGGGGGAGGGTAGGAGGAGGGACTGTAAATGGTGGGACCCTGGAGTGGTGTGGTGACAGGGCTGCATTCAGAGTGTTACCTGGTGAATAGATACAACCATTCTAGCAAGGGCATGACATCATGGGGATGGGGCATGACATCATGGTTATGGGGCATGGCATCATATCGGTGGGGGAATGATATCATAGGGATGGGGGCATGAAATCATGAATCTTAAGAGAAAATAGAGAAACTAAAAGAAAGAAATCAGCCTGAGAGGGAGCTGAGACCTAGAGACACAAACATGGCGGCGTTTACCTATGGATGGTATCGGCCATGAGATAAATCTTATTCTATCTACGATCCACACATGCAGAGAGGACACAGGAAAGGAGAAGGCCCGTGAGGGGGAAAGCATCGACCTCTCTGAAAGGAAAACTGGGACAGATTCTGTGGGTGAGTGAGGATGACTGAGGACAGGAGCGGAGGGTCGGTGGGGACGATGGAGGGAGAGCGCAGTGCAGAGAGAACCGGCCAGAATTAGGGGACACACGGGTTAATGCAGACACTCGATGGATGCGCTGGTTAGTTCATGGTGTCTAGAGGGCAAACTCCGGAGGATTTAATCTGACAGAGAACTCAGAGTCGGAACCTGCAATCCTTTGAAATCGAGCAAGTGGGACCTCAGGGTGGGGATGGGGCACATTCAGTGGAGTCGGTTTCTGAGGAGGTCACATGGAGATCCCTGAACAGCAGACCGAGGCTGGGACAGAGTTTATAAAGATATAGCAAATGAGGCCTTCCTGGTACCTTAAGCCTCCATCGATGTAAATGCACATGAAAACCCCTTCCCCCTCTCCAAGGTTTGTGTAGCCCTCGTTCACCCTGAGTAAAATATATGCACACAACCATAGCATGTCCCTGAACACCTTCTAACAGAGCTGTGACACGGAAATCCTTGGAGCAACCCCCAACTCACTTGCAGGCAGAACAAGATTCTGTTGACCGACTGGTTCCTGGTCCCTCTTCATCCATTCACACCTGTTGTGCGCCTGGACACTCTAGGAAGGAGACAAGAGATGAGTGTATGTGTGTGTGTGTGTGTGTGTGTATGTGTGTTTGTGTGTGTGCATATGTGTGTGTGTGTGTGTGTGTCTGTCTGTGTCTGTGTGTATCTGTATATTGGTTATCGTCTGTGTGTCTGTGTTTGTGTATATGTGTGTGTATGTGTGTGTGAGTGTGTCTTTGTGTGAGTCCGTATGTGTCTCTGTGTTTATGTGTCTCTCTGTGTGTGTATACGTGTGTGTGTGTCTGTGTGTTTGTGTATGTGTGTCTGTGTCTGCGTGTTTGTCTGTGCCTGTCTGTCTGTGTCTATCTGTGTGTATGTCTGTTTCTCTAACTGTCTAGGTCTCTTTGTGTGTGTTTCTGTGTATCTGTGTGTGTGTGTATGTGTGTGCATGTGTGTGTGTATGTGTGTTAATCATGCATAAGCTAAGCATCCTCACACACAGACTGTCTGGATTGCTTTTCTTCTGGAAGGTTGGCGAATCTTTCTCTTTTCCTAAGAAAAGACCACCCTGGTTCTCTACTCTCTCTGTGAAGCCAGGACATTTTGAGTGATTTTCATGTATGAGGAGTCTGTCCTTGTGAAAATTGCTTTCATGGATACAATAAACCTTGAAAAACACATTTCAACATTTACTTACCATAGTCTGTGATCCCTTGAGGGGATTACTCCATTATTATTATTATTATTATTATTATTATTATTATTATTATTATTACAGGATTATTCCATTATATTGTTATCTCCATTGTTAACAGTGTTGAAGTTCACTGAAGGCAGGAAGAAAGATTTTGTTTCATGTGGGTCCCATTGGACGGCCATGTTTTGGTTCTTGAAACTGAAAGTTTTATTTTCATGTTCCCAAGAGCAAATACATGCAAGGACAGAAAGTTCCTTGCTCTTCTACATGAGAGTGACACCCTCACGTAGTCCTCTGATCTATTTGAGAAACAGAATTTAGACAAGCAATGAAAAGGTTGGTGACCAAAGACCCAAGTTAGGGAGACATAAGACAGTTTTCCACAATGTTTTGGGCTTTGGGAATTGGTAGACATTACATAACCATCTTTTCATTCATAGCAGGAATAGTCAAAATTATTATATAATAGTAGGCAGAAAATTTTAACAACATGTGTGTGCTGGCTAATTTAAATTTCCGTATTTCATCTCTAGAACATTATATATTCTCTTTCAGGTTCTTCTTGAAATTCTTTGAAGACGTGAAAACCGGTATGTGTTTATGTGTTCACATTCATAAAGCATGGCCGTCACTCTAGTGATGGACAGATGACACGACTGTCAAGAGGCAAACTGACATTCTTGCGAAAGAAATAAATCTTCAACTTCATGGAGGGAGTTTCATTCTTAGGTGCAGAAGTTTAAAATCCCCTGAGAAAGCTTCCTACAGCTACCGTTTCCTATATGTGGTAATATCTAGGATGTGGGTTTGTTCTTTGCATTTTGTTTCAAGATCTACAAGAAAGTTTTGACTGCGTGTACTATTTGGAGATGTTGTCTTTTATCTTTTCTATAGATGGATTCTGGGTTGTAGACTCTCAGGCGTTTTCTGATCCATCCCTCACAGTAAGGGCTGCAAGGGAGATGAGTCTTCTTCAGGAATAAAGGAGAGAAGACAGATAAGGTAATAGATGACTCCCTGATGTATTTATACCTGTGAATCTGAGATGAGTGTTGTCATCAAACTGTATATATAAACTTTAACTTTACAACAAAGTACACTCAAATGAGTTTAAACCTTTGTACTTTTCATTGTGTAAATATTTGCAATAAAGAGAGCTTTCAAAGTGATAAAGTTGTGTGATGTGTGTAACTCATTTAATAGATTCTCTTGTATAACTAATAGAATATATAAATGGTTTTCCTTCATGTTGAATGTAATGAAGACAGTGTCTCTTCTAACAATATATGTTGTAATTCTGGCCTCTATAAAATTGAATATGTGCATATCTTGCCTAAACCTCCACCACAATTACTTATGGGATACTTCCTATACTTACTCAGTGTTTTTTTCCTAAATATTGACTTTAAAATGCATTTAGCAGAATAGATATTGAGGAGGATGGAGGGAGGGAGGAAACTGAATGGGAGGGAAGGTAGGGAAGGGAGTGGACTTTGGAGGAATCAGCTGTAGGGAAAGCAGGGAAAAGGGAATGGAAATCACAAGTGTGGGGTGCGCATCTCTAGAACGTGCAAGAGAACAGGGAAAGGCGAATCCCCAGGGTGTCTATTGGGGTGGCTCTAACAGTGGGGATACAGATCCTTAATTGTCCACTTCTGTAGCCAGGCATGATTCCCAGTGATGTGACAAGGACAAATCCCACCCACAAAACCTTCAATCCAAAGTGAACACAGCCTACAAAATCTTCAGAGACAGAGATAGATAGAGCAGACATGGAAGGAACGTCCAACCAATGGTTAGCGCAGATTGAGAACTACTCCGAGGGCAATCACTGATCCCTGACACTATTAAAGATTCTCTATCATGCTTGCAGACAGAATCGTAGCATAACTGTCCTCTAAGTGACTCCACCCAACTGCTGAGAGAAACAAGTGTAAAGATTCACCACCAAACATTTGCTGGAGCTTGGGGAGTCTTTCAAAAAAAAAAAACAGGTGAAGAATCGAGGCCCAGATGGTTTGACAGATTCCACAGGAAGACAAATAGAGTCAACTCAAGGGGACTCTTGGGGTTTGCCAAAGACTGATCCACCAACCAGAGAGTGAACGTGGACTGAACCTGAGCCCCCAGGACATAGGAAGGAAATGTGTAGCTTTGTCTTTTTTATTACGGGTTCCCCCGACAACGGTGTTGGTGTACCCTGAAGATGGAGACCGATATTGGGATGAAAAGTGAGTAAATAAATAAATGAATTTTAAAGACACAGATGTCCCATCTACAGACAACATGTTTTGGGAAAGCCCATTTCTAGTTGTTCGGTACCCACATGAAGACAAAGCCTGTGGAGGGCCTATGCCCTTAGAGGCCATAATCCCTTTCATTCTGTTCTTCCATCAGAGTCCCTAAGCTCCACCCGTGGTTTGGATAGTGGGTTTCTGCTTCTGTCTGAGTCAGCACCTTAGTGGAGTCTCTCAGAGGGAAGCCATGAAATACTCCTGTCTGCAAGCATAACAGAGCGTCATTAATAGTGTCAGGGATCGGTGCTCATCCATGGGGCGGGTCTCAATCTGCACTAACCATTGGTGGATCATTCCTCACTCTCTGCTCTATGCACGGCCCCTGCATGTCCTGTGGTCAGAATAAATTTTGGGTCTAAAGTTGGTGTCTCTATCACTCCATTTTGGTTGCTCTCTGGCTCCAGGAGATGGCTTCTTCAGGTCCATATCACTGAGGCTGTGAATCTCGGCTAAGGAAACACCCATGATTCATGGGCATCTCTTACCCCAGCTCTCTGCCTCTTTCTGGATGTGACCTCTACCTCCCCACCCCATCCATCTAGGCTGCTGTGTCTGGCCTCAGTAGCAGAGGGTGTGATCACAGAGACTGGATATGCAAGGTGAGGAGATACCCGTGGGGTCCCCTCCTGCTCAGAGGAGAAAGGGCTGGGGGAAGGATTGTGAGAGGGGTGGACTGGAGGGGGGCAGTGTGCAGCATGTAAAGTGCATAAATAAACAAATAACTATGAAAATAACTAAGTCTACTTGAAGGTAAGAAGCAGTTGTGTGTGTGTGTGTGTGTCTGTGTGTTGGTTTATGTAACTAACTAAACTTGAAGGTAAGAATAGGTGTGTGTGTGTGTGTGTAAGTAAGTAAACTTGAAGATAAGAACAGTTGTGCGTGTGTCTGTGTGTGTGAGTGTGTGTTTTTCTGTGTGTATGTGAGTTTGTGTGAATATGTATATATATAATATATATATATATATATATATATATATATATATATATATATATATATATGAAGGTAAGAAGCTGGTGGGTGTGTGTTTAATATTAAATTATCACATTTGAGAAAACAGTGGTCTATGCAGAAGACAGGACAGCTTAGGCAATATACTCACAAAAAATGGCGTTTGCGGAAGATGAAGAAATGATTCATTGATTAATAGCATTATCTGTTCTTCTAGAGGACCTGGGGCCGATCCCCAGCTCCCGAGTGACAGCTCACAAGTGGCTGTCATTTCAGCATCACGGAATCTCACACCCTCTTCAACCTCCTGGACACTAGGCATGAATGTGCTGCACACGTGAACAAGGAGGAAAAACTCTTACATATGTACAACAAAAAGTATAAAAACAGAAGAGCAGTTCCTGGTTGACATAATTTGATTTTCGTGAATATTCATAGTGATGATCACAGTCAAATAAAGACTTTATTGATCTATAGTGCAATCAAAGCCACTAAACTTTAATGATCACATGAGTCACATAAAATGTATTTATTTAAAAATTTGCAATAAAAATATGCAGTCATTAAATTAAAATTTTATTAATATACAAATTAATAAACTTTGTTATTCTCATAGAGAGCTGAAAATAATACTTTCCACATATTTGTTTGGCTTCCATAAATATTGCAGTTTGTGGTTAGTTTGTTGTTGATTTTTGTAGGAGTTCATTTCCAGGTATTAGCCCATAGACTCTATAAACTCATGCAGAATACACTACAGGAACGTAGGCTCTCCTGTGTTGAATCCAGGAAGGTTGCCATCTGTTTTCCTTCTTGTCTGATCAATTTCCTCTACGTACATTTCACGGATAATTTTGTTCTTGGATTCCTCCAGCTTTGTCAAGCTGATAGCTGATTGCTGATAACTGGAGAATATTTAATTTTTGAATGTCATTTTTGAAGCTATTCCCTGATGTCTGCACTCTCAATGTTGTAGATTTTCAAATGCACGGCCAAATGAACAGCTATTCAGGGACTAAACATGCCTTATAAATACTGATGTTTTGACGTTTTGAAAGAAGAAGTCAGAAAGGGATGGTGTTTGGGGTAAGTGACTCTGTGGGGAAAACAGGAAGGATGACAGCATTTGAGACATAAATAAATTAGTAAAATAAATAAATACAAAAAAATAAAGCAGAATTCAATCTATACAGGAAAATCAGATTTAATTGATAGGAAACAGTATGCTTTTATATCGTAACATAATTCCTGAATTTTATATACTTTAATCAATCTAATGACTAATTCTCAAAAAATCAGAAAATTAAAAAAAATATGTTACAAGTAACACAGTAGGTTGACCGAATCATAACAACAATGTTTCTTGAACTGTACACTTTCTAGCCCGTGTCCAATCCAGAAATCCAGTTGACATTTAGTTATTGCATGTCTTACGTCATTCTATTCTGTGATAACTCATTACTATTTTTATATTATGTGACCACACCTTTGAAGATTAATAATTACTTTGCTGTAATGTCTCTGAATTTGGATTTACACAGTGGTTTTTCTCTTTTATGTTGAGATTATACGTACTTGACACAGATACCAAAACGTGTTTCTTGCTTTGCTTATCGTAGTTAAACATTAGGAGGACGCCTGTCATCTTAACAACACCCAATTACGGAGCAATGAAGTTATTTTAAATTATTTTCCTTTCATAGTTAAAGTATTTTAATGTATTTTTCTTTTGTATTTTCTTTTAAAGTAATAGAAGTAATAGGAAAATTACTTAAAGCCTATATAAAGACTGTGTCTTTTCAAAACTTTAGTATTTGTTTTCAGCATCTCGGTCATTTTTTTACAACATTTTGACCTGAATGGTCCTTACTGCATGTAAGTAGACTCAGAACCATGAGTCCGAGGAGAATATAATTATTGTGTTTCTGTTTGGGTGACTCATGCCTAAAACATTACTGTAGTTTTAGTGTCATGGTAATTTTTTTAATGTCTTCCATATTTTCAGCACACTTAAATGGAATTTTATTTTTGTTTAATTATACTCATAAAGAGTCAATATTATAATTTTATGTTATTTTATTTTCTTGTTGAATAGCAACCTGAATCTAATTATCTGACACTAGCTGACTTTTATGTGTATTCTGTCACTTGTAAACCCACTTCAATTCCTGTATAATGTGTGCATTCAGGCATGTGTATGTGTGTGTGTGTGTGTATGTGTGAGTGTGTGCGTGCGTGTGTGCATGTGTGTTTGTGCATGAGTGTGTGTGTGTGTGTGTGTGTGCGTGTGTGCTTATCTGAAACTATGATATTGATGTTGAGAATCACCTGGCTGAAATTCTTTTCCTCCACCCTATAGAAATCAAACAGTGGAGGAAAGACTACTCCTGTTCCAAAATCATAGGCCCTGGGTGCCCAGAACTGACATATGGACTGACCAAATGGTACACAAAGCAGAGGCTAAAAATTCACTAACCTGAGAACTACTTAGCAGTTCCAGTACAATGCAGTGAATGTACATGTACTGAGGGATATGGAATTGTAGCATAATGAGCTGAGATCATTTACAAAGAATTTCTGGATTGGATAGGAATGGACACAGAGAATTTTCAAGGCCCCTGAGACATTAGCATGTGGTTTAAACTCTGTCCAGATGAAAATGTTTAAGTACTGGACTGATCTACTAAAGTAATTTAGTAGCAAGCAAACTTTAGAATTGTTTGCAATTAAACATGGTGGGG
This sequence comes from Rattus norvegicus, assembly GCF_036323735.1. Classification (NCBI taxonomy): domain Eukaryota; kingdom Metazoa; phylum Chordata; class Mammalia; order Rodentia; family Muridae; genus Rattus; species Rattus norvegicus. Next base: position 8,962,672 of record NC_086021.1, read on the forward strand.
AATAAAGAGAACACTCTAAAACAAAGTTATGTTTCTTAGGTTTGTTTCAAGACAGCAAGAAAGAGCAAAGTGGTTTTGTTTTCGTTCTTTCACAGACTTTGCACCTTTTTGAAAGATCACTTTGGGATCCTTAATTACCTATTTATTATCAGAACTTTCTTCTGACCCAGAGTCCTTCTCAGTGCTGCCTTGACTTCGTGGTTCCTTAAGCTATAGATGATGGGGTTCAGCATGGATGTCACTGTGGTATGGAAGATGAGCAAGAATTTATCAACTCCTTGTGGGTGGTTAGATTTGGGCCTCAAGTAGTTTTGTCCCAACCCTACAAGGCAACCTATTCCCCATGAAACAATTGCCAAATGGGCGCATACCTCACGACTCATTTGAGTTGCATAGTGAAGCAGGACCATATGGTGGCCAAAGGCCATGACTGCCAATAGGAAACACTCAGTTATATCAAAAAGTGTGAAGAACAACATCTGTGGGGCACATCCCTCCTGAGAGATTCCTCAGATCTCACTTACACGGCTCTCTATATCTTGGGTGTGACAGAGCCAGTGTGACCAATTTCCAGGATACATAAGTTCCCCAGAAAGAAGTGCATGGGGGTGTGTAGAGATGGACGGGTGCAGATAGAAAAGGCCATGAGAGCAGAATGAGGGTGAACAGAGGGAGCATTCTCCAGGGACCTCACAGTTCTTGGCAATTGCAAAGCATGTGACAGACAAGCCCTTTTCCTGCCACAAAGAGCAATTGACACACTTGACACTCATCTCCAGAAACACAGAGCAGTAAGCCATTAGTAGGATTCTTACAGATGAGAGATATTGATTTTTTAGTATTTTAGAGGCTCAGTTACATCAGAGTCAAAGTCTTTGTCTGCAGTCACAAAAATCAAAGCTTAGAAAAGATTTTTTCTCACATAATTTCATAGCTAATACTTTCTCTCTTAACACCAGGGGGTTTTTCAAAGTGTGCTAAGCATTGAGCCAAGTGTCCAAATACTTACAATAGAAGGTGGAAACATGTAGTCCTGGCACTAATTAAGCTCAGGCAGAAGGTTTACCGTGGGTTTAAGTTCAGTTTCACATGCTGCATAAGCAATCATTCAAACGAAGGAAAAGAAAACCTTGAGTGTATCTCGATTTTTACCCATTCTTATCATTAACTAGTTATCAATGTTATGCAGAAAACCTGATCAATCCACTCATCTCTATGCTTTCCTGATGACACAGGTATAGTCTCTCCAACCACCCTGTGTGTGTGTTGGGCCCCGACTATCCTCTGATTGTTATTATGAATATTCAAACCCACACTATAAAGGTATCATTTCCTCAAGACTCATCATTTTTGAAGATAAAGTAAAATCAAATAATCGTTTGATAAATAAATGATTACTGGTTTTAATACATAGAATTAAATGCAAGGCACATCTCAATGTCTGCACAGTAACGAGGTCATCAGAGAAGCTTTTTAAGATTTGTAAAGTGAGCCATGAAAGTGAAGAAGGATCAACCAAACAACACCAGACCCCTTCATGCCACAACCTTCAATATGACAGCTGGTATCTGTAACTTAATAATTCCTGTCTCTTTATAGAGCATGTTTTCTTAGCAGGAGTACTACTGTGTAGGCTTTAAATGTCTGTTTTCTTAATATTGTTCATGATATTCTATCAATCAGACTATAGATTTAAATAAAGAAAAAAGTATAAAAGATGTATTGTCTGGATATGTAGTCCAGGCTAACCTGAAATTCCTAATTTCTCACCCTCAGTCTCTTGAATGTGAGTATTCTAAGAGAAAGACATTGTGCCTGGCTTGATAGAAATTCCTTCCTATCCTCTCATATCAACATCTTAGAATTCCACCAAACAACCTGTATTTCTGTACACATAGTATCTACACAGTTCATCCCTCTTTGCTCACTTTTGCATATGGCACCTGCTGTGTGCTTGCTTGGTTACTTACATGGAAAACTGTTCAGTTCCAGCACAGCCTTGTCTATTTCAAATATCATCCTTCTCTTCTGTCTATAGTTACACTCTGTTTTTCACAATGTGACTGCTAAAGTAGCTGTTAGCTCTGTGGTGGTGACTCCTTTTCATCTTGTTCACATTGTAGCCTTATATGGAGACTGAGTATGGACTGCAAAGTTCTTATCATTATGTTCACCATCCTCACCAATCTCTGAGCTCTCGTGTAATGAGAAGCTCCAGGGTTTAGCTTACTTTGGCTCCTTGGGGATTCTGCCTGTCCCTTCCCATTATATCTTCTGAAGTTCAATCTCATGTCCCTCAAATATTGGAATGTGGCAAACTCATTTTTCTCCCAGTCTGATATCTTTTCCCTTCAAATGACATAACCTTTCCTGTTTTGTGTGGTGTATATGTCTTTGCTAAAGTTTGGTTTTACTTTCCAAAAATACACCACTTTTTCCAGACAAGAGTAGAGAAGGAGATATCACCACCCTGTTAGGCTCTCTCTCTATTCACCTGATATAATGAAATGTCAGACGTATGTGAGTAGATCAGCACATGGTTGATCCACAAATCAAATGTGATTTTCAGTATTTCCAAATTATAAATAAACATGTTACCTATGTTCATAAATACCATATAAGACATACACCCTCATGCACACACACATATGCACACACACTCACACGTATGCCACATACACATGTCTGCTTATATATTCATGCAGAAACAGAGACACAGAGAAACACAATAGAGAAAGAGGACATGGAGATTGTACATGAATTAAAATTTTAGTATAAACAACAATGCAGGGTAACAGTATTTCTTTACATACTTTTTCACCATTTGGTCACTTTTAAATACAGCGAAGAAAAAAATGTATTCCCTATGAGTTTGCTTCTGTGTGAATTAAGTTAATTTCCCAAATCACTTAAGTTGATCTGGTGTTGAATGCTTGTCAGCTACATGGGACAAGAGCATGAGTGCATGTCTGGACACAAACATTTCAGATTTACCTTTGTGTACACTCTATTTTGGGGGATTTCTCACCATAATACATAATTTCTGTTTCTGTTCACTAATTGATCACTAGATTAATTTTCTATTGGGGATAATGGAAAACACAGCTCCCCAAACAACAACAACAACAACAGAAAAGCAAAACAATACAAAGTTTTCTCATGGGAGCAGACGACATAGTCAGGTATACTAGCTTATTAGATCTATTAGATTAGATCTGCACCCATTCATGAAAAATTTATAAAAATCTAAGTGTAGAGAACATAGGACAGTCTTAAAGCTCTGACAATTAGGAAGCAGGAGGTCTGTTTTACATACTTGACCACTCAGTGGACTCTGCTCTTGTAGAAAAATTGCTGGAATGAAGAGGATTCTATTGTGATTCATTTCACACTTATTTTGATGTACTATAAATATTTCTTCATATTGAAACAAACAAACAAAAAACAAGTAAACAACCTTCCCATAGACAAAACAGAAAATGAATACTTTTCTAAATTTGAAATATTTTAAAAGCAACTTCCTTTTCATTAGTAGTTTCGATATTTGTATATGTAGCTCTCTACTTAGAGAGTAAGGCCTTGCCTCTCTCAGTTAAATTTCCAGAAAATCAACTCAAGAACAAAAATGTTATATTTACATTTAAATTTGTACAATAAAGATGATTCGCGATTAATCCTGAGGCCGCAGGACAGATCGATATATCTGTGCACCTCAGCTCACATCCCAGGTGCAAGGAGAAATTGAACAGTGCCTCTGGACACTGGGATATAGGAACAGTCAGCCACCTGTACCCATGGTTCTGCTCTGCACCCAGGACAGCACTGATCGGCCAAACAGTTCCCTGTACCCGAATCCCATGGGGGAGAATGCTGGACCCTCAGGGGTGTGGATAATCCTGAGAAGTCAGGGTAGAATACCCACCTCCCCACATTACAGACCCAAGAGGGTATCGCACAGAGCGAACTTTGCCCTTAAGAGGGCAAGGACATGCAGGAGCAATCAGGGGCAGTAACTTTGATTCCTGCCTGTGCCTAGAGCTGGAGAAAGGTCTATAGGAGAGCCTACACACAGGAAATCAGATCACCTGTTCCCAGGAAAGGCTGAAAGCAATCAGGAAAACAGTTCTAAAACAGTGATGACACAGAGGACTGCAGCATTGTCAAGTCACTCTCAGAAGCAGCAAGACAAGCAAACACCAGAGACAACCCAATGACTAGGGGCAAGCGTAGAAACGTAAGCAACAGAAACCAATACTACTTGGTATCAGCAGAGTCCAGTTATCCAACCAAAGAAAATACTGGATATTTAAACTCCCCAGAAAAGCAAGATTTAGATTGAAAATCACAATTGATGATAATGATGGAGGAATTTAAGAGAAACCTAAAGAATCCCCTTAAAAGAATGCAGCAAAACTCAAGTGAACAAGTAGAATCCCTTAGAGAAGAAAAACAATAATCCATGAAAGAATTACAGGAAACATGTCCAAACACTTGGACGACTTGAAAATAGACATAGAAAGAATAAAGGAAGCACAAAATTGACAAATATGGAGATAGAAAAACAAAGGAAGATACAAGGAGGGATAGATTCAAGAATCACCAACAGAATGCACAAGACAGAAGAGAGAATCTAAGGGGCCGAAGGTTCCATAGAAATCACCAACACAACTGATGAAGATAATGGAAAACAAAAAGTTCCTGGCCCAAAACATACAGGAAAACCAGGACAAAATACCTCCCATCACATAATAGTCAGAATCCCAACTGCACAAAACAAAGAGAGGATATTAAAAGCAGTAAGGGAAAAAGGTGAAGTGACATATATAGTCAGACCTATAGGAATTACACCAGACTACTCACTAGAGGCTATGAAATTGAGAATATCCCGGACAGATGTCAAATAGACCCTAAGAGGGCACTATTGCCAGACCAGGTACTTTATCCAGTAAAATATTCAATTAATATAGACAGAGAAATCAAGATATTCCATGAAAAAAATTTATGAAATATCTTTCAGCCAATCCAGGCCTACAAATGATAATAGATGGAAAACTCCAACACAAGGAGAGAAAATATATCATACTGAAAGCAAGAATATAATTTCCTTGTAATGAATTCAAAACAGAGACGAACAAACATAATTCAACCTTTAACAAGAAAAATAAAAGGAAGTGACCATCATTATTCCTTAATGTTCCTCATCATCAATGGGCTCAATTCCCCAACGAAAAGACATAGACTCACAGAATGGATACATAAACAGTATCGAGCATTTCACTGTAGGCAGGAAATACACCGCACGGACAAAGATGGATACTAACTCAGAGTACATGGCTGGAAAACAAATATCCAAGGGAATTGCCTGAAGAAGCAAGCTGAAGTGGGATTCTAATGTCAAATAAAATTGACTTTCTACCAAAAGTCTTTAAAAAAGATAAGGAACGACATGGAGGGTAAAGAGGATGATGACTTCACATTCATCCAAGGAGAAACCCACCAAGATGAACTCTCAATCATATGTATCTATGCTCCAAATGAAAGGGCACCTGCATTCACAAAAGAAACCTTACTAAAGCTCAAAGCATGCAATGCACTGCAGATGATAAAAGTAGGAGATTTCAACACCTCACTCTCATCCCTGGAGAGATTATGAAAACAGAAATTCAACAGAGATGTAGAGAAACTAACAGAAATTATGAACCAAATGGATTTAACAGATATTTATAGAACATTCCATCCTACAAATAAAGGATATACACTTTTCTCAGAACCTCATGGAACCTTCTCCAAAATTAACTATATAATCGGTCACTAAACAGGCCTCAGCATATGCAGGAAGATAGAAATAATACCGTGCATTCTATCAGATGACCACACACTAAGTCTGTTCTTCAACAATAACAATAATGACAGAAAACTCACGTATACGTGGAAGTTGAACAATGCTCTACTCTATGACAACTTGGTCAAGGAAGAAGTAAAGAAAGAAATTAAAGACTTCTTAGGATTTAATGAAAATGAAGACACAATATTCCCAAACATATGTGACACAACAAAAGCAGTGCTAAGAGCAAAACTTATAGCTCTGAGTGCTTGGGAGAAGAAACAGGAGAGAGCATATGTCAGGAGCTTGTCAGCACACGTTAAAGCTCTAGAACAAAAAGAAATAAGTGAACCCAAGAGGTGTAGAAGGCAGGAAATAATCAAACTCAGAGCTGAAATGAACCAAGTATAAACAAAAAGGACCATAGAAAGAATCAAAAACACCAGAAGCTGTATCTTTGAGAAAAACAAGAAGATATATAAACCCTTAGCCAGACTAACCCGTGGTCACAGAGAATGTATCCAAATTAACAAAATCAGAAATAAAAAGGGATCCACAACAACAGAATCTGAAGAAATTCCAAAAATCAGGAGATTCCACTACAAAAGTCTGTATACAGAAAACTGGAAAATCTGGAGCAAATGGACAATTTTCTAGATGCCAGGTAGCAACGTTAAATCAGGATCAAATAAACTATCTCAACACCCCATAAATCCTAAAGAAATAGAAGCAGTTACTAAAGCTCTCCCAACCAAAAAGAACCCAGTTCCAGATGGGTTCATGGCAGAATTTTATTAAACATTCATAGAAGACTTCATACAAATATTGTGCAAACTAGTATACAAAATAGAAATGGAGCACTACCAAATGCTTCTATGACGCCACAATTACTCTTATACCTAAACCACACAAAGGCCCAACAAAGAAAGAGAACTTCAGACCAATTTCCTTTATGAATATTGACGCAAAAATACTCAATAAAATTCTTGTGAACCGAATCTAAAAAACAATCATCCATCATGATCAGGAATGCAGAGATGTTTTCATATACAGAAAACCATCAATGTTATCCAACATGTAAACAAACTCAAAGAAAAGGACACATGATCATTTCATTAGATGCTGAGAAATCATTTGACAAAATTCAACAACCCTTCAGTGTAGGGAGCGTCTCGGTAAAACATAAATGGTGCCGACATCCAGTCTCGTCTGGTAGTAAACGATTTATTGCGCATGCGCAGGCTTGTCCCCTTGCCAGGGCGGCTGTAGGATAATGAGGTGATCCGGCGCCCTCCTGTGGTGATCAACAGTATTGCACATGAGCGTGTTTTGCACCTGGTGTCAGTTTGATGGGATGGTAATATGCTAATGAGGAATTCATGCTCCGCCTATCCCTGAAGGAAAAGTAGCAGGGGTGATAGTGGGGTGATTCCTGCTCCGCCAATCCCTGAAGGACAATTAGCATAGCCACAGCCTGTTGAATATATAGGGCGAGCGCTTTTGCCACTCGAGGTCCCTGTATCAGCAAAGAGGTGGTCCTGCCAGAAAGGCTGTGGAGAAGAATCCGACCGTGTGGTGTCTTCCTTGCCGGACGAGGTGGGCGTGAAACTTCAGAATAAAAGTTGTGGAAAGATCAGGAATTGAAGGCTCATATCAAAACATAGTGTAAGAAATATGCAGCAAACCTCTAGCTAACATCAACTAAATGGAGAGAAACGTGAAGCAATCCCACTAAAATCAGGCACTAGACACGGCTGCCCATCTCTCTCCCTACTTATTCAAAACAGGACTCCATGTGATAGCCAGAGAAACCAGAGAGCAAAAGGGGGTTAAAGGGATACAAATTGGAAGGGAAGATATCAAAATATCACTATTTGCAGATGATATGATAGTATATATGTGATCCCAAAAGTTCCACCACAGAACTTCTTAACCTGATAAACAACTTCAGCAAAGTGTCAGGGTATGAAATTAACTCAAACATACCAGGAGCTTCCCTCTCCTCAATGGATAAACAGGCTAAGAAAGAAAATAATGAAATCACACACTTCACAATAGTCCCAAATAATATAAAATATTTGTGTGAGATTAACCAAGCAGGTGAATGATTTGTATGACAAGAAGATCAAGTCTCTGAAGAAAGAAATTGAGGAAGATCTCAGAAGATAGAAAGAGCTTCCATGCTCATGGATTGACAGGATTAATATACTAAAGATGACCATTTTGCCAAAAGCAATCTACACATTCAATGCAATCTCCATCAAAATTCCTACTCACTTCTTTAATAGAGATAGAAAGAGCAATTTGCAAATTCATTTGGAATAAGAAAAAACCAGGATAGATAAAAGTATCCTCAACAATAAAAGAACTTCAGGGGGAATCATCACCCATGAACTCAAGCAGAATTACAGAGCAATAGTGATAAAAACTGCATGGTATTCATACAGAGACAGATGGATAGACCAGTGGAATAGAATTGAAGACCCCGAAATGAACCCACACACCTATCATTTGATATTTGGCAAAAGACATAAAACCATCCAAATGAAGAAACATAGCATTTTCCAAAAATAGTGCTGGTTCAACAGGAAGTCAGCATCTAGTTGAATCCAAATTATCCCATTTTTATGACCATGTACAAAGCTTAAGTACAAGTGAATCAAAGACCTACACATCAAACCTGATGCACTCAAACTAATAGAAGAAAAGGTGGGGAAGAGTCTTGAACACATGGGCACTGGAGAAAATTTCCTGAAAAAAACACACATGACTTATGCTCTAAGATCAAGAATTGACAAATAGGACCTCATAAATCAGCAACGTTCTGTAAGGCAAAAGACACTGTCATTAGGGCAAAACTGCAACCAACAGATTGGAAAAACATTTTTACCAATCCTATATCTGATAGTGGGTAATATCCAGGATATACAAATAACTTAGGAAGTTAGACTCTAGAAAGCAAAAATACAATATTAAAAATTGGGTACAGTGAGTTACAAAACATTCTCAGCTGAAGGTTATCAAATGGCCAAAAAACACCTAAATAAATGTTCAACATCCTTAGTCATCAGGGAAATTCAAATCAAAATAAAGGGGTCTCAATCCAAGTGGGTAGACAGAATCCTGGATGCTTTTTCCTGGGTCCCTCTGTAATAGTGGACACACTCTTGATGGTTACTGATGTATCAATGAATCCAGGCAGTTTTCTTTTACATCCTCGAAGCTGAGGATTATAAAAAGAGTTCTGCTAGTCAAAAGCAGGGGCTGAAGCAATCCCTGGCGATCTTTCCCTTACCTAATGGCTTCTTGCCCCCACAAGGCCAACAGTAGATGTCTGAGTGCCTCTCAAGCTGCATCTTCCCAATCTACATTCTTCCTCTGTCCTGTTTCTTTCACGAAGAGCACACACGCTAGCCCTGAACCCATCTTGTCTTCAGTCAGCACTAACAACCTATTACTCTCTGCCAGCTTCGCTTTCCCATATGACCTGGTTGCTCACAATTCTGAGGCATGTTCACGCTCATATGGACAAACAGAATGTCACCATTTGGCTCGTCTATAATGACGCAGATTCTGTATGATTCTGCTTCAGAAGCCTGTAAATCCAAGATGAAGAGACCATCGACAGAGGAAGGAGTTCTTGTGGGATATTGTCACCACAGAAAGGATCCAATGGGCTAGGAAGACAAGAGAGGGAGCCAAACTCCCTTTCATAATTTAACCTTTTTCCACAATAGCATCATTAATGGATCTTTATTTGTAGGTCGCATCCCTCTTGACCTAATCAATTCTTCACAACTACATTCCCACTGGGCATTAATCTTCAGAAAATTACTTTTGGGAAAACACATTCAAACAAGAGAAGAGGGTGAATATTTGGATATCTATAGTGGGGGTGGGCATTATTCTTCCCACGTCGTGTACCCTTAAGAACCCTAACTACCTCCTTCCCCACAGTAGCCTCAATGAATGACGTGGATTCTGGGTGATTGATGAGGTAGAGACACCAAAGCTCACTGCCATATCCTGTCACCAGTATCAAGCTCAAAACAGCAAGAGCCACATGTGGGAAGGAAAATATGAATAAACTTTACGGGATCTCTAAACCATAAACCCACAATTTAATCAAAACATTGTTTTAGACTCAGTTCTTTTATATCGATGTGCTTCAAATGTACAAGTCAGTGGGCTTCCTTGTGAGTCCTTGTACAGGTTTATACTGTACATTAGCCATCTTCATCCTCACAACTCACCTCCATTTCCATCTGCACACACACACACACACACACACACACACACACACACACACACACACTCTCACACACACACACACACACTGCTGCTCCCCTTCCTCTTCCTATATGCCCCCTTTCACTTAATATCCCTTATTAAAATCTAAATTTCGCAATCATCTGTTTGAGTCTGGCTTGTTTCAGTTAACATATTGTAATTTACACTCCCATCCGTTTTTCTGAGAACAAAACCCTTTCCTCTTACACATAGATGAAAATCACATCAATGTATTTCACATTTTTTAAGCCATTCATCCAGTGATTAACAGCTAAGGTTATTCCAATGGTTTGCCTATTGCACACAGTGCGGCAATCAGAATGGATGTGCAGGGTCCTGGTTAGTTTTTATTATCAGTTTGACTAAACCTGGGAAGAAGGAGCCTCAGCTGAAGAATTGCCTCCATCAGATTGGCCTTTGGCCACATCTGTAAGGAATTATTTTTTCCTTGATGGTTGATGTGGAAGGGACTAGCCCACTATGGGGAGTGTCATCCCCTATGAAGGTGCCACTGGGTTGTAGGAGGAGAGAAAGCTGAGTAGGTCATGGATAGCAATCCAGTACCCAGAATTTCTAAGTTGTCTCTGCTTCCTTTACTGCCTCTAGAGTCCTGCCTGAGTTCCTGCCCCAACGTTGCTCAGTAACAGACGGGAAACTAGAAGATAGAGTGAGACAAACTCTTTCCTCCTCAAGTTGACGGCTATGACGAGATTGTTCTTCATGTTGCCTACTTGTTCTTCCCTTTTTTGAAAGTTGTCTCTGTTTATTGTTCTTAGAAAGATGATATTACGTGTTTTCTTAGGGGCTCTCTGTCTCTCTCTGTGTCTCTCTCTGTCTCTGCTTCTGTCTCTCTCTCTCTGTATTTGTGTGTTTGTGTGTATATATGTGTATGTTTGTGTGTCTGTTTGTGTGTGCATGTGTGAGTGTGTTTGTGTGTGTATGTATGTGTGTGTTTGTATGCTTTGATATGTATGAGTGTTTCTGTGTGTATGTGCGTATGTGTGTGTGTGTGTGTGTGTATGTATGTGTGTGTTTGTGTGTTTGGGTTGTATGAGTGTTTCTGTGTGTGTGTGTATTTGTGTGTGTGTGTGTGTGTGTGTGTGTGTGTGTTTGCTTTCCAGGCTTAAAAAAATCCCCAACGCTGTATATCTCAGCATGTGCCTAGATAAGGAAGATGAAGGGGAGAAAAGGGGGAAAAATCATGTCCTTTGAGTTAACCCCACATTGAGGTCAGCCACATAGTGGACCAAAGTCACATAATGGCAGAGGAGTCATAAGAGCAGAGAGAGAGTAAAACTCAAAGTGTGAAGAAAAATGTGGTTAAAACTAAGATAGAAGGGAGAAAAAGATGATGGTGCACTTAGAAAAGTGGTCAGATTTTAAAAAGCTGCCATAAGTTGTTAAGCTCTAAGTACATATAAAAATTATAATGTTAATGTGGAAGGGAATTACTGGGGAGAGGGAAGGGAGGGTCAGAGTGTGGTGGGGACAGGGGAGGGTTCTGAAAAGAATCCTTTTGAGGATCTGAAGAACTATGTGACACAAACAATTAAAGTGTCCTGTAATTTACAGGTATATTCCACACTTACCTGCATCCAGGATTCTGTATACCCATATTTCAAAAACAAAATTACCTCATCTATTTCATCCTTTTTTGCTGCGTTTGATCTAATAAATTCCTTATAACCAGAAGTGCTGGTAAATTTTAAAGACATTTAAAATATGACTGGTCCATATCGGGTTTGTCATCAGTTTACCCGACTTTGGAAGAAGGTCCAGGAGCTAATTTTTCCTCGCTCTTTGCAAAGAATCCATAATTCATGATTGCCATTGACTTCAATACAAGGTATTTAATCCTTACAAATAACAGCTTTGTTTGAATAAAAGTGGCCCTCCTCTAATTGTGGGTTTTGATAAAGCTAATTTTGGGGTGCTATCCAGTGGGCTGCCTCGGAGAGAGAGCCTAGCAATATTTCTGATACGGATAATGGCTTAAAGCTAACCAAAGGAAAGATAAGAGCTCGGAAAATAACCACCAAGGATGTTGGTGACTCAGAAACCAAAGACTTTTTCAGAAAAAAAAATGCATGAAAAGAGCTACTTGGGCAGACTGTGACTCGAGTCATCAGAATATTTGGGTGGGGACTTTATTTTGGGTCTCCAGGAGGCTACATCTGAAGCTAAAACCTAGATGCTGGAATTTTCTAAGCGTTACTAGGGAAGGAACTGGGCTGAGAGCGCTTCATGACGTAAGCAGAGCCTGGATGATGTCACAGAGCACTGGGGGGAGGTTGCGCATCTCTTCCACTTGGAGGCGCTAGACTCCCTTGAAGGTGGGTTCACTAACTTCGCGGCGGGGTGTGAAAGCCAGTTCAGCTCCTGAACCCCACAATTGTTCAACAGGCTTTTCATGCCTGACCGGTTTCCGAAGACAGAATCTGGACGACGAGGACATTTTCTCTCGGTAAATACGTTTATGAAGATTACGGGGACCCTTGTAGCCCAGAAAGCTAAAAGTTTTCCCTCGTACAGCGAGTAACCGTATGTTCTGATGTCTTCCACGTTTGAGAGCTTGGGGGATGGTCTAGGCTAGTCAGTCTAAGAGTTTATTATCCCTTGCTAACAATATCTAATTCATAATCCTACTAAAGTGCCAAAGATCCTCTCTGTGCCTGTGCATTTTAGGAGATAATATTTCTTTTTGATGTTGTTGTTGTTGTTGTTGTTGTTGTTGTTGTTGTTGTTGTTGTTGTTGTTTTCTTTTTCGGAGCTGAGGACCAAACCCAGGGCCTTGTGCTTGCTAGGCAACTGCTCTACCACTGAGTTAAATCCCAGCCCCCGGATATTATTTCTAAATGGTTGTTGTTGCCTACACAAAAGACTCTTGTTGCGGTCGAAGATGCAACAGCTTCGCGGAATAAACCTGGGCCTGGGACAGATTGCACAGTACAGAAAGCCAGTGGACTGGTGTGTCTCTGGGCAGACACTTGTGGATGTTGCCACATAGCTCATAGTTAGAGGGTAGAAGAGGGTTGTGGCCACCCTCCTGGCTCCTTGGCTATCCTTTATCTGTTCTGCTTGCTTAAAGTGGGGACAGGGATACTTAATACCACACTGACCTAGCCATTCAAGGAGAGGTTCCTCAGCAGAGCCAAAGTGCCTCGGGCTGAAGAAATGTGTCTGAATATCTTATTCTGAGTTGTAGAGAACCATTTTTTTCAAATTTTCCTTTGAACTTTAGATTTTGATTTTTGAGAGAGGCTTTTTCTGTGCGTAGATTTGCCTACCCTTGAACTAACTCTGTAGACCAGCCTGGCCTTGATCTCACAGAGGTCTGCCTCCCTCTGCCTCTTGAGTGCTGGAATTAAAGGTGTGCTCCACCATTGCCCAGCCCTCCTACGAACTTCTGATTACGACAGAATAAGATTCAGATGCTCAACCCTGTCTACCATCGCCTTCCTCACCTGCTCCATAGTTCTCTTAGACAAGAGCCTTGGTCCAGCGCCCTACCCACCCCACCCCCATTGTTCTTGCAGGGACTCGTATGACAGAGGGAACAGCATTGTGTCTGGTTTAAGCAGGCGAGCTCTTCAAACCCAGGCCATGGGCAAGTATGAAGCCTGAACACAGAACGATAGTCACAAGACAGTGGACCAGGAGTGCCGTGGCCTACCACACTAGGTCTACAGCCAAGAAGAAGAGGATGTCTCTGAGGAGGATGAGCACACCATCCTTCCAGAATCGGAGGAGGAGGAGGCCTTCTCCCCATGCCCTGGGGACATTGTGGGCTGCAGAATTTCTCACGGATGGAAGGAAGGTGATGAGCCGTCACCCAATGGAAGGCCATCGCTGTAGATCAACTGCCAACAAATCCCTCTCTCTATCTGGTCAAGTATGACAGAATTGACTGTTTCTACGGCCTGGCACGTCACAGCAATGAGAGGATTTTAAAGCTTAAGATCTTGCCTCACAAAGTAGTATTTCCTCAAGTGAAAGATGCCCATCTCGAAAGTTCCATGGTTGGACGAGCTGTGGAGCATAAATTTGAGGGCAAACATGGCTCTAAGGACAACTGGAGGGGGGTGGTCCTAGCCCAGGTGCCGATCATGAAGGACTGGTTTTACATCACCTACGAGAAAGATCCATCCTATACATCTACCAGATCCTGGATGATTACACAGAAGGTAACCTCCATATCATTCCAGAGACTCCTCCAGCAGAGGTGAAGTCAGACGTTGACAGCGACATTTTAACAGGTCAATGTGTGCAGTTCACCAGAAGCGACTGGTCCAAAAAGATCGGCAAAGTCATTTACCAAGTTCCAGCCAAGCCTTCCGTGTACTTCATCAAATTTGATGGTGACGTCCACATCTACTTCTATGATCTGGTGGAAAAGATCCATTAAGGTGAAATACACAAAGTGAGGGGGACATAGATGGGGAATTTATAGGATTGGGGGGGGAAATGGTTGTTTTTCTGTGTTTCAGATACCCAAGGGGCTTTGACAACTCCAGTATCTTTTTCAGTGGAATTTGTTTTTCCTCTAAAAATTAAAATGTGCGATGTGATGTGTTGTGTGTAAACACTTTGGTGGAGGAGATGGGCTGGGGTGGATGGAACATGGAGAGGATGATCTCGGGAGACAGGATAGGGGTAATGCCAAGTGTGTGGTCACACATGCAAACACCAGGGCTTGGTATGGGAACAGGAGGATGACTGGGGCTGCCTGACAGTGAGCCTCACCTCAGGTTCAGCAGGGGACCATGTCACAAGGAAATACAGTAGGTAGTGAAGGAGCAGAACATGCTCTACCCTCCCCCAGCCTCTGTACTTACATGTCTCTATGCGCGCACACACACACACACACACATATAAATATGACTAGAGTATACAAGAGGCTTGCAGAGTTTATATGCAAATGCAGTGTCATTTTATCCAAGGAACTGAGGACTTTTAGATCATTGGGAGTCCTGCGGTCAACTCTCAGAGGACAGGATATATCTCCTTATTGTGCAAACAAATCCTTGGTTGAGTGTTTGTTAGTGACTCCACACAGTTCTCCTCCTCTAGGTTCCTGTGTGTCACAGAGAATGATCTGGAAATACTGAAAGAAAATATAAACTATAGGCTTTGTTGGGGTTTCTAGCCTTGTGTTAAAAATATATTTATCACGTTTTATTAAATGTAAGAGAAATCTTCAGCTCCCAGCAACAATAGATTCAATCATGTTGGCTTCTGTTTTATCCCATTATGAATAGCAATTAATTGCACATCAATAGCTCCCCATGCTTTGATCTAAATCAGGATGAAGGGATATGTTTCCATAACACCTATGTGGATAATCAAATAGAAAGGGGGGAGGTATGATGCCTTTGCCTTATGGGAGAGTGATGGCTTGATTGTAAACTTGTTATTCAAATAACCCTAATCTCTGAGAAATGAAATGTAACGATAAAATATACTGCCAAATGGGATGGGCACTCATTACTCTTCTAAAAGAAAATAAAATCATACTTTAGTATTTTAAATAAGTGTGACCCTCAGAGGTTCACATACTTGAATGTGTTTGGTTTCCAGTTTGTGGATTGTTTAGAAAGGATTGGGAGTTGTGTTTTTGTTAAAAGAGATGTGTCAATGGGAGGTGGGGCCTTGAGATTTCAAAAGCCCACCAGGCTTCTCTCCCTCTCCCTCTCCCTCTCCCTCTCCCTCTCTCTCTCTCTCTCTCTCTCTCTCTCTCCCTCTCCCTCTCCCTCCCTCTCCCTCTCTCTCTCTCTCTCTCTCTCTCTCTCTCTCTCCCTCTCCCTCTCCCTCCCTCTCCCTCTCCCTCTCCCTCTCCCTCTCTCTCTCTCTCTCCCTCTCCCTCTAACTCTCTCTCTCTCTCTCTCTCTCTCTCTCTCTCATCTGGGGAGCAGGATATGAGCTCTCAGGATCTACTCCAGCCAGGACTGCCTGCCTGCCAGCCTGCTGTCATGGTGTCTACCACGATGGTCCACGGACTCACCCTCTGAAACTGTAAGACGGCAATTAAATGTTTCCTTTCATAAATTTATTTGGTCACGGTGTCTCTTCACAGCAATAGAACAGTAACTAAGGCACACATCTTCCTGTCTATTTTTCTAATACTTCTGTATTTATTCCATTAATGTTACCTGTTGTCGGGCTGGAGAGATGGCTCAGTGGTTAAGAACACCTGACTTCTCTTCCAGAGGTCATGAGTTCAATTCCCAGCAACCACATTGTGGCTCACAACCATCTGTAAAGAGATCCGATGCCCTCTTATGGTGTATATGAAGACAGCTACAGTGTACTTATATATAATAAAATAAATCTTTAAAAATAAAAAAAAAGTTACCTGTTGACCATTGAACAGTTTTATGAATGAGTTTCAAGTTTAAAGACAAATAGTGACAAATAGGAGTGCACTGCTTGGGGGTGTGGCCTTGTTGGGGTGGGTGTGGCCTTGTTGGAGTAGGTGTGTCACTGTGACATGGGCTTTAAGACCCTAACCCTAGCTGCCTGGAAGCCAGTCTTCTAGAAGCCTTCAGAGGAAGATGTAGAACGCTCAGCTCCTCCTGCACATGCCTGCCTAGATGCTGCCATGATCCGGCCTTGATGATAATAGACTGAACATATGAACCTATAAGCCAGCCCCAACTAAATGTCCTTGTCAGACTTGCATTGGTCATGGTTTCTTTTCATAGCAGTAAAACTCTAAGACATACATATATAAATACATACATACATATATACATATACATATACACCTAGGTTTACACACACACACACACACACACACACACACACACACACCCCATTTATAGGGATTTTAGATCTAGCCAGGGCCCCTGCAGTTTCGTTGGTCCATCTGATACACATGTTCATGGAACATGTCTCTCTCTGTTTCTTGTTCTAGGAAGAACGTGGACAACATCTGCAGACTCGCTTCATTTTGCTTTATTCTCCTCTTCAGCCTTAGAAATCTCAGCTTACAGAGAGGGGAAGACGGGAACTTGGTTTGATAGCTCTTTTTGTCTGTGGGTAGTTTACATCTCAAGTCACAAAAGGGAAAATAACTATAATAAGAAATAGTAATACACATCCAAACCGTGATGGGAAGTTCATATCCGTTCCTCTTAATGAATGTCAACTTTTGAAATTGGAATCCACAATGAGATGAGACTTTTAAAAAATCCTAATACTCAGGCAGGCTTTGGTATTTCTCTTTCCCTGAAAAGGATCACCACTAGAAAAAGACAGACGGTAGGTTGCTTTTGTCCAAAAATCGAATCAGAAGCATTTGATAATGAGCATAGAGGGGGCTCACCCCATGTTTACCAAAGAATAAAGTAATATGGGGGCGGGGGAGTCATCTAGAGAACAGTTGGTGCCTTATTGGTATTAAAAAAAATCCAGATGTCAAGAAATAATATTTGACAACAGAAAAAAACTAGGTTTCCATTAGGCAGACTGTTTTTAAAAATGCCTTCCTTTTAGTCATGGAAAGAGGAGGGTGGAGCAGGTCAGTCTGTAGATAACTAAAGTCATTCCCATCAAAAAATTAAGAACAATGTGGATTTTTAACGGACTTGAATAAAATTAGAAATTTTAGCTTTCAAAGGGGAAAAAATGTGTTCCAGAGAGAGAGAGAGACAAAGGAGTGTCCAAACTCATACTTGATTCTTTCAATAAATCTACCGGTAACTCGTGTGTTTGTTGATATTTGGATGAAAACGCAGGTTGGATATCTCGACTTAAGAGTGTAACGTGTGGGCTGGGGATTTAGCCCAGTGGTTAGAGCGCTTGTCTAGGAAGCGCAAGGCCCTGGGTTCGGTCCCCAGCTCTGAAAAAAAGAATCAAAAAAAAAAAAAGGAGTGTAACGTGTGTGAACAGCTGTCAGTGGAAAGACTTGTCCTCGGATTTCTCAAAAGGCATGAAAAAGCCACCGTGGAGTTACTGGATTTTGTTTCAAAGACTTTAGCTCCTTCTCTGCAGGGATGCAGAGCCGCCCCGAATTTGGGGAACCTCTCACTCTAGTCACGGGATGGAGTTCCCCAGGAAACTCGAGTAGCCGGTCTTGATGTAACAGGAAGATGTAGCGTTTATTTATTTATTTCTTTTTTTTTCGGAGCTGGGGACCGAACCCAGGGCCTTGCGCTTTCTAGGTAAACGCTCTACCACTGAGCTAAATACCCAGCCCCAGATGTAGAGTTTATTAACCAGAAATCGGGTCAAAATATGTCGCACACAGGAGGCAGAGGAATCGATGCCAAGACTCGAAATTTAAGGCTTTTTATAGGGGAAGGCAAGGGGATTCAGTGTGGTTATCAGCAAGGGAAATGGGTACAAGGACTCATTTGCAAGCAGTACGTGCGGGCTGGAGTGTTCTCAATATAGGAGAGCGTCTTATATTTATCTGTAGAACAGGGAGTCATCTGTCTGGATGGCCCCCGACTCAGTCTAGATGTTGGCTGTCAGTTCCTTGAACAATCCCTAAACCTTGTTTTTAGACTTGGCCGGGCACGTCTCTGGCCTGCTCTGTCCTGTCCCCTTATCTGCTGTTCTTTTGCAATTTTTATGAAGTTTTTATTTTAACTCTTCAAAAGTAAGGGCCCGAAACCTCCTAAGAGGTAGAGTCCAACACCTGAGGCCATGCGCACAGAGGGAAGCGGCTTTTCTCAGAAAATGGAGCTATGAGAGCTGACAAATGAAGGCGACACATCGATCAAATCACTGTAATAGAACGACGGCAGCCAGTTCACAGAGCGAGGCAGCTGTCAGCCACTCGGCCAAGAACTAAGAGGATTTGAAAAGACAATAACACACAGAGTTCACAGAAGCCACTATAGACTCATGGCGTCTGCGAATTTAATCCATGTGCTCTGGGCAGAGAAAACAATCCAAACCAGAGATCCCTCTTGCTCAGCCCGACGTAACGCTGTGCCGTGCGGCGGATGTCCCATGTCAAGGACTCAACCTAGATGCCGGAAGCCTGTGAGAACCCGGAACTACGTCATTTAAGTGCTGACACCAGAAATGTCTCAAGTCTGCACCTTCATTGGAAGGAGAAGAAATAAGTCACCCAGCACCGGAAGTAATCCTCGTCAGGGTCTGTGTGAGGTCGGAAGTGTAGGGCGCCATGATCAATCAGTAAGCACTGCCTACACGTGTCGGGTGAGCCCACAGAAATGAGGAAATGATTTTTAAATTTAAAAACGATTTCTAATAACTAGTAACTTTTAAGTGTCCAGTTTTACCACAAGCTTTCAGATTATGTGGTTTCTCAGGCGGAAGAACGCCGCAAAAGAAGTGAGTTTGAAACTTCGGAGGTTACCACTATACGACAGCAAACTAAGAAAAGCACGGAGGTGCGGTATGGTAAAACTAACTAGAGGAAATCTGTAAAACCAAGATGGAGAATTCAGAAGACTTGTACAGGAAAGGCCAGCAGCAGGGAATGGCTCGGAGGACCGTCCTCGTTTTCACAGTTTATCACAACAAAATTGCCAAAGACTGGTAGCAAAATTGCTACTTGTCCCTGTGGAAAATCTCTGAACCTACACACACACACACACACACACACACACACACACACACACACACACACACACAACGAGAGAGAGAGAGAGAGAGAAACAGAGAGAGAGAGACAGAGAGAGAGAGAGAAAGAGAGAGAAGGGGAGGAGTAGGGAAGGGCGAGGGGCAAGGGGAGGGGAACTGGGAGAGAGGGAGACAGAGACAGACACAGAAAGAGAGACAGACATAGAGACATACACTCAGACACACACATGCAGAGATATACACGAAGACACACACAGCCCAATTGAGGACTTACAGAAAGATACCCATCAATGGACCCGAATATTTGGTGCTAAATTAGGTGAGCTTTGTGGAGGAATGAGTGCCAACCAAATTTTGCAAGTTCTGCAGCCACCTGCGTGTTTCCGCACCCCCTTAGCTGTCGGGGTATCACATACATGGCTGTCACTCCTGCTTTCTTCATTTGTATTTTACTGTGGATCTCCCTTCTCCCCTGTTCAATGTGGCCAGCCATTTTTCATGTGGAAGGCTTCACAATGCACTGTGTCTAGGGCAGGGAAAACCATTTCAAAAGAGGCTCAGTGCTAGGCAAACAGTACAAACAATGCATACTTCACCTCCAAAGGAGGGGCTCAAAGAATACAGAGGTTCTGGCAGGCACACAGAGTAAAGCTTACATAGTTAGGACCCACAGCATCTCTGGGAACCAACCAGCAGCTCTCATTCAGCCCTCCATGCTAATGACTCACTCTCATCTCTTGAGACCAGAGGAAGAAGCATTTGGAAGATCCTCTCCCTAAAAATGAAGCTTGTATGTAAACTCTTATGAAACTGAAGAACAATTTTCAATAGGAAAGCCCACACACAGTAAAAAAATAAATGGCAGATTCGACAGCCTTCTCTGCGATACCATCATGTACACACACACACACACACACACACACACACACACACACACACCAGAAGAATAGACCTACATAAAGGATACATTTCCAGGCACAGATATGTTGGGAGGAGGTTGAAGTTCTAACAAACCTCAGCCAAGGACTCCATTCAGAAGATTCAGAAGCTCAAGACATTGGTTCACTCTTAGGAGCAGATCACTATCTATCTCACAGAACCTTTATGGAAAACAAAGACAGATCAGCCTAGAATGAGTTAAACAGAAACCCTTTCAAGGTTATTGAAGAATTTTGTAGCCAAACTCCACAGACAGTTATCAGCATAGAAAGTGACCCATGACTGCAGTTTGTATAATACCGCTGAACCTGGTGAAATATTTCCTACTCTCCTAGGAATCCTAGAAGTGAGAGGGAACCAAGGCAGCCTGGGCAGCCCACTTCAGTCTCCATACAAAGTGCACTTTGCAGGCTGACACCCACATGGCTAGTCTGCAAGTCACCAATCCTTGTCATGAAGTCACTGAAAAACAGTAGAGGCCTTACCTGGTAGAGCCACAGTCTCTGGTTCCTGCCTTCTGGAGGCTCCACGGTCATTCCACCCTTAACTCTCCATCATCCTGTTGACAAGTGTCTGGCCTTTATCTTTGACTTAGGAGTATATTTTATTTCTCTCTCTCTCTCTCTCTCTCTCTCTCTCTCTCTGTGTGTGTGTGTGTGTGTGTGTTTGTGTGTGTTTGTGTGTTTTGTGTGTGTGTGTTTAAATGTTATAAGAAGAAAAAGTTGCTGGTTCCAGTAAACATTTAAAATAAAGATTCTTTTTTTAAAGCTTTATTTATTTAGTCCATGTATGTGAGAACACTGTCACTGTCTTCAGACACACCAAAAGAGGGCATCAGATCCCATTACAGATAGTTGTGAGCCACCATGTGGTTGCTGGCAATTGAACTCAGGCCCTTTGGAAGAGCAGTCAGTGCCCTTAACCCCTGAGCCATCTCTGCAGCCCTAAAATAAAGTTTCTTAAGAGAGCAGTTTAGAGTGGGAAGCAATAAAGATGCCCCATTTATGGATGAGCACTCAGTCTCTTTTAACTCCTGGGACTCGGGAAGCATCTTGGACAAGGAGGTGGGAAGAGTGTAAGACCCAGAGGGTGGGAAGAAGGGCTGTGGTTTGCTGCGTTCAGGACAGGATGTGGCTGCTGCAATCATGAGCTCACAGCAGCTGTGGTCACCTGCATAGGTCTATAAAGGACCACCAGCTAGACAGAGTCCCTTAATGAGGAGGTTTTCGGGTGCTGAGGGCTGCTGGGGTAAAAGAATCATTCTTCTCTGAGGGTTTGGTCACTGGTAGAATTCCCACATGCCTGTAGATGGTCACACACCCATAAGTACATAACCAATGCTAATTAGGCTTAGTGGTTATAGGTTGGGAAAGAGGATATGAATTTTGAGGGATGGTTATTGGCAGGGAATTTGGGCAGAGCAGAGGGTGAAATGGAAGTGGCCATGTTTCATTCTATACGTGTATGAAATTCTCAAGGATAAACACAATTTATTATTTAATAGAAAATTTAGACTATTAGCTTTAGCTACGTAATATAAGGCTGTGTGACTCTAAAGAATTCAAATATTGAACATAAATCAAATCAATTGACTGCCTTATGACTCAAGGAGCAAATTATATGTACTTAATATAATGCACTTTCTCCCTCTTTCGGTCTCTTTCTATCTCTTGTCTCTCTTTCTCTGTCTCTCTCTCAAACACACACACATACACACTCACACATGCAGGTACACACTTACATTATTTTTATGTCAATGTATTAAAATTCATGATACAATCAATATGAAGGAATAGAGGTTTGTTTAGGGCACACAGTCACAGTCATTGGGTTCAGACTGTCGGGGCAATTACTACATGGCCACAGTGTATTGATCTGTGTCACTGAGAGCCTGCATGAGTCCTGATTATATTTGGGTGGATCAGGTGGCCAAGAGTTCGGTCTGAACCAGCCAGCTCCCTCCTTCCTGCCCCAGTGACCTACTTCTGCTAGGGCACAGCCTGAAAGATTCCACCACATTCCTAGTCAGTGCCATCAGCTTGAGACAAAGTGTTCCCACAGCTGGGACCCTGGGGAAATTTCACACTCAAGCCCCAACGACACTGAGCCAGGCAAGTGCGAAATGTTTTGTGAAAACTGTTTAATTTCAGTTCTGTAAACAGGACAGGGAGGAACCCTTTGATATGGATTGATTTAGTCTTTAGCTTACAGAGTACATCCCCAAAAGATACATAGTGTAGAAAATGCACAGTTTTCCATGTGGCAAGCATGGCGCTGAAAACAACACACTAATGAAAGTAAAATGCAAATAAATGGGATATATAGTGACAATTCCAATCGTCAGTGTGAAAGGCTCTTTTATTTACATATGTGAGCTGTCGTTATTAGTTCCCTACTGGGTTGGTTTTACAAGGAAAGAAAATCGCAAGCTCTGACTATCCCATTGACCACGGTGTCATGCATCTCGGTGTTAGGGGGCTCCCATCTAGGGATTAATCATCAGGGTTTGACAACAAAATCCATCGGCTCA
Source organism: Rattus norvegicus (assembly GCF_036323735.1). Classification (NCBI taxonomy): domain Eukaryota; kingdom Metazoa; phylum Chordata; class Mammalia; order Rodentia; family Muridae; genus Rattus; species Rattus norvegicus. Next base: position 8,985,813 of record NC_086021.1, read on the forward strand.
ATACATGAGGCTTTAGGGGAGAGAGTGAGGTTACAAGTATGCAATGCTCTTTAGTGTCTTCTCTGCCAGTCTGTTGCATGCATGCCTTGTTGTTGACTATTGTCGTTGGTGGTGGTTGTTGTTGTTTGTAAATATGAAATGTTGAATGCAAGGGCAAGTGGCAGGGATCCGATAGATCTTTGCATCCTCACTTTCTCCTTCCCATCTCAGGCTAAGTCCCCCAATCCTCAGCTATCATTCAAATACACTGAAACAACTCAAATATACCAAAACAAGGTGAAATCAAGACACTGAAAGAACTCAAATATACCGAAACAAGGTGAAATCAAGACACTGACACAACTCAAATATACCGAAACAAGGTGAAGTCAAGATGCACTTGCCATCTCTAATTTGTTTTTGCATGTTGAACATAATCGTCTGGTAAGCCTTAAAAACCACGCGATGGGTCTCAGGAGGATTGGAGGGTGAAACTGCTTGCTGCCTAAGCAGACCCGAAATCAGATCCCAGTCACCATGAAACAGGCAGGGGAAACCTGTAACCCCGGGCACAGGAAGGGGGAACAGAATCACTAAGGTCTGGTGGCTTCCAGCCCTGACGAAAATATGAGAGTTTGGGATCAGGCAAAGACACCACCTGTCTTAGTTAGGCAACTCTTAATAAAGGAAACATTTAATTAATTGGGGCTGGCTTACAGTTTCAGAGGTTCAGTCCATTATTATCATGGTGGGAAGCATGGCAGAGTCCAGGTAGACATGGTGCTGGAGAGTGTTCTATATCTAAATCCGAAGGCAGCCCAGAGAGACACTTGCAGCCACAAGCAGCCAGGAAGAGCATCCATCTTCCTCATTGGGCAGAGCTTGAACTCTAGGAGCCCTCAGAGCCGGCCTACACAGTGACACACTTTCTCCAACAAGGCCACACCTACTACTAGTGGCACTTCCCATGGGCCAAGCGTGTTCAAACCACCACAGTGCATCAAAAGAAAATGGCAGAGAGACATAGAGAAAGATACTCCATGGTATCCTCTTGTAGCAGGGTGCTGTAACCCTCCCACAAACACACACATAAACCCGTGCACATGTGCACACATGAGCAGATTTATTTACTTAGTTTTATTTTTTATTTATTATTTTATTTATTTATTTATTATTTATTATTTATTTATTTATTATTTTATTTATTTATTTATTTATTATTTATTTATTTATTTACTTTGTTTTTATTTTTTTCCTCAAGAACTTGGTACATACACATAATGTGTTTGAGCAAATCCATCCCCATCCCCTCCCCTCAAGTCCCTCCCCTTTCCTCCCTCCTAATTCCATCTGCATTTTAATAGAAACTGCTGAGTCCATTTAGTTCTGACTAGATGTGTGGGGTGGGTACAAACATCCAGGGGAGCATGGACAGCCGTCAGGGGCCAAATTCATGAAGAAAACGGGCCCTCTGCCCTGCAGTCATCAGTTCCCAGTAGTTCCTCAGTTGGGGTAGAGGAGCTTCAGAGTCTCCACCCGTCTATTCTGGGATGTATCTGTGTAGATTTTGTAGATGGGATCCTGGACACTGTGAAACACATGAACACACACACACCCCAAAATTAAAAACCAGAGAATGGTTTTTAAAAGGTTACACAACGTCCTAAATTCAGTTCCTTGGTGGCGAAATATTTGAATTCCACACCAGATCGTAATACTATCTATATAAAATTAAATTATTCAAATTAATATTTTAAAGTTCAGCTGATCTTTATCTGTTAAATAGCAGAGGCTGAACGAAATCATTGGTGCCAAACCTCCCTACGGCTGCACAAGAAAAATTGTAAATCAGTGTTCAAAAGTGTGAATCCACAAGGGTGAGGGGATCATCAGAGATCGAGGACCTACAGGATACGGTACGGAGGCTCAGTAGACCAGACAGGTGGATCATAAGAAAAGAGCCTTGAAAACGTGTCATTCATACCTTGACAACCTTCAAAGACTAGGGGAAACGCAGGGATAGGTACCCACCGAAGTGGGAATAAAAAAACTTTAATACATTAACAGGACACTTAGCTTCTAAATACAGTGTGGATTGGAATCTACAGTTTGAAAAGGCATAGGAGTAGTAGTGTCCAGTTTTCCCCTTGCTGTGACAAAATTGTGTCATTTAGGGGCTGGAGAGATGGCTCAGCTACTCAGAACCCTTAGCATCCTCACAGCTGACTATGGCTCTGGAGATCTGCCTCCCTCTTCTGGCCTTTGCAGGTACTGCAGTCACATGACATAACACAAAAAAGACCCACGAACAAAAGTAAAAACGAGAACTTAAAATAAGTCATTTAGTTGATGTTAATGCACCAAGGTTTGTAGAGAGAATCTCTTCTAAGCGTCACCTGTCAATAAAAAAAGTCTATGACCTGTGAGCTGAGGCAGGAAATAGAAGTGGGGACACTGGCAGGAAGAGAGGATTCTGGGACATAGTGTATAAAAGGAGACACAGGGAGGGACGCTGCGGCAGATGCTAAAGGAGATGTTGAGGAAGATGCTAAGAAAGGGGGTGAAAGAGCTGAAAATAACCATGTAGAAGACACAGAATAGTTTGAATGGGTTAAATAAGTTAGTCCGGGAATGAGCCAAAGTTTGTGGCTCAGGAATTTGTTAATAAATAATCAGTTTCATAGTTGTCATTGTGGGAGCGGGAGCTGGGAAGGAAAAAAGTACTTTTTTTTCCAAAGGCTATTTTCTCCTAATTATTTTCATATGATTATGTAAGATGCTAATATATGGAAATCATGTGTAGGTTATATGGAAAACTTCAACTATCCTAGAGATTTCTAAATAAATGTGTTTTTTAATGCAAAGTCGGTAGTGATATTTCTTCCACTTCCATTTTTCAAGTCTCTGTCTATTCTAAAGTATATGTGTTTCTTTTATCTACAGTAGAAAATGTCCTTGTGATGTAATGAAACATTAGTCAGCCCCACTAAGATGCTTTCTGGAAGTCAGTTAATCTCAGGCACTGAGAGCTGTGATGACTTAAGATGGGCCAAAGCACTTTCAGGATTGAGATCTGATGAGCATGGGCTTGTGGTCGCATTCACCCCAAAAGTGACCACACACACACACACACACACACACACACACACACAGCGGGCATCACTGACTAACTATAACTCAGCTAGAGCTTTGGCTTTGAGATCCTGGAGGAGGTGGCACTGGGTTTATATGGCCTTACACTTTGACACAAGCAGACAGCCACACTCACAACTCTCCCTCTGGTCCCCCTCTTCCTTCACAGCGAGTTCCAACACAATTTGTTATTTCTGATTTTATCCATCCAGTCTGGGCATCCAGATCTTAACTTTTTTGTTCAGTGTGTGTGTGTGTGTGTGTGTGTGTGTGTGTGTGTGTGTGTGTGTGTGTGTGTGTGTGTGTAAGAGAGACTCTGTGAGTGTGTGACAGAGAGAGAGAGAGAGAGAGAGAGAGAGAGAGAGAGAGAGAAAGAGAGAGAAATAATTAGTCACCCAGTTAACACATGTGCATGCACACACATGTGGAAGACCAAGGTACACTCAGGAAATATCCTTAATGTCTTGTCTGTCTTGTTCACTGTGGCAGCAACTCCCACTCACAGGCAAAGCTCCTTTTGGTGTGGGTCACGTTTCCAGACAGCGTGCTCTGGGCATCCTGCCTCTGCCTTCCAAGGTGGACTTATAGGATGGTCTCCACATCCACGGGGCGTCTATGTAAGTTTCTGGGGAGCGAGGGCTTAACTGCTAGACTCTCTCCCTAGCCCCTTCCAGAACTTTCTGTCCCGACTTCCCTTTACCTTTCTACTTGAGATTTATCGAGTATGCTTGACAAATGGAGACTGTATACATTTGAAGTATGAGGTGTAGTATTCTGATCACATTATACATTGAACAGATATTTTAAGATCAAGCTCTCTCTCTCTCTCTCTCTCTCTCTCTCTCTCTCTCTCTCTCTCTCTCTCTCTCAGATCCACTGTCTTAACATACTCCACATACACAAAACCGAAGTGACAATCAGTTCACTGTTCCCAGGCTCTGATGTGTTGTTCATCCCGTAACCGAATGATGTACATTCTGTCCAATCTACTTCTCAAAAGGAAAAATGAGCACGGCAGTCACCGGTTAAAACCCTCAAATGGCTCCATGTCACTGAGGGTAAGTTGGAAAGCCCCTCTGTTGAAGTCTCTCTGTTGATAGACAGATGCTGTTCCAGAAAGACCAAAAGCTATGACACACCATCCCGGGCCTGGGAAATCATAACTTTAGCTACTTGTGTTTGTAAACAGAACAGAAAATGGGGTTTACAAGACAAGGAGAATGTAAAATTTCGTGTTGCTAGAATACTCAGTCACATAGGTTAGACCGCGGCTGAACTCAGGGTTCGACAGGGGTGTGGTTGGGGGAGTCATGTGTGTGTATGAGTTGAGTGCCTGTTCCCAAGTGCGACGGCACATACGTGTGTACATACGTGCAGAATTGAATAGAATGTGCATTCTTTTCCTCACTACTCTCCGTCTCTCAGTTAACCACAGCCCACCATTTTGACTAGTGTGTCTGCCAAGGATCCTCTTGGAAATCCAACCGCCTCCACCCTACCATGTTGCAGACATGATTAGCCATGCCTGGAGTTTTACAAAGGTGCAGAGAGAATTTGAACTCTTTGGGCTTGCAGAGCAAAGGCTCTTGCCCACTGAGCTATCTTCCCAGTCCCCATCAGGATATCGTCTATCACAACCTTCATGCCCTGCCTTCTGCTGTGTGTGTTTCTCAGTGTCCTAAGGGATGTTCTCTCACATAAATGGTTTCACCCCCACATGGCTCTGTGCTTACACCCAGAACAGAGTGTCTCTTTTACCAGGAGAACTAATTCAGAGGTGGACATGTTCTGATTGCAGCCTCTAAGGTATAGAGAAGACTGTCTGCATCTTCAAGGCTTGGGCTTTCTTACCCTGTGAACTAAAAGCTGGTGTCCCACCATGGAGGATGGAGAAAAGGAGAGAAGGATGCGGGAAAGAGAAGGAGGCGAAGGTGTAGGGGAGAGGTTGAAGTCACACTTAAAGTTCCAAGTTAGCATCAAACCTGAAGAGTAGACAGGGAGAAATTGACAGTGTTACTGCTGTCACCACACACGCGCACGCGCGCACACACACACACACACACACACACACTAACACACACACACACACACACACACACGTGTCTGCTGTGCCTCAGGTGTCATTTCCACACTAAATAAAATGCTCTATTAGGCTTATCTGTCCCTCTCACGAGTAGCCTGTAATTAAATAACTGCCTTTTGAAATCCTGCTAGTCTGAAAGAAAGCCATTTGAGCATTTTCCTTAGCTGATGAATTACATGGATCTGTGGTCCTTGATAAACAGGCCTGTTCTAAAGCGATGCATGAGAAAAAGTAAACACGTCTAAAACAATTGATGGGGGATTAGATCCCATGTCTCGGGCCTCACTGAGTAGACTCTGTCCCCAGCAGGGAGCAGAGCCCAACTAGGACCAGCTGCAAGACTGGTCTTCCAGAGGGTGTAAGATCCAGGAGGGCCACTTCAGGGACTCTGTCAGACCTCGCTTTTCCCAGAACAAATGCTGTTGCTGCCCATGCTGAGACACTGAAGCGAAAGAGTGAGGACAAAACAGCTCCCTTTGGCAGCAATCTCTCCTAAGGAAGTTCCCCATCAGGGCCACAGGTTTTTCACTGCTGCTTCAGGGCCTGATCATGAGTGTGATGGCTGTCTGTGGTGCTGACCCTTTCCTCATAAAGTTCTTTCTAAAGAGTAATTTGTCTCCTCTTCCTCCCCATGGAACCCACCATGCCATTGACATCACAGATGTCAGCGTATCTTTTTAAAGAGAACACAACTCAATCCAATTCTACCCTCTGGCATCCAAAACGCTTGTCATTTTCATAGCCAAGTACTTCAGAGTGCTGACTCACTCCTGAATCAAAAATCTCATCTAAGTCAGTTCCTGGTGAGACTCGGGTATGATTCACCGTGGGGCACATCTCTGCACTGTTTATGAGTCTACAGAATCAAGAAAGCAAGATTCATGCTGCAGCTAGCAGAAACTGGTTAACTATAGCCTCTGATCAACTCAGCATCACTTGAAGAGATAGAAAGACAGACAGACATACAAACAGACACACACACATGAGGGGGAGCTTAGCAAATGTCTTATTGTGTTATTGTGTTGGTCTTTGGACAGGCCTATGAGGAATTGCCTTGATTGTTGACTGACTTAGGAGGGCCAAGCCCACTGTGGGCAGCACCATTCACTAGGCAGGTCGCTCTGAGATGTATAAGAAAGCTAGTTGAGCTGGAGCAAGCCAACAAGCAGAGTCCCTTGGTGGCATCAGCCTCAAGACCTTGTTGTAGTTCCTACTCTGACTCCCCTCCATGACCTGAAAGTTGAAGTCATTTTTCTCCCCTACACAACTTTCCATCCAAGCATTTTATCAGAGCCACAGAAAGGAAACTAGAACAGACTCCATGGGGCAGCGGGGAGGACTGAGGCCTCACAGATTCCCAGGAGCCTGTGCTTGCAGCTTCTGTCTCTTATATCACTGTGAGCCACAGTGACCTGGGCAGGCTCAAGAGAAGGAAGGACAGTCTGCATTACCTAGGAGATGACACAGTCACTTCTGTCCTTATTCCACAGACAAGAAAGAGTGCTAATGACCCAGTGGTTATAACGTTTAGCAGTGGGAACAGAAAGAGAGGAGGAACTTAACGCTTCCCACAGGGCCAACAAGAGGACCAGAGGCAGAGGTGAAGCTGGACTCTGTAGTACATTTCCTGTGTGGGCTCCCTTCCCCCACCTAGTAACCAAACGGAAGGTTCTATGTCAAGAAAGAAAGAAGAGAGCTACAAGATGAAAGAAACACAAGTATCTCAATAATGCTCCTGGCTTAGCTGTAGTGCCCAGAGGTTTGCGGGTCTGTGGACATGTCTATGAGGAACTGCATTGATTGTTCACTGACTTAGGAGGATCAAGCCCATTGTGGGGGGTACCATTCCCTAGGCAGGTGGGTTCTGAGCTGTATAAAAAGACCCAGTCTTGGAGCTTGTCTGGTGCTCATGTGGTGTTTTTTTCTGTTTTTTTTTCTTTTGTTTTCTAACTGCCAGAGAGGGCTACAGTATTGCCTACAGCGAAGTATTGAGCCTGCTGCCCAAAATTTATCATCTTACTGTAAAAGTACTCAAGGAAAATTCCATATCTCAATAAACAGATAGTGGCCACCTTCCCCCCTTCTCCAATTTTTAGTCATTAATGCATTTTTAAGCTCCTGTTATCCCACCTTAACCACAGCACACTCTGATCTTCATAAGACTGCTGAAACACAAGCAGTGCAAGCCACCAGACAGAGGACAGAGGAAACTAAACCAAACATCCAATGCAGTTCCCAACTCAAATATTTACAGAGGCCTTGTCAACCTTCACTCAAAACAGGCATCACGTTTCTCTCATTACCTACCCTTTATTTGTCAAAACATTTGCACGTCTAAGTTCTTTCTGTTAAAGGGGTGGGGGGGACTTCTTTCTACTTTATAAACCATTTACTTTAGTGTTGTTAAGCATAGAAGAGGACAATCCAGTCGACATTTGCTCTAATAGGTGACTGATGTATGCATGAGGCTGTCCCTATTTCTCCAGTAACTATAAACCTAGATCCCTTTTCCTTGCAGGATGTAGGAAATGAGCCTTGTACCCCATTCTTCCTTTCTATTTCAGCAGTTCTCATGATCACTCTGGCATCCACCTCATACCAGATCAGAAAGACTGAACACGATCCCTTCTGCCATTAAGGATGAGACACCACTGTGGGCCTGAGAGACAGCTCAGCAGCTAAAACCACTGGCTGCTCTTGCAAGGGTCTCAGGTTTGATGTCTTCCACCCACATGGCAGCCCCCACATATCTGTAACTCCGGTTTCAGGGAAGACATTCTTCTGGCTTCCGTGAGCTCCAGGCATGCCCAAGGTACATATAGAAGCATGAAAAAAAAAACCACCCCTACATATTATATATATATATATATATATATATATATATATATATATATATGCGCCTTAGAAGACAAGGAAGAAAAGGAAAAGAAGAATAAAGAGAAGAGAAGGAGGCAGCCCTATGTAATCCACAAAAACACTGCATTCAATTTTTTTTATTTATTTACTTTATTTATGAGTACACTGTAGCCATCTTCAGACACAACAGAAGAGGGCATCAGATCCCATTACAGATGGTTGTGAGCCACCATGTGGTTGCTGGGATTTGAACTCAGGACGTCTAGGAAGAGCAGTCATTTCTCTTGACCACTGAGCTTTCTCTCCAGTCCGTTGATTATTTTAACTTTGTAGTCCATAATTCCGAGCTCTTACTTTGAAGGAAATGCCGGGAGTGTGTGAGCACACTGTATATTATTAATACGGTGCTGATGTGTAGAGACAGGTGGATCCTGGGGCTTGGGGGGCCAGCCTATCTAGCCTAACTGGTGAGATCCAGGACAAGGGGAGACCTTGTTTCAGATGATGTGGATGGTGTTCCCGAGACTGACATCAGTCTTTCAGCCTCCACCAACATGTGCACACGACCGTGAGTACACGTGATGCATACATTACAAAAATGAAAAATGAAATGTAGAAATTCAATAAAGAAAGCTCCTTTCCAGCTGGTGGGGTATAGAGAGGATTGCTTCCCCGAGTAGAGTTATCTCTGAAGAGGAAGTCAATAAATGATTCAGACAAGAGCCTCTGAGATATCAGCTGCCAACCCAGGGCCCAGACCTCCTCTCTGGCTGCAATTACCTTCTTAACATGACTTCACATTGTCTCCTGGGACCCAGGTTTCCCCTTCCCCATAGCTCTGCCCTACTTTGAGCCTAAGAACCCAAAGAGCTAGCCAAGAAAGGAGGGGAGAAAGGACACGAGGGGCTGGAGAGGATGCTGCCAGTAATCCAGTCATAAACACTGACCATTGCATTGGCACTCAGTCCACGGATGCCAGGCCATATCACTGAGCTGGATGCCCAGGGGGAAGGGCAGGGTTAATAATCAAATAGGTGGCGGTCTTTACCACTGTAAGTTCAGCCAGCTGTGAACACAGTCAGAACACAGAAGAAGATGACACCTGTCTGTGAACTATGAACTCCTGAGTGCGAGTGCATGGTTGTGTAGAAGGACTGTGTGTCTCTGTGTGTGTGCTCATGTGCTATGTTATTTAAGCTGGGTTTCTTTTTTTTTATTTTCATATATAGTTAATTTTGGGACTACTTCATGACTTAATAAATCTTACCAATATTTCTTCCGCTGTACCTGTTAGTTCTGAAAACCCCTGCTGGTCACCTAATGATGTGCTTTACCTTGTCAATTATTTCAGGGGACTTGTGGATGACACCCTTTCCGTGAAGTCCAAGAGACAAGAAGAGAACAGAAGCCCCACCTGGGAAAAGAAACCAGGTACAACATTGTCTGAAATGATTCGGGGTGGGCGAGCACGCGGATAAAAGAACGTAATGTGAGAACTGAGCGCAAGCTTGACACACAAAATGAGACATTCAACCCCACACAACCCCCCCGCCAAAAGGTGCCTGCGGGTTTAGGCTTAAATGTACCCTTCCACGGAGAGCCCAAAGGAATCAGTACTGAGTCTGTGGGGACATTGGGGAGAATAGAAATCCTTTGCCTCCGCTCTCAGTAGAAGAGACGGCAGTAAAATGGGTTACGGATGTATAGGGCTATTGGAAGAAGCAGATTAAAAGAAAAGAACTTGACTCATCGGCTTTGATTCGAAATCTTTATTATCACAAATGGTGGTTATTAGATAAAGATGCCTCACACATCCTCCGTTCAGTCACAATGGCACTTTCAGCCCATTTCAGCTGGTTATGTGTTCATGCTCTCTCTCAGGGCTAGGTAGTAGCAAAACTTGATGTATGGCCATTATCTGAAGCCTGGCCCAGAAAGATAATGGCCCAAGGTTTACAAGGCATGTGGGAACGATCAATTATACCCCCACAACTGACAGCACAGCAGAACCCCAACACTGGATGGGAGGAAGAGGAAGAGAGATGAAATTGTCTTGGATACCTCCCTCTTTTTGACAGGCAGAAAAAAAATCTTTCTTCAGAAGATGTTTGGTGTGTCTCAGTGAGTCTTCTGATGCACCTCAACACCAGTGACATGCACAGAACAAAGCTAGCAAGACTGATTCAAATTAATCAGGAGCCCTCCGTGCATTTAAGGATAGAAAACCAATTATACTAATATCCAAATGAAACTGGCTATTTGCAGTGAGAATTTTGGTGTATTTAAAAACATAGAAATATTATAAGACTATGTTTTTGTTTTAATCCAGGCTGTGGGGTATGGGGTTGCTTCCAATTCTCAACAGTGGCTGACTATGATTTGCCTCGTGCTGTAGCAGGGGCGTGATTTTGCGACCAACAGATAGATTTTGCACGTGTGTAACATTTGGAATGCTGGAGACTTTTCAGAGAGCATATAAATACTAGAGTCCCATAGTAGGCTGATCTGATCTGTGACATACACTAGGTACACTGATAATTGAAGGACATTTTCTGATCTGTGACATAGACTATGTACACTGATAATTGAGGACATTTTCTCATCTGTGACTTAGACTAGGCAGAATGATAATTGAGGACATTTTCTCACCTGTGACATAGACTAGGGTAACTGATAATTGGAGGAATTTTTTTTTGATCTGTGACATACTGTTCTTCTGTCTCTTGCCATGTATGTCTGTGCAATGGAAACCTCTCTCACTTATTTTTCTGCATTTCAGGAAGGCAGTTGCCCTATGATGTTTAGACATAGCACCTCCTCTGATGTGTGATGTGCAGTGAGATATTTCCAAAGAGAGTCACTGTGACTTGTGTTGACAAGCAATCACCTTCTGCTACAGTCAACCATTCATAATCTAGCATGTCGCCTCGGCTCTTCCAATGCACTTCAGAATGTGGAATTTATTTTTATACAAATGGCCAGCACTGTAACTACATTTCATGACTTTCTTTATTCTGTCATTAGACTCGGGACAAGATTTTAGATTTATAAGGTATGTTTCAGTCTAGGTCAGAGAAGGTCTTTTATGTCAACTATAATATCAGGTACTTCCAAATCTACATGTAAAATATGCATTGGGTTAAGGAACCCAATGAGCCTTTTATTATTTTGATCATTCGTACAAAGAATGTCTGTTCCAACTAACTGATACAGACATGAATCGCACTGTTATTGTGTTGTTTCAGTGTCCCCTACTGCATTGCACCTGGACAGAGGTTTCACAATAGTCCAGTTCTGTAGCAAATCACAATGTTGCATCTCCAAATACAAAAGAATCCCCATCCTCTCTCCTTGAGTTTCTCACTATCAAATTTTGTGATCTATTCTTCAAATCAATATTTATTGTAGGCCAATTATTTACTGAATTCATCTTAAACATTTCAGCATTTTAAAATATAACCTTTATAAAGAAACAGAAGGGCAGAGGATGTTACCATTTGGTAATTAAGAAAACAATAAACGTAAAAATATACATAATGAAAAACGGGACATAAATATTTCTAACCATGCAACTTAGCTCTGATATGTCCTGAAATGATCACCACTACTTTTATATCAAATATTTATTTTTATTTATTTCTCAATATTTTATGCAATGTTTTAATTTCTGATTATGTGGAATCAGAAATAGAATGTATTATTCTTTAACTCCAAGGAAATAAAATAACTTACTTTCTGAAACATAACCCTGAACATTCTACATTTTCATGAGGAATAAAATAGCGTATAGGTAAAATTATTGTGTCTGTATGTAGATTAGAAATTAAGTTTTTTACAAATATAAAGTTGGGACAAGAACTTACCTTACTGTGAAAGGCAAACTAAGCTTGAGTATCTCCTCTGAACTAAGATGCATCATCATCCTTTCTCATCTGTAGGTCTGATTTATAGACACCATTGCTTGATTTTTCATGTACGGACATGAAAAAAAAGTGAAATTAGTGTCTCGGTTGTTTTTTTTTAATACAAACTATGTAGATATCCTGGAAAATATACTGATACACTTAAACTTCACATCATTTCTTTAGTGGTAAATTAATTTGCGTTTAAAAGAAATTTTGGAAGGGAATTCAAATGGATTTAAGATAAGAGTAACTGCTGTGCAAGTTTCATGACATCATTGGGTCCTTGACTCGATGCTGGAAAGTTGGATTCTAGTTATCCACCTGTGAAGTGTAACATATACATGTTCAGACATATATGCAAATAAACATAGAGATGCACACATTCATACATGAAGGCACACACACTACAAAAAATATATAATTTCAAAGGTGGTTTTGTTTTGTTTTATTTGCTTTGCTTTCATTTACTAGTAATGACACATGCCTTTAGTTATACCATAAAATCTGAGAAAGGGCTGACAAGTAGGAGGCCAGAACTTCACATGTGAGAGCTTCAGAGCAGTTAGTACAAGTTTAACATGAAAAACGTGAGAACTTTTCTCAAAATCCTAAGAGCTTGAAATATAGGTCAGGGCCTTCCTGGCACACAGTTGGTTATGTCTTTGATCTTCACAACTGAATTTTTTCATTCAAATTTCAGGTACTTCTCTATTGAATGATTTTCAAATAAGCAAACTGTGATTAGTTTTTAGAATTCGTTTTGTGTTCAAATGTAAATCTCCTAAACTCTAACCTTTATCTCTGACTTTCTAAACCAGAAAAAGCATAGGAACATTTGATATATCTGGCCTTATATGTTGTATATTTTCATTTTAAATGGCTTTCTTTTATATCATTATAGTGTTCCTGGGATTTACAGATTACCTCCTTGGAATAACAGGGGATACAGACATAGAACCTTTGGGTCAGACCTTCACTGGTTCTTTCACACAATTTATCATTCCTCTTTCAGGTGACATAAGGAGCTGTGGCTGAGCTGTGGCTAAGACTGAGTGTGGATTACAATAGTGTCGACATCCTTCTCCAATGTGAAGCCATACATGTTCCTTAAACACATTCTTGAAAGATAGTTTCCATAATTCATGGAGTTTTCATTACATAGCTACATTCTTTCATTTTTGGAGGATGTTTTTGAAGACTATTCTGTCATTTATGTCAATTGCTATCCCTCTTTCATGGGAAATTTCTGTTTCTTTTCTGGATGCTTCTATGAACTATGTTTCTACTATCGCTGGGTTCAGTTTGGTCACCTGGGTTCAGATTTCTTTTTATTTATCATGCCTGAAATTTGTTTGGTTGAGGATTTTATTGTTCTCATTCTACAATTCCTTCATTGTTATGCCTGCAAACTTTTTTCTTCTTATTTTGAATATTCCTCCTTTTAGTCTTCTGTAGAATCATGGGTCTTCCACCTGCATGGAGCCTGGATATTGCTCATCACGGTTTCACGTGTATGAGATGTTCTATAGAGTTATTAGTTTTCAATGTCTAAGAGTATAGATTCTAGTTTTTGGTATTTATGAAATTTGCAGAGATCATAACTTCTAGAAAACCATGATATCCTTACCTTTTCATTTTTTAGTTTTTCTGGGATGATTAAAATAAACAATTTATAGAGAATAACAAGCATAAGAAAAATGTATATTGTGAACATATTTCTGCAAGAGGTCTCATGTATTGATGCAGCTGAAATAACGAGATTTACCATGCTCTCTGTGACTGCCCCCACATCTCCCTTCTCCTTTCCCCTCAGTGATAGTATTTACTCATTTACTTTTCTTCTTCCCTTACATTTGTTTATTCATTAGTTGTGTGGTCAAATGATACAGTATTGTAGTTAGTTGAGAGGACAATTTTCAGAAGTGACTTATTAGCTTCTGCCATGTGGGTCAAAGGGATTGATATCAGCTGTTCAAGCTCAGCTTGGCATACAACCACCCTTAGCCAGGGAACCATTTTGCAATCCCCAAATTTAATATTTCCTAATACTATCTGAGAGCATTTCTATGACTTCAGAATTATTACCTGGACTATTTTAGTCAAAAGTGATTATGTGGGAATTAATTTTGTACATTATATCCACAGTGCTATAATGCTACCCATTCTTCTATTTTTATGCACTACTCATTACACTTGTATATGTGTTGTAAAACACCCTGCTTAGCAAACAAGCACAACCTCTGCTGATAGTATTATGTAGCTTCCTTATGTTGATGACTATTTCTCTACATCATTTTATGCTCACTGTTTTGGCATACTGATTTCTCTTTAATTTATATTTATGATGCACATCATGGAGACCCTTTGGTTTTGGCTGTTTGGATGATAGTGATTTCTCTGCTATTATTTCATTGAGGACACAAAAACTTACCAAACCTTCACATACTTACATTTATACTGTATATTTTTGTCTGGTGATTTGACTATACTATTATCGTGAGGCAGATTCTAATCTCTAGTGAAATAAAAGTCAAACAGCGTTTAAAAAATTGACTACCTCTATTCTTTTTATTTATCACTAATTTTCATAGTAAGATACAAAGAAGCCTCTTTCATCCTAGTATTTACTCTGACTTACATAAAAATTTAATTATCAAATTAATTAAAATTATTTTAGTACAGTAGTTTTTCTATGCTTGTAATACCTAGAAGTAATACATTGGACATGTGCTTTCTGAACTCTCATGCATACTATAGAGTAAATATATTTATTGTGCATGAGATCTCCACATAAGAGGCTACAAAAATACCTCAGCTGTTAAAGGCTTGTGACCCAACCAAAATATCAATGAAAATGAAATTAGTCACTGTATATTAGGTTTTTGTATTGAAATAGTCACACATAACTCTTTGTAATTCTCTACATCATATCAGGTCTAATTATAATGATAGTGAATGAATCCAATTACAAAATTAACCATTATATCTAATACCATATTTGAATTATTTAACATGTGTTTTGGTTTCATCTTCATATTCTATACCAAAGGAAGCATAGTTAGTGCTCTCCTATAATCAAATAGCCACGTCGTCTGCGGTAATCTGGTATATTAGTATAATATCAAAATCGATTTCTTTAGTTCATTTACTTTTGAGAGATCTTTTCTCAGCAGAAATGCTTAAATTAAATATAAATTAAATAAACTCAGTGAATAAAATATAAATCTTTATAAAAGAAAAATAATATAGTAAAATAAGTTATCAAACACAAAAATAAATCACAAAATTCAAACTCAGATTACCCACAACTAACACCCAGCTCACTGAAAATAAAGACCCTGGACCCATTTTATAAGTAAGTACCCGTGAGCACATGCTTGACAACACTCTATGTTCTTTCTCTCCCTTTACATTCAGGGAGCAGAGGTAATGGTTTCCCCTAAGTTCTCAGAATTATCCATGGTTCTGGTTAAGATGCAAAGAAAAATCTAGAATTCCTGTTTATGGAAGATGAGTTTTTTTTATTAGCATCCTTAATATATCATAATCGATGAAATTCCAGATGCCTAGTGAAGATGTGTTATATAAATAAATGATGAAGAAAATTCAATTTAAAATTATATTATGTTTATTAGAAGAATTTTTCCACTCAATTTCATAATCCATTTTATATAGTACCGTCTCTGTCATTCTTCTCGACAGATTACAGTCAGGATGTATCTTAATACACCACGCTTATTCACGTGTATTTTGTATCTATTTGAATCCACCTCCCCATGACAATCCCCTCAATATGTATATTTCATATACAGGAAATATCTATCCTGATATTTCCATTTATTAGGATGATACTCTCAAGAAGACACAAGCTTCCTGTTTCTGGATGCCCCCAGAGATAACATAGTACCATAACTCTCTGTATCCAAATTCGGTGGGGGAGAAAGCTGGACTCCCAGAATCATGGACAATTCTGATAATTTAGGGGAAACCATTACCTCTGCTCACATTTCTGTGCTTGGAGGAAGCTGCTTACAGCCCAATGTATACAGGAACATAGGAAGAGTAAGGGAGGGAATCATTCCAGTATCTACCTGTGTCCAGAGATGAAAGCCAGTGACCAGGAGAAGTAACACAACTGACAACACAGGCGAGACCAACCCTTTGAAGAGGACAGGGCAGCAGATGAGGATAGGGATAGAGGGTTTATGGATGGAGGCCATACACAAACAGTCTTTATATTTTTCTGTGCCTTTAACAGCTCAATGGCAAGGCCACTTCCTAACCTCCAAGTGGCTGAACTATCCCCCACTGATATTCCCACGTTATTATTTGCTAAAATCTATATCCCATCACTCTTGCACTGGTCACCATTGGGCAGATCGCCTGGGTCAGCTTATTCTCATGGTCTTCTATGTCAGCTGCTTCTCTGTCCTGAAAGTCTGTCCTGGAGAATCTCCATGTCTTCTTCCTCTCTGTACCTTTGTCCAAGAGTCCTGAAACTCCTGCTCTGTCTGTCCTGCCTAGACACTGGCTATCAATATCTCTATTTTCCAATCAGAACCAACTGAGGCAGTGTCCCTGATTCCTAAGTATAGGACAGTATGAGAAGCATGAGAATAAAGTCAATTGCAATAACTATTTGTATGTGACTTTCTGGGAACAATATTTCCCAAACAAGAAAGAGATACCTGTTAAAGTACTAGAATCAAAGAAAATATCAAGTAGACACATAATAATAATAACAATAATAAAAACAGTAAATATTAATAATAGAATTAATATAATAAAAGTGATGATAAAATAATAATAAATATAATTATAATAATTATAATAATGAATAATAATAAAAATAAAGTCATCATCATCATAATTATCATCATCAAAGCCTAATGAACAGAGACATAAAAATACAAAAACTGTGAAGGAAAAAGACTAAGTCACACGTAAAGCTGATCACATGAACTAACACCTGAATCTTCATTGGATATTCTAAAATATAAATGGGCTTGGATCACCTTTCAAAACGTTTTCAAAGAATACAGATACTACCCTAGAATTTATTACTGAGGAAATGTATCAATCACATCAACAGAAGAGGAGAAACTTTACATAGCATAATCACCAGGAAGCCATGTCTCTTCAGCGATCTTAATCTAAATATGGGAAACAGCATTCTGAAAATAAGGGATATTCTCAAGAGGACAGAGTTGGTAAATAACCCTGTAGTAATTCTTCGGAAGAGGGAAAAAGTATGTGGCAACAACAAAATAAAAAAGACCGATGAATACTCCTCCGTAATAACGCTAACCATAGGGATTTAGCTCAGTGGTAAAGCGCTTGTCTAGCAAGTGCAAGGCGCTGGGTTCGGTCCCCAGCTCCAAAAAAAAAAAAAAAAAATAACGCTAAGGATTAACTGTCCGACACGAATAATATACAGGTTATCAGTTTGTATAAGAAAACATGTTTATTTCTACTGCATCTAAATAGTACATTTGTTTTAGATACAATTGCATACTCCTGTTTAGAATGCAATTCCCCACATTTCTTTTTTTCTTTTTTCTTTTTTTCTCGTAAGTA
Source organism: Rattus norvegicus (assembly GCF_036323735.1). Lineage (NCBI taxonomy): Eukaryota > Metazoa > Chordata > Mammalia > Rodentia > Muridae > Rattus > Rattus norvegicus. Next base: position 9,003,345 of record NC_086021.1, read on the forward strand.
TATTTATTGTTCATTAATTTTTTTATAAAGATCTAGAAGATTTACTGTTTAATTGTAAGTATAGAATTTTCATGTAAATGTATTTTTTTTTATTTTGGGGGGGGCATGTTCCCGTCCCCATCATCCGCCCATTACCGCCCTCCCCCCAACAATCACGTTCACTGGGGTTCAGTCTTAATAGGAACGAGGGCTTCCCCTTCCACTGGTGATCTTACTAGGCTATTCATTGCTAACTATGAGGTCAGAGTCCAGGGTAGTCCATGTATAGTCTGTAGGTAGTGGCTTAGTCCCTGGAAGCTCTGGTTGCTTGGCATTGTTGTTCATAAGGGGTCTCGAGCCCCTTCAAGCTCTTCCAGTTCTTTCTCTGATTCCTTGAATGAGGGTCCTGTTCTCAGTTCAATGGTTTGCGGCTGGCATTCGCCTCTGTATTTGCTGTATTCTGGTTGTGTCTCTCAGGAGAGATCTACATCTGCTTCCTGTCAGTCTGAATTTCTCTGCTTCATCCATCTTGTCTAATTGGGTCACTGTATATGTATGAGACGCATGTGGGGCAGGCTCTGAATGGGTGTTCCTTCAGTCTCTGTTTTAATCTTTGCCTCCCAATTCCCTGCCAAGGGTATTCTTGTTCCCCTTTTAAAGAAGGAGTGAAGCATTCACATTTTGATCATCCATCTTGAGTTTCATTTGTTTTAGGCATCTAGGGTAATTCAAGCATTTGGGCTAATAGCCACTTATCAATGAGAGCATAACATGTGTGTTTTTCTGTGGTTGTGTTACCTCACTCAGGATGATATTTTCCAGTTCCCTCCATTTCCCTATGAAATACATAAAGTCATTGTTTTTGATAGCTGAGTAGTATTCCTTTGCATAGATTTACCACCTATCATAAGGCACTATTTTATATGCTAGAAAGTATACTTTTGGGAGAACATTATTTTGTATATTTAATTCATCCGTTTTCATTAATTTTATCTGAAAGAATATTATTTGCTAATATGTTTAAATTATAGGTAACTCTGTTTGTGTGTGTGTGTGTGTGTGTGTGTGTGTGTGTGTGTGTGTGTGTGTTTGATAATTCAACTCTAATATGACCAGGAAAATGCTTTAGTGATAATGATAATTTATGGGCACTGAGAATTTTTGTATATACTTTATATATAAACTATATATATATATATATATACTTTATATATATGGAAATATATTATGTATATTTTTCAAAGCACTGTTTAGATATATATACTAAATTAAGTCTTCTATTTGCAGTTTTAGCTTTTTCTAACACTAATTTTATCTTATTAGTGTCTAGAAAGAAATACATGGAAGCATGAATCATCTCAACTTCAAATGTAGGTACACTCAATGTTATGTCTTCCTTTTAAACATGATTGTTCATCTTTGGTCCATAATATACATACATATATATATATATATATATACACACATATATATATATATATTTAAATTGCTCTATTTATATTAGAAATGTGTGCTACATTGTATATATGTATTCATTGATGACTTCCTTCTGTGAACAAATTTTAAGAATAAATGACTTCTGTACATTATTATAAAATCTAAGATCATTGAGATTTTCCGAAATCAAATACCATAATGCGTAAATATAAGAATCATTTCCTGTCTGTGGCTATTAACAAAAAAATTAATAAAAAAACTCCTATAAACAAATTTTGAAATTATCCATGAAAGTTTCTTCAAGGAGTTGTCCAACTTTTAAAAAAGGGAAGTCACCAATTATGTCAATACATTTTTCATTCTATATTCCTTTAAATTGTAAAATACATCTTTATTTATATAAGTCATAACAACAAGGGAAATATTATATAGACAGCAAAAGAGACGTAAGGAAAATAGTACCAAACTCTAATATTTGGATCAATATCAGAAATGGCAAATGATAATTACTGTATTATTAATTTAATGAGACAAGATATCACTTTTATTTAATAATTTTTCCTGAATATTTTATGTATTTACATTTCAAATGTTATTTCCTTTCCTTTTTCTCCCATAACATCCCTGCCCGTCTCCTGTGAGGATGTTCCAATTCCCACCAATCAACTTCAACCTCAATTCTCTGGCATTACCCTACATTGGGGATACAAGCTTTCACAGGATTAAGGGGTTTTCCGTTCAATGATGTTTGAACAAGCAATCCTCTGCCACGTATGTGGCTGGAGTCATGGGTCCCTCAATCTGTACTCACTAGTGGGTGGGTTAATCCCTCGAATTTCTGGTGGGTCTGGTTGGTTGATATTGTTCTTCCTGGGGTTTTGCAAACCCCTTCAGCTCATTAAGTATACTCTCTAACAACTTCATTGAACCCCCTTGTTCAATCCAATGTTTAGCTACAATCATCGTCACCAGTGTCATTAGAGTTCTGTCAGTGTCTCTCAGGAGACATCCATATCTGACTCCTGTCAACAAGGACTTGGTGGCATCAGCAATAGTGACTGGTTTGTGTGACTGCATATGGGACAGATTCACACATGGGGCAGTCTCTGGTTGACCCTTTCTTCAGTCCTGCTTAACTCTTTATCCTTGAATTTCCTCCCATGAATATTTTTTATCCCTTCTAAGAAGGAATGCCACATCTGCATGTTGGTCTTCTTCTTGTGTGGGCTTCATATGACCAGTGAATTCTTTCTTATGTATTCCACACTTTTGGGCTGATACACACTTCCAATAAAGGTATACCATTTGTGTTCCTTTGTAACTGGGTTACCTCACACAGAATGATAATTTTTGGTCTATCCTAAGAATTTTATGCAAACATTGTTTTTGATAGGTTAGAAGAACACACATGTGTAAGTATTTCATTTATCCATTACTATGTTGAGGGACATCTGGTTTCTTTTCAGCTTCTGGCTATTATAAAAAAGAAAGGTTGCTCTCAACCTGTAGCATCATGTGTCCTTCTTATATGTTGGAGCATCCTTTTGGGTATATATCAAAGAAATGGGATTGTGGTATCCTCAGGTAGTACTATGTACAACTTTGTGAGAAAACCCGAGACTGTTCTCCAGAATGATTAAACGAACTTGCAACCTGACCAACAATGGAGGAGAGTTCCTCTTTCTCCACCTCCTTGCCAGAATCTGTTGTGAATTTCTTAACTTAGCCATTCTGAGTTGCGTGCTGTGTTACCTCAGTATTTGTTGATTTGCATTTACCTGATGGATAAGGATGTTAATATTCCTCAGTAGAGAAATCTTTGTTTAGTGCTAGTCACCATTTTTGAAAGGACTATTTGATATTCTGGAGTCTAACTCCTTGAGTCTTTGTATAGATTGATTTTAGCCCTCTATCAGATGGAAGATTGGTAAAGATCTTTTCTTACCCTATTGATTTTACCTTTTTCCAAATTCCAGTGTCCTATGACTTACAAAAGCTTTATGAAGTCCCATTTGTCAATTCTCGATCTTGGAGCAAAGCCATTGGTGTTCTGTTCAGTAAATTTCCCCACTTTTTCTTCTATTAGTTTAAGATTATATGTTTCTTGTGGACATACTTGATCCACTTCGACTTGAGCTTTGTACAGGGCGATAAGAATTGATTGATTTCCATTCTTCTACATGCTACCCTCCAGTTTAATGAGAACCGTTTGTGGAAAATGTTATTGTTCCATTGGATGGTTTCGGTTCATTGTCAAATATCAAGTGGCCATAGGTGTGTGCCTTCATTTCTGGTCCTTCAATTATATTCCATTGATCTTTCTGACTGTCTCTTTACCATTCCCATTCAATTTGTATTATTATTGTTCTGTGATACAGCTTGAAGTCATCGATAGTGATTGCCCCAGAAGTTCTTATATTGCTGATGAACGTTTTCTCTATCATGGGGTTCTTGTTATTCCAACTGAATTTTCAAATTGTTCTTTCTAACTCTGTGAAGAATTGAGTTGGAATTTTGATGGTGACTGCCTTGAATCTGTTGATTGCTTTAGGCAAGATGACAATTTTTACAATATTAACCCTGCACATGCATGAACATGAGAAATTTTTCCATCTTCTGCGATCTTCAATATTTTTTTTCAGAGACTTGAAGTTCCTGTCATACAGAACTTTCACTTGCTTGTTTAGAGTCAACGTGAGGTATTTTTTTATTATTTGTGACTATTTTGAAGGCTGTCATTTCCTTAACTTCACCTCCAACTGTTCATCCTTGAAGTAGAATGCTACTGATTTGTTTGAGTTAAGTTTATATCCAGCCACTTTGCTGAAGTTGTTTATCAGCTGAAGGAGTATTCTGGTGGAATTTTTGGGGTCACTAAAATTTACAATCACATCATCTAAAATTGTGATATTTTAAGTTCTTGCTTTCTAAATTTTTCCGTTTTCCCACGTGTTTCTGTCTAATTTTTGTGGATAAGAATTCCAGTACTATAATGATGGGGTAAGTAGAGATTAGGCAACCATTTCTAGTCCGTGATTTTTGTGGTATTGCTTAAAGTTTCTCTCCAGTAAGTTTGATGTTGGCAACTTTTTTTTTGTAATATTGCTTTTACTATGTTTAAGAATCGGCGTTGAATTCCTAATATTTTCCAAGACATCTAACATGAAGAAATATTGATTTTTCAAATTTTTTTGTCAGCATCTAAAAAGATGATCATTTATTCCCCCCCGGAGTTTATTTACATAATTGATTCTTCTATGTGCTGACATCCAGTTGAACCCTAATTTCTTGAAAATTCTGTCTTTTTTCCATTTCATAGTTTTAGCACCTTGGTCAAAGACAAAGTGACCATAGGTGTGTGCATTCATTTCTGGATCTTCAGGCTAGGATATCTGGTGAAATTTTCAATTACTATGGAAGGAGAAACCAAGACATTCCATGACAATGCCAAATGTACACAACATCTTTCCACAAATCCAACCCTACAATTGATAGTAGATGGAAACTTCCAACACAATGATGGAAACTACACCATAGCAAAAACTAGGAATTAATCTTTCAACAAACCCAAAAGATGATAGCCACACAATTGTAATTACATTCTAACAACAAAAATAACAGGAAGCTACAGTCCATTTCATTTAATATCTCTTATCATCAATGGACACAATTCCCCAAATAAAAAGACATAAACTAAAAGACTGAATATGTAAAGAGGATCCAAGATTTTGCTGCATACAGGAAATACACCTTAGAGACAAAGACAGAGTATGCCATGTGCCAATCATTTGTCGTCCCATCTCTGAAAATACAAAGAGATAATCATTCCTAGGGGTTACTGGTAACTGTGTCAAATTTCATTTGTGAGCTCTTTCAGTGAAAGATTAAAAACCAAGAGGACCCAAAGCTGTGTTTACAAAACTGAACCTGTACCTCATCTCTCTATCCCCATATCCCACCAGGAAAAGGCTGGACTTCCAGGAGTGCTGACAAACTCAAGATCACAGGAGAGACTACCACGTTTCTGGGGGAACTGCCTGGAGCCCTCAGAACCCAGTAACAGAGGGGCAGTCCGTAACAGGATACTTCTGGTTTCTATCTATTCCTTGTCGCTGAACCTGATCCACAGCTCTTGGTACACAAGATCCTTCAGGAGAGAGATAGTGTCCCTGGAGTACTGACACATATGTTACAGGAGGATCAATCCATTATCAGAGACAGTAAAACCAGCTAACCCCAGAGATAAGGAGATGGTGAGAGGGAAGTATAATAGCCTAAGCAATAAAAACCAAGGTTACATGACATGGTCAGAACCCAGTTCTCACACCAGCACAATGCAAGGATACCCTCAACACAAAAGAAAAGAAAAAGAAAGGTTTATACTTCAAATCACTTAACATGATGATGTTAAAGGATTTTTAAAAGGACATAAATAATTCCATCGAAGAAATACAGGACAACAGATGTAAAGAGATAGAAGCCCTTATACAGAAAACAGAAAAATCCCTTAAATAATTACAGGAGTCCATAAGGAGACCATAGGCAAATGGACGAAACTAGAAAATATCATCCTGAGGGAAGTAACGCAAACACAAATAAACACACATAGAATGCACTCACTTGTAAGTGGATATTAGCCCAAGAGCTCAGAATATACACAATAAACTCATATACACTCTGAAGCTTAACAAGAAAGGGCAAAGAGGGACGGCTTCAATCCAAATTACAAGGGGTTAGAAAATTATCATGGGAGGCAGATGGAGGAAGGACCGTGTGTGGGAGAGGGGAGTTAAATGGAAAAACAGGAAAGCAGGATAAGATGTGGGAAGAGAGAGGAGAAAAGCACAGAGGACCAGGAAAATGAGTGTAGAAAGAAGGAACATTGGAGGATGGGGGTAACCTCTAGAATGTCTCAGATACTAAGGATCCAACAAGTTCTCAGGACCCAACAGTGATGACATTAGCCAACATCAACACCAACAGTGAAATTGAACTTGAAGACACCCCCTGCAGTAGATAGACATGACCACGGTGTAATGATGGGACCGCTCACCCATCTCTTATTAAATCTTTGTTATCCGTGTCTAGTTGAAATGCAGGGTAAATATGGAGCAGAGGCTGTAAGAAAGGCCATCAGGAGATCTGCAGACACCAAAATGGACACTGTTGCTGATGCTGAGATGTGCTTGCAAACAGGAGTCTGGTATGGCTGTCCTCTGAGAGGCTCTGCCAGCACCTGACTGATACAGATGCAGATATTCACAGCCAACCATTGAAATGAGCCTATAGATCCCTATGGACGATGTAGGGGAAGGGATGATGGAGCTGAAGGAGACAGTAATTAAGAACAATATCCACTAACCAGACCCCTCAGGGCTCCCATGGACCTAACCACCAACCATAGATTATACATGGTCTGGTACCCTACGTATGTAGCAGAGGACGGCCTCATCTCACATCAGTGGAAGGGAAAGCACTTGGTCCTTTGGATGCTTGATGTCCCAGAGAAGAGTGTTTCTAGAGGGTGAGGCAAGAATGAACGGGGCTTACGGAGTCACCCTCTTAGAGACAAAGAGGAGGAATATGTGAAGGTGGGGTTTATGGAAAGGGGGTAATATTTGAAATATAAACAAATACAATGGTTAATAATATTACAAATAAAGGAGTGGTAATTTCCATACATTATTTTACAGCACAGGTTAGCTTGGAACATTTATTGTTGCCTATTTCTTCCTACAGTACCTGGTTTCTTGTTTCTCTGAGGAGTGTAGACTTAGATCTTCCTCTTCATTCACAGAAGGCATAACACTTAACTCCTTTCTCCAAGCAAAGGTGATTGTAGATATGTCTGTAAACGGCAGGAGGCATTTGTACAATCTAATTGGGGGGTCATGAAAAGCAAAGCTTGTAACGCGAACAGTTTGTGTTCAATCAACTTACCAGTATTGAAAGCATCCCAGAACCTCTGGCCAGGAAAATGCATACAATGTCAAGAGAGATTTAGAATTTCAATATATGTGACTAGAGAAAATACTTTCCATTGTTTATCATATTCAATATTTCAATAATATCATCACGGAAAGGATATTAAGTGCTATAGGACAAGAAAAAATAGGGAGTGAGACATCAAGGCAGAAGCGTCACAGTAACACTTGGAACTCACATGGAATTCTAATATCAATCCCACGCATTCTATGCTCAATTCACATCCTATCACATGTTCATTCCCTAACACAGTCCACCAGTGATTTTCTAGTCCCTGCAGTCTCTGAGGAGCAAGGGTCTGGATCAGCCTTTCCCACTCGGCTATGAGGCTCCAAGACACATCCCTGCACCAAAGCTGGTGTAAGAGGCGCTTGACAGCACAGTCTCCGAAGCGCCCTTTGCCCTTTCCATTCATGTTGCTCCTTCAGGAGTCACTTGTCACGACCCCTGACAGTGCACACAAAACAGGTAGCACTCCGGACTCAAAGGAAGAGAGTCGATATGGTTCCTCCTCATTCAGAAAGCTTGGATGATCGCCCGCTACTACAAGCAGAACTGACAAGTGAGGCATCTCCTGGCTGGGCCGTGCAGACCTCATGACTGCCCCGTGCAGACCTCATGACTGCCCCGTGCAGACCTCGCGACTGCCCCATGCAGACCTCGCGACTGTCCCATTCAGACCTCGCAACTGCCTCGTGCAGACCTCGAGACTGCCCCGTGCAGACCTCGGAACTGCCCCGTGCAGACCTCGAGATTGCCACATTCAGACCTCGCAACTGCCCCGTGCAGACCTCGAGATTGCCCCGTGCAGACCTGGCGACTTCCCCATTCAGACCTCGCAACTGCCCCGTGCAGACCTCGCAATTGCCCCGTGTAAACTCGAGGACAGCCCGGTGCAGACCTCGCTACTTCCTCATGCAAACTCGAGGAAGCCCCTCTCGTGCTTTGGTTGTTTCCTGAGATCAATGGTCACTCGAGATTTCCCTGCTTTGCCTTCCGGACTTGTCCACAGTTCTCGGGAGAGAGAGAAATACTCGAAGGATACAGCTCGACTGATGCTCACCATGACTCACCACTGCCGAGTCCTTTCACTGCCCCTTCACGGGGTAGTGTTTAGAGAGGACAGAGAGCCTCATCCCGGACTTTACCCTCTGACAATGCACCAGCGATTTCCCAGCCTCCAAGGCCTGGGAACCCCTTCAGAGTCCCCGAGATGATTATAACCCTGGAGTGCAATAGGGGAATCAGTGAAAGGATTCCCAGCCTCCACAGACTGGAAGCCCATACAGTGTCCCCCAAGCGGATTATAACACCGTACCCCAATGGGGGAAGCACTTGAAGGGTTCCCAGCCTCCGCCCCTGAGACCGCCTTCAGGTTCCCCAACCGGATTATAACATCCTACCCCAACGCGGGAAGCACTTGAACAGCAGAGACCCGAGCGACTTTCCACATCCTGGACTACTTAGACGGACTCGGCACAAGTTCAGATGCCCAAAACCCAATGAAGACCAGAGATTCAAAAAACCTGATGCTCCTGTTACAGAAAAGCTTCAGAAACTCAAAGATCATATAAAGGCTTCAGTCAGTAAGAGGGCCTTAGACCCCTGAAATGAACTGACAGAGAAGGAGAAACGGACAGTTCCACTTCCTCTGAGGGTTCCTGAGGGCATGAGTAATCCACTGACCAAGAATAGCAGATCACTGAGTAACCCACTTGCATAATATATATGTCATATGTATGTAGTATGTGTATAGTATGTATGTGTGTAATATATGTGTATAAAAGTAGTATGTATGTATGTGTGTATGTATGTATGTATGTATGTATGTATGTATGTATGTATGTATGTACACCCATGTGCAGTGACCCACGGAGGTCAGAAGAGGGCATCAGACTCCCTAGAGTTGGGCACCATCTGGTATAGTTGCTGGGAACTGAACCCGGGTCCTCTGAGAGGAATGCAAACCATCTTAACTGAGATTATTTCAGTTTCCCATCATTTGTGAAACATCTCACCATCCATTGTGTCTTGTACTATGCAGTGTTCGTTCCTTAGTGCAATGGTGTCCCTTCAGTCAGACTGGGTTTTGACGGTCTGTTGAACATGTAAGTCTGTCATGGCAGAAGGATAGCGTGGGGGGTGCTCTGATGCAAAGAGGGACATTTCGCTAACTGTTCAGTCACTGTCTCTGCTGGCCTGCACTCTGCAGCATGTGCCTCCTGCAAAGCCAGCAGCTTTTCCTGTTGCCTGAGCTGACAGCCCTTGCAGCCTCCTCTAGATCCTCCTCTGTACATCCACAGGGGATCATCCTGAGGGATCACGGAAGGGAAATCCCTGATAAAAATTCTCCAGTGCTTACTAGAACCTCAGGCTAAAGCCCAAACTCCTGGTTGGGAAATAAAACCAGCTCCCAGTCAACCACAGCCTGACATTGGGTCCCATCCATCCTGCCTGCCATTCAACCCACTAACGCTTCTATTCTGAAAGGGTCGATGATCATATTGGATTAGGGGCCCAGCACACTCCAGGGTGGCCTTCATTGTAACCACTTACATCTGCAATGACTCTACTTCCAATGGATATCACAGCCTGAGCAGCCAGGAGTTAGGATGAAAAGAGAGGCTGGTGCACAAGCCAGACACTCACCCTGTCTGGGATACTGACTTACTTTATTAAATGATTAAAAATGTATAAAAATTTAGAGAAGTTCGCACCCGAAGAATGGATTAGCACTTTCATGTCTTTGATTCCTTCACCTGCTCTCTATAAGCACCTACTACCTCCAGGGACTCAGATAAGCCAGAATTCATTACCTGTTTCCACTCTAGATAAGGCACAGGTAATCCGTCGAAAACTGCTAAGCTGAGACTTTAGGAAACCTGTTGGAGACATCAGTTCAGAAAGCCAGATGCGCTGGCCAAGACCTTCGAGATGGGGCTTCACAGAGATGGCAGATTTGGAAAGACGACAAGGTTGAAGACGTGATGCCTTTCTTGCTAAGGAATTGGAGACCTGCCCTTCAGAGAAGATGGCTTCAAAGAATGGAGTCTCCAAGCACCTCTCCTTGGAACAAGTGCTTGTTCCTGTGGGGGTCGGGGGGGATGGCTGCATTTCAACCTCAGGCACTGGAGAGTGACGGGTCCAGAACATCACTAGCCTGCTCAGTGTGCGATGACTTAGGTGGAGAACCACTAGCTTCCTCACTTCAACTAGCCCAAGGGAGGATGCTCTGCTCTGTCTTGCTGCCTTGGAAAGACACCTTCATCCCTGTTGTTCATGCCCAAGGCTTCCTATGGTCCTCACCTGTTTGCTTCTGAGTCAGCTGAGGTGTGTTGACATACCTCACTGTGTGAGCTTTCCTTAAGAGCTCTAACCACGCAACCTGTCCTGTACACTCCATCTCTATTGTTCTATTTAGCTTGATTTTTTTCTTCAACGAAACAAGAGCAGGAAGTGGATTTCTCAAATGGCTAATGCTTGCAGTCTTCTAAAGTTGAGGCCCAGGTGAATGAAATGAATTGTTGGCAGTGCCTCACACAGACAGATCTTTATGCCTATTTTCTTGGCTTTCGATGATGTTTAAAATGTGGTGTTTGGGGGAAGGAAATTACAACATGGTAGCAACAACGATCCATCGTGTGTCTCTGTTAAGGTTTGTTTTATTCAAAGTGACAAACGCTCCTCCCATGACTCCATATTGAAGGAGGTGAAGAGGTGAGCTAGGTCCATGAAACGATGGCCTTAGGACCCAGGGCTGGTGGTTGTCTTCCCCAGGTTGTCCTTCAAATATATCTTGCCACCAACCGGTTATAGCTGCGGTTCACAATCTTCGTGTGGGTCACGATCCTTTGACAAACTTCAGTCTGCAAAATTACCGACTACGATTCATAACAGAAGGAAAATTACAACTATGAAGTATTAACAAGAATAATTGTGTCATCAAGGGTCGTAACAACATAGGAACTGTCTTAAAGGGGGCAGCATTAGGAAGGTAGATCACTGACCTATAGTCCAAGAAAGAGCGTCTAGCTATGGGCCAAATAAACAAAATACAGGATCTCCAGCATGCCAGTAACATGTATAAAATGCAAGCTGGGGAGATAGTTTTGTGGGAAGCAGTGCCTGCTGTGAAATTACCAGCACCTGCATGACAGCCCATAACCCATGATTGGAGGGATAATGACAGGACACATGGAGGGTCCCACGGCTCCAGCCACATATATAGCAGAGGATGGCATTGTCTGCATTTATAGAAGGAGAATACCTTGGTCCTGTGAAGGGTCAGTTCCCCAGTGTGGGGGAATGCCAGGGTGTTGAGGTGGGAGTGGTTGGGAGGAAGAGCATCCCCATAATAACAAGGGGAGAGGGAAATGGGAAAGGGGAGAACCAGGAAAGGGGATAACATGTGTGGGATGCTATGATAGCCAGGGACAGTGAGTTTTGAGTTCAGTAAGAGATTTTGTCTCAATAACTAAAGAAGAGGAAGATGAATGAAGAGATGTGCAGGGTCTCCCTCTATTGTGCTCATGCACATACACAGAAATATGTGTGAACACACACACACACACACACACACACACAGAGCTGCATTAGGATAAACACTCAAAGAATTTGAATTTAGGATTTAGGTTGTCTTTTGGGTGTCTGATCATACCATTCCTTCCATAAGTTTCACTTGGATAACTATATCGAAGGCATGCATGTCAGATACATTTCCCATTAACATGAGACCATTTTTCTCCAAAACCTGTAGGTTTTGTTTCATGTTAGAAGTCATAGACCCAAGACACAGCTACACCTGGAAGGAAGAGCTAGATATTTGAGCTAAGAATGTACATTCCAGGGCCGAGGTCTATGATGTCACGGAATGCAAAAGGTGGTCCATAAAACTGAGATGTTCTCGGTGCCTCGCAGTGTCCCTGACTCCCAACGAGGGCTGCTGAGAATAAGTATGCAAAATAGACTCTACGATAGCTACATGTGACACTCTCCTTGATTGTATTTATCAATGGCATGAAGTTTTGTTTCTCACAAAGAGAATAGATCATCAAGAGTCTATGCTGACTATGGCCACACCAGGTCCGTGTGAGGGTCCACGCCCTCTCCAGGCTCTGTGGATGGAGCCAAGAGAACCCCACAGGGCTCAGTGAAGCACTGACTCTAACTCACATGGCCCTGACATGAAGAGGGTGCATATTGATTCTTCTTGTTGTTGCTATGACAAAATACAAAGCAGAAACTTAACGAAGACAGGAGTGCTTGTCGACAGGAGTCTGATATGGATGTCTCCTGAGAGGCTCCGCCAGAGCCTGACTGATACAGTTGAGGATGCTTACAGCTAATCATTCCACTGAGCACCTGGACCCCAATGGAGGAGGAGTTAAAGAATGGACTGGAGGAGCTGAAGGAGGTTGCAACCCCATAGGAAGAGCAACAATATCAACCAACCTGACCCCCCCCCAGAACTCCCAGAGACTAAACCACCAACCGAAGAGTATACATGGAGGGTCCCAGGGCTCCAGCCACATATATAGCAGAGGATGGCATTGTCTGTCATCAATAGGAGGAGAAGCCCTTGGTCCTCTGAAGGCTCTTTTCCCCAAAGTGGGGGAGTGCCAGGGTGTTGAGATGGGAGTGGGTGGGAAGAAAAGCATCATCACTGAAACAGGGGGAGAGAGAATGGGAGAGGGGATCCAGGAAAGGGGATAACATTTGAAATTTAAATACATAAAATTTTAATAAAAAAAGAGACAGGAAATGTTTATTTTGACCCATTTTTTGAGCTGGTACCATCCGTCATGATGGGGAAACCATAGCAACTCGAGTGTGATGGTCACATTGCAGACCTGGAGGGTGTTCAGCTTTCTTTCTTTCTTTCTTTCTTTCTTTCTTTCTTTCTTTCTTTCTTTCTTTCTTCCTTTCTTTCTTTCTTTGTTTCTTTCTTTCTTTCTTTGTTTTCTTGTTTGTTTCTTTCTTTCTTTCTTTGTTTCCTTGTTTTAAATTCCATATATAGGTGTTTCCCTTGCTTCTATGTATCTGTATAAAAGATACATATACAGAAGCCACAAGAAACTTAGGGAAGAAAAGCAGGTATAGGTGTCAATAAGACATGGGAGGACACAGGGCTCAAGTTGGTTTCCCCCATGACCACATGTGTATTCATCAATACAGGAGACAGGAGCGGGGCACAAAACTGAACAAGAGTGATCAATGCTTGTGAGCCACCATGTTGGTGCCAGGGTCTGAACTCAGGTCCTCTGCAAGAGCATTAACGGTTCCCAACTACCAAGCCACCTCTCCAGTCACACACAATCATTGTTTATACAACCCCCCGAACACAGCACCACTTGATGTGTGTAAACACGAATACTAAACATGTGGTGTGATTTATTTGTGTGAATGTTCAGTCAGTGTGATACAAACACTCTTGTGTGTCCCGCGCTACGTCTCGCCAGCAGGAACGACGCGGCACACACAGGATCCTACTACAGAAAAGCTTTAATGCGTCTTGAGAGGGAGAGCATAAGCTTACAATGCGGAGACGGAGAGTGAGGAATAACCGTCCCTTATATAGGAAACTATCCTCGCCTAGGACGTGTCACTCTCTGACTGGTCGCTGCCAATTATGCCAGATGACGTACCAAAACGTACGTGTCCCTTTGAGTAGGGACGTTACCAGGCGCCTGCGTATTGCCCTTTTTACTAGGTGCGTTCTGCCGGATGCCGGTGCCATCTTGTAATGGAGTTTGTGAGGACAGCTCCTCACATATGTGAGGACAGCTCCTCGGAAAGCTCCTCACATCTCTGTGAGGACAGCTCCTCGGACAGCTCCTCACATCTCCCCCTTTTCTGTTTTTTTTTTTTTTTAAGCAAACAGGACACCCAGATATAGGAGGGTGAAGACAGAGGTCATATCCTCGTACAAAGTTGGCGAACCTGTACAAGAGAGATACCCTTAGGCTGTTGTTGGGACCCAGGGCACTCCCGACCCGTCGCACTGCCATTTTTCGAGGGAGGGAAAACTGGGGCAGAAACCCTCATGTAATATGACATGCCTTCCAGGGAGCATATTTGGTAGAACTTCCCTGTGCGATGCTAAGCTCGTCACCCCTCATGGGCTGCTCAAGCCGGACACTCTAATCCTGTGCAATGAACCGAGGTTCTAGGAGTGCAAGAGCTGTCCAGCCGGCGACCTGTTGCTTGAGCATGGTCAACCAGATATCGGCTGACGCTCCTTGTTCAAGGGCTACAAGCGCCTGGGCGATCACTACTTTGTCCTTTCTTGTTTGAGATCTCAATTTGCAAAGCAACCAGAGGAGTAACACTAATCCACAGCAGAGGATCACTCCAAAAAGTCCCACTCCCACCCATTCCTTGAAATAAGAGACTGCTGAGGTGATCCAGGACGACAATCCCTCCATCAAAGACAGGTCCAGTCGGGTAGAATTTATTTGAATGATGGTCGCTCTCAGCTCCCGAAGTGTCTGTTCAAACTCCGAGGTCCAATTCTGTAACAGATGCTGTGAAAGACTCTTAGACAGATTAGCAGCTCGGGTAAATTTGTCATATTATATGGAGGTGACACAAAGGCCTGGGAGTTTTTGCTCACAGCCAAGCTGGGCCAGTTGCCATAGAATGTCTAATTGCTCTCGGACCAGATCTATACGTTGGTTGACAAGCATAAGGCCTCCCTATATCTGAGTATTGGCTGAGGCCTGTCTGTCCCGAGCCACAGAGATGGTGGCCGATAAATCGTTGATAGTTTGGGTTGTCTGTACTGAATTTGACAAGGCCAATGCCAAGGCAGTAACCGAGGGAGCGACTGCTGTCGTAGCAATAATGCCAGCAATAATTGCAGAAGTACCAAAATCTCTTTTTCCTCTAAATAAGGTCATGGTCCCCGGGGCATCAACAGGGATCGGGATAAAGCGAGGCATGCGGGTAACTACTGCGATATTTTATATGAGTAGCTGTCCAGACAGAGGCAGCAGGTTTGATGTTCCCCGTCCAGGAAAATGACAACCGTCCCTTTTCGCCCTTTCCTCCAAGTAGCATCGCTATGGGCGTAAGATCAGTGCAGCTACCATTAACCCAATGTAAGGCCACCACCATAGAGAACTGTGGCGTTAGCCACAATGTCCTCCTCACCAGTTCCCCATGTGGCCTCCCTTAACCAAGCAGAAGATTGATTATATAACATAATGCAAGGGAGATCAAAAGATGTTTTGTTGAATATGCCAAAACAAAGGCTGCCCTTAAGGGGAATAGTCCTATTTTCTTTTAGTCGTTCAACCTGTGGATCCTTAGGTAAATAGGCCAACCCTAAATCCCTGTTAGTGGTACATCACCGGCATCGGGAGTGGAAAGGTTGACATTATTCCCCATCGTAGCTCACCCTGCACCGTTGCTGGCATCCATGGAAGAAGAGTGAGGAGGTGCAGGAGTCCCAGTCCCTTCTTGATCACTTGCTGTGATGCTCCTAGTAAGTCGTCCTGGGATCCATATGGGATTTTCATTGTCCTGTGGAAAAACACAGACAGCTCCCCTGGATCTTATTAAAACAGGATCCGGGCCTTTCCATTCATTTGTTAATACATCCTTCCATTTGACTAATTCTTTTGTCCTCTTGGGCTCTGAGCAATGTCACTCAGCCGCTGTTTGTCCAGCTTCATCAAGATTTAAAAAATTTAAGGTAAAAAGGGCCAGAGCAGTGGCCACTCGGGGTGTTGGGGGGAGTTCTATCATAATTCCCCTCCTTTGTTTTATTAAATATGAGTTGAGCGTCTGATGAGCACGCTCTATGATTCCCTGTCCTTGAGGGTTGTAGGGCAGGCCCGTCAGGTGGGTAACCTGCATCTGAGCACAAAACTGACGGAATTTTTGAGATGTGTAGGCGGGGCCATTGTCAGTTTTTACACATTTTGGCTTTCCCCAAGCACTCCATGCTTCAAGGCAGTGCTGAATGACATGTGTTGTTTTTTCTCCTGTAAGTGGGGTGGCATGTAGAATGCCAGAACATGTGTCTATAGATACATGCACATACTGAAATTTTCCAAAAGTAGAATTATGAGTAACATCCATTTGCCAGATTTGCAATGGCTGTATTCCTCTTGGGTTGACCCCAATGTGAGGAACTGGGAGGAACTGGCAGCACTGTTGGCATTGGGTTACTATATCACGTGCCTCTTTTCTAGTTATAGAGAAGCGGTGGCGTAAAGTTTCTGAGGTGACATGGAAATTGCCATGAAAGGCTTTAGCGGCCTCTAAAGGAGAGGCCAGGGCCACAGCTATCATTTTTGTGGCTTTGTCAGCCAAATCATTCTCTGAACTCATTGGGCCAGGGAGTCCAGAATGGGCCCGTATATGAGTAATGTATACAGGGAATCTTCTATTTAATAGGATAATTTGGATTTTTCGGAAAATATCTGCCACACTACTAGTGGTTTTAATTATCCTCCTCCTCTGAGTCTAAGGTTTTATTTTCAGAGCTTTCAGAACTGTCGAGGTTCAGCGCTTCTAGCTCTTTCACAGGGTATAGGCTGGCTCCCCCTCCTGGTTTATGTGTAGAGGAGAAAGTGCTGGAATCTGAAAATTTCAACGCTCCCTTGTCTTTGGACTTACCGGGAGGGCACCTTTTCTTTCTTTGGACGTCTTTTTTCTTGCGCGCGCCCAACCTCACACTACGTTCGGTTTCTGACAGACTTTCCCGGACTACCTCGAGAGTGGCCTGTCCTTCTACTACTGCTGCCTTACACGTTTCATCCTTTAAACAATTCTTAACCAGCTTCCATATAGCTTTGGTCCCTAGGCGCAGATCATCTTCCGCCAATTTTCTGTCAAGGTCTTTTCCAAGTTTGTTCCATGAGGCAATCGTAAACGAGCCTGAACAGGCAAACCAAGGCGCCACCCTCTCCACCTCCTTCACAAAGTTTTTAAGTGTTCCTCCTCCAATTTTGATGTTCCTCTGCTTTAACACTGTTTCCAAGGCCGTGACCACAGACTGTGAGGATCCCATGATGGGCCAGGAACGCCAGCGGCTTATCTACGTCCGTCTGACAAGGCGTGAAGTGAAAGAGTAGAGACGGACACGCTGCTCTCTTATGTACGGGAGTCTTACACGCACCTCCCCGGACGGTGCCGCTTATCTATGTCGGCCTTATCGCGTCCTTGTTCCTCAACAGTCAAAATCGAAGGTAAAAGGGAGCTGCGCGAAGCTCACTTATATACGAGAGACTGAGACGCGCCTTCAGCTGCTGTGATCGTCCTTTTAACAGCGAAAACGGTGAAAACAGAACATAAAGAATAGTGTGGCTCCCAGGACAAATACTATAGCCTCAACAAATCCTTCCCAAGGCGGTGACAACCCCAGACCAAAGTCCAAGAGAGGGCTGCCTCTCCGAACGTATCTACCTGCAGTTCTGAATCCTCCTTGTCGCCAAGGGATCTCCAAAGGTGCTGACGATGGTGAGGTCTTTCCCGGGTTTTCGGCACCAGATGTCCCGTGCTACGTCTCGCCAGCAGGAACGACGCGGCACACACAGGATCCTACTACAGAAAAGCTTTAATGCGTCTTGAGAGGGAGAGCATAAGCTTACAATGCGGAGACGGAGAGTGAGGAATAACCGTCCCTTATATAGGAAACTATCCTCGCCTAGGACGTGTCACTCTCTGACTGGTCGCTGCCAATTATGCCAGATGACGTACCAAAACGTACGTGTCCCTTTGAGTAGGGACGTTACCAGGCGCCTGCGTATTGCCCTTTTTACTAGGTGCGTTCTGCCGGATGCCGGTGCCATCTTGTAATGGAGTTTGTGAGGACAGCTCCTCACATATGTGAGGACAGCTCCTCGGACAGCTCCTCACATCTCTGTGAGGACAGCTCCTCGGACAGCTCCTCACACTTGTGTTCGTAAATTTTGGCATCGCCGTTTTCACTTGGAGGTTCTCTTCATTCTCAGCTTTGGTGTTTACATACATCATCAAGAGAGGAACCGCCCTGTCAGACTACCCCTGCCTCCCCCCCATTTGCAGCTATGCCTGCCTTTCTTCACTAAGTTAAACACCAACTCAGACTCTACTCTTTCATTTTGTTCAGTGTAGTAGACTCTCCAAAACCATAAAATGGAGTCCCAGATGCAGAGGGAAGAAGTTTTGTTGTTTGATACTTTGTTTGCTTTTAGTTGCTTTTTCCGACTTCCACTGGTTTGAACTTGTGTCCGATTCAGTGGCAGGTACTTAATTCAGGCAGCATTTTGAGAAGGGCTGTGGGTGGAGTGCGATAAAAGGAAAATTACTGGAGAGAACGCACTGGGATTTTGACGATTAATACAAAGTGTTTATTGACTTGATTTTTCAGTTACCCAGAACCCTGGATGGCACTGAGTCGAACTAAAACTTCACATCTGACAATTTGCTCCAAGGAACTAAAAAACCTTAAAGACAAAATTGATCCAACAAAATAAGCCCTAAGTTGTAACGATTGACCCTCTATAAAGAGAAACATTAAACTTTTTTTTTAAAAAAATGATGATTTTGATGTTTTTGTTTAACAATTTCATATACTTATATAATGAGATTTAGAACTTTCCTTTCTGTATTTCCCTTCCCAATTCCCCTCCCTCATCCCCCTCCCTCATTCTCCCATCCCATCCTTCAGTTCCCCCTTTTGCTTCCTCCCTCATCCTCCTCCGTCATCCCCTCGGTCAACCCCTTCTCTCACGCCATTCCCTCGCCACTTGGCACCGATATTCAAAATAAGTCCCCACTCCTATTTCATGTCCCTTTTCCGCGTGTAATCCCTAAGTTTAATTAATTACATGAGTACAGAGGAATTCGACAGAACAACTTATCTAGGGTACAGGAATGAAGAAGGGAGTGAAGCAGAAATTTCTGGTTTCTTTGGAGACTCAACTGTGTCATGGATGTTGTTCTGGAGACTGTCTTAGGGGAGGATGTTTTGCTGAGAACAAACACATGGTGTTTCTGGTAGCTGCCTGGGAAAGGGGCATGTGATGTTTAGAAAGGGTACGAGTATAACCCTGGAAAACAGTGGTCAACACCACGGCATTGGCTTGCCTTGACACTCGTTGCTGATGCTCAATGGACTTTGATGACCCTGGTCTTCATGGACCATGCTGTGGCATTGGTTCACCTTTCCTTCTTCACTGACCATGTTTGTCATGACTTTGTAGAGAGAAAAGCACCAGAGAATTTCTTGTGATGACATTGCGGTGGCTTCTCGTTGCCTCCTCAAACCCAGGCCAATTGGAAGAGCTCAGCAATTTCTTCTGGGTTGAACTGTCCTTGGTGATTCGTGAATGGTGTTTGCAAGTAAATCGACCTACCTCTGCTCATTCATGTCAACTGAACTGATACCCTGATGATGAAGATTGAAATCGCCCCAGAGAAATAATTCTAAGCAGGTCCATATCGTCCTTTGTTTGCCCTATTGTCCTTTCCTTTCCACTACCTCTGGTGGGTGGTGGGTTAGAGGTAGGTTAAAGGGTTTAAAAACTCTTACTAAAGTAGGTCTTGAAAGATCTAAGCCTGCAGGATAGAACCCTCCTCCAATAAATGTTGATTGCCAAGGGAGGGGAGGGACTTTATGGGTTCTCCCATCTGTGATGAAGTGTTGAGGGGCCCAGTCTTGTGCCCGTGACCATAGCCGCCATCAGTTTAAGAGTTCAATGATTAGGTCCATTCTAAAAGATTTCCTTTTGCTGTCCACTTCCCCATCTTCTGATTCTTATATTCCTTCCACCCACTCTTTCATGATGTTCTCTGAGCTGTGGAGGAGAGGACTTAACTGTCCTATTTCCACATGAACAGTCCAACACCACTGATTCCCAGCACTTTGTCCAGCTGTACGTCTCTGCCCATGGTAGTCACAGGCTACTTGTCTGATGAGAGCTGAGTGCAACGCTGATCTGTAGATAACAATATCGATGTTTGGAAGGAAGTTTGACAATGTATTTAGCATAAGGTTCTTTCATAGGGCCTATATCACCCTAACCATAGGTTCTTGACAAATTTACAGAAACTGGTGTGTATTCTCTCGTGTGGAATATGCCTTGTATCCAATTGGAAATCCAAAGGTTATTCCCATGACTGTGATGCCACTAACATATTAGGGGCACATCTTGCCTGACATTTAACTTGAATGGTTCACCCCCGAGTAAGGTTGTAGATGATTTTCTCCCCTGGAAGCCTACATAGCACTTTCTTGAACCATGAAGGCTAGCCATTATAGAAGATGCTTCCACCTCAACTTCAGACTGACCCTTCTGTGATCTGTGACCCAAAGGATTCAGTACCCTCACCAATAGGGTTTTACCATCAAGTTCTGGAGGGTTACGAAGAATAATGGCAACAGCCTGTAAAGTTGTGAGGGCTTTTGGGATCTCGCTGGTCAGCAACTTTCACGAAGACATCCCACATCTGGCACTGTGATTTCTGCTTAATTTTGGTTTTCTGTTGCTCTGATGAATACACTCACCAAAGCCAACTTGGGAAGGGAAATCTTCATTTCATCTTCTCTGTTCCAGCCAATCATCAAGGAAAACAAAGACAGGATTGTGAAACTGGAAATACAGAGACTGCTCACTGGCTTGCTTCTAAGCTCACATTCAACTACCTTTACAGAGTCCAGACCCACCCGCATAGGGCGGTTCTGCCCACATTAGACCAGGGCATCCAACATCAGTGAACAGTCAAGGAAATTCCACCTGGACGAAGTCAAGGACAATCTGATGGAGGAAGCTCCAAGAGGAAGGTTCTTTCCTCCAAGACTAGCCATCACAAGAAATCAATGAAAATAAAAAAAGAAAAGAAATCAATAGCTTAATGGGAACATGGCTTATCCATGGAGGGTGCCTCCATGTGAACTCAACAGTTGATCTTGTAGATATATTCTGTAATATGTTTTATAACCCCTCTCACCAAACCCTGTTCTAACCTAATCACCTAAGGGGAGATGGATTGGAAAGTAAGTTTTAAAAAAATAATTGGAGCAGAAAGAAATGCTTCTTGGAAATAAAGCAAAAAAGGAAGCATTTCTGCATCCTAGATGCTTTCCTCGCATCATCTGTGCAAAGATAATGAAAACCATTACGTTCCAGGTACAATAATTTCCAATGTTACAAATCATATAAATAATACTTCTTATCATTCATAAAACACGTTGACACTAATCGTTTTGATGTGTTTTTCTAACTCACTCCTAGTGTAGATCTGATGAACTGGAATTGTTCGCCTGCTCATTTATACATGAGGGAAGTGAGGTTTAAAGGTCGAGCCAATTTCCCAAAACTCTAATGTAATAAATGGCAGAGTAAGACAGCTGCACTTTCTCTGGCTTCATGGCATGGCCTCGTGAGAAATGCAAGTCAGGGTACCTTGGCAGGGAATCCCAAGATTCAGTACATGGCAGCTGAAAGTTGTCTTGGATGCAAGACTGGGAGTGAGGCTCAAGTCAGCCGAGCCCCAGCTCAGGATTCCTGAAACAGAACACCACAAAGCCTACCCATAATTTACCTGAGCCCTGTGAACCATCTCCTCAATTGCTAAGGTTCAAGTCCTGGTGTTGGACCCATCTCCTTTACTTTTGTTTTCTTATTCTTTTTTTTTTCTGTCTTGGTCATAATATCAGAACCAGGATAGGGTATGACTGGCTCACTCAAACCATCACTCAAATCTCTCCACACAAATGTGTTCTAATAAGGAGGAGGACCCTGCTGACTCTCTTTCCTGTAAAATCTGACCTTAACAGATGAGTTAAATGATGGGATTATCCTAGTGGGTGATTGTGGATGCTGTTGTTGATGTTGAGGGAGGCTGGCAAATGAGAGGACACAGCTGAGTCACTTATAATAACAGATAAAAAGCTGAGTGTGGTAGTGGATACTTATATTCTCAATACTCGCGAAGATCACAAGTTCAAATCCAGCCTGGGCTACATAGTAAGTCCAAAGACAGCCTGAGCTACATTGTAAATCAAGGCCAGCCTGGGCTACAGAGTAAGTCCAAGGCCAACCTGGGCTACATAGTAAGTCCAAAGACAGCCTGGGCTACATCGTAAATCAAGGCCAGCCTGGGCTACATAGTAAGTCCAAAGACAGCCTGGACTACATAGTAAGTCCAAGGCCATCCTGGGCTACATAGAAAGTCCAAGGTCAGCTTGGCCTACTTACATGACTCTTCTCCAAAAAACAACAGGTTGTATTTTTTTTCCTTTTTCGTTTCTTTCTCTCCTATTTCCTCTACACGGATACCAGTGCTGTAGTTTGGGGGTGTGGGCGAGAAGTTTCATCATGTCTGATGGTCCAGGATCTCCCAAGCAGCACGGCAAACCAAACAGTGCAGCAAACAAGTCTGTTTCGAATTTTGAAGAAAAATATGACACATGGGAAGTGCTGTCTGAGGAAATGGCTCTAAGATGGGACAACGCCTTGGGAGACTGGGCTTGGATCTTGTGCTAGTTTCCTCGTGATAAAAACAAAGATGTTCTCAACCAGAGTCTGTGTTGGGAATACAATGCTGTGCTTCCATTTCAACACTGCATGATCTCCATATGGCAACCCTGGAAATCTTGTATGATATTAAACAGATTATAGGAGAGATAAGTTGAGTATAAACACTGTCATTAAAAAGGGTTTAAACGATGAATAATTTTTTTTTAATTTTTGTCTGTGGTACCAGGTTCAGTGTTCTGCATAAACTCTAAAACACGGCAATTTCTTTCTTTTTTTTTTTTTTAAATCGCCAAACAGAATGGACCTTATATTTTTCTATCTAGGTCTAATCGAGACGTAAAAATAAAATTCTTTGCTTTAAAAAACACTAATTGTGTTTCATTTGCTTTTTTTTGTTAATTTCTTATTTTTAGTGTTTTGTGTTTTGGGGTTCATTTTAACAATTATTTTTTCATTGAATTAATTATTTTCCTATTTTCTAGTGTAGATAAAAATTTAGGTTGCTGGTCTTTGTTTCTAATGTAAGAATTAGTGTTGTAAATAAAGTTTCTTCTTAGCACCGTCACAGTTCTGTCTCACACATTTTGATAGTATATTTCCTATCTTCTTCTTTTTTTCTTACTGTTACATAGTTTCATTATTTCTTGACATCTGTATTACTTGTGAATTTGTAATTTACTGTTTCTGGACTGGGAGACTCCTGTTGTCTCTCATTGAAGACGTCAATTTTAGTTTTGTTGTATTAGCAGAACACATCCCGAGGGGCTGGCGATGCAGCTCAGTGGACAGAGTGCTCACTTGGCTCTCACACAGCTCTGGGCTCCACCTACAGTACCTCATAGGCCTGGTGTGGTGGTCCATGCCCATAGTCCCATTACCAGGAGGAGAACCAGGAGTTCAAAATCATCCTTGGGTGCATAGGGTGTTTGAGGCCAGCCTGGGCTACATGAAACCTGTATAAACAAATATGTCCCACAAGACATCCTTTCTTAGGCATTTGCCACACTTTGTTCTGTGGTTTCTGAGTGTCTGAAAAGTCCAGGGTACTTGAAGGAAAAGAACATCCTGGTGCTACTAGGGACTGTCAGTCAGATACATTGGCTGGTGACGCCATCTCATCACAGCTGGTTTTCTGCCTGCTTCTGTTGCTGATGGGCTGATCCGTGTCCACAGCTTTACTCATGATCGCCCTGCTTCATTTTAGCTCTACCCATTCTTGCTTCCTGCTGAGGCCGTGATGGAGTTAGTGACACAAAGAATTGGGGTCTCCTTCCAGCCCACTGATTCGCTCAACAGTATGTTCTTTCTCTGTAGAAATAGTTTCTCTGTTTCCTACATTATCAGAAATAAATAGAACACTCTTTTCTGTTTTATCTTGACACTGGGTTTCATGATGTAGGTAGGGCTGGCCTGAAACTCACTGTATAAACCAGGTCGGCATTGAACGCACAGAGATCAGCTTGCTTCTGAGTGCTGGGATTAAAGGGACATACTTGGCTCCTTCTTTTTTCAATTTTTTTAAAATTTATCTCTATGGTGTGTGTGTGTGTGTGTGTGTGTGTTTGTGTGTGTTTGTGTGTGTGTATGTGTGTGTATGTGAGTGTGTGTGTTTGTGATTGTGTGTGTATGTTTGTGTATGTGAGTGTGTGTGTGTGTTTGTGATTGTGTGTGTATGTGTGTGTATGTGAGTGGGTGTGTGTGTGTTTGTGTGTGTTTGTGTGCGTAGTGTGTGTGTATGTGAGTGTGTGTGTGTTTGTGTTTGTGTGGGTGTATGTGTGTGTGTGTGTGTTTGTTTTGACCAAAGAGTCCATCAGATCCTCTGCACCCTGATCCTCTACAAGAGCAACCAGTGTTCCTAACCAGTGAGCCGTCTCCCAGCCCCTTCTGCCTGCTCTATACTCCACTTCATTGTTCATCTATGCCTTTAATTCATACTCTTAGTGTTTGTTTTACTTCAGTGAGTTCCTATTCGATTTTCTATTGTTTCATCTATTACCTCACCAAGATGATGTGTATCCTTTCGTTTTGGAAGTTTCTCATTGACGACGCTTGAATCCTGGCTTTAAAATCCTTGCTGACAATTCTGACAATGGTTTTCTCTTGGTGCCACCACCAGGGAACTGGTTTTTCTCCTCTGCTTTTCATTTAGGGGGATTGTCATGGTGTGACGTGATTTCCATTTTGACATCATTTGTCTAAGATGTCAGCAGTCCTGACACTGTGGGTACAGTGGCTGTTTATCCTTCATAACCTTTTGGTGGTGTTTTGGTTTTTCTGGATTTGCCTGATTGAATAAAAGGGATTATACCTCCAGTCCACACTGACAGGCATATCTTAGAGGGGTCAGGAAGAGTGGTTCTCAACCTCCCATACGTAACCTTTTCATAGAGCTCCACCAAGTGTAAAATTAGTCCATTGCTACTTCATAACTTTAATTTTGCTATAGTTATGAATTGTAATGTAAATGTCTGATGTACAGGATATATGATATGTGACTCCTGTGCAAGGGCCATTTGAGCTCCCAAAGGGGTCTCCATCCAAGGGTTAAGACCACTGATCAGGACTTAATGGGATGCCCTTACCGACGTAGATGGGTTGCCCAGTATTGCCGGGGAGAAGTCTCCATCTCTGGAAGGCAAAGGATCTTCCATGATCAGGCTTTTTCCTGGGTTCCTCTGCAATAGTGGGCACACTCTTGATGGTTACTGATGTATCAACTGATTCCAGGCAGTTTTCTTTTACATCATCGAAGATGAGGATTCTAAACAGGGTTCTGCTAGACAAAAGCAGTGGCTGAAGCTATCCCTGGCGATCTTTCCCCTTCCCTAATGGCTCCTTGTCCCCACAAGGCCTACAGTAGTTGTCTGAGTGCCTCCCAAGCTGCACCTTTCCAATCTACACTCTTCCTCTGGGCTGTTTCTTTCACGAAGAGCACACACACCGACCCTGAACCCATCTTGTCTTCAATCAGCACTAACACCTAGTCCTCTCTGCCAGCTTCGCTTTCCCATATGACCTGGCTGCTCACAATTCTGAGGCATGTTCATGCTTGTATGGACAAACAGAATGGCACCAATTGGCTCGTCTAAAATGACACAGATTCTGTATGATTCTGATTCAGAAGCCTGTAAATCGGAGATGAAGAGACCATCGGCAGAGGAAGGAGTTCCTGTAACACAGACATTGCTACAAGGGAATTGGAAGGGAGGGAATGAAGGGCTGGATTTGAACAAATAGGCCTTACATGCATCTATATAAATTCTCAGACAATAATTATAGAGATTAAAAAGAAAACACCTGGGGTTTGGGGATTGGGCTCAGTGGTAGAGCTTTTACCTAGCAAGTGCAAGGTCCTGGGTTCAATCTCCAGCTCTGAAAGAAAAAGAAAAGAAAAAGAAAACACTTCATTCAAGTCCCACTGCCTCCTTTGGTCAGCATGTTGCTCCAGGCTGGTGAGATGCTCAGCAGGTCAAGGCCCTTGCCGCCAGACCTGAGGACCTGAGGTCCACAAACGTGCAGTGGCAAGCTCACACACACAAACACTAATTAATTAACTAATTAATTAACTAACTAATTAATTAAAGTAAATTACCATTTCTTAATAAATAAAACAGTATAAAGCTGCCGCTTGCATGAAAAGGTCTGCATTATTAGCTGACCCCAGACCCATTCTCTCTCAGGCTCACCAAAGTGAGGACCATGTGGGACTATCACCAACCCGTGCTTAGCATCTGACAGAATCATGAGTGTATCTGTGTGAGGAATGAAGGGCACCCTGGGCATGCAAAACACCACACAGGTCCAAGACAGAAGGGTGCCTCAGTGCACATATGCAAAACCAAAGTTCAGATGAGTTCACGAGAAACCATGAAATAACACACAGCCCGCATGGTCAAACCTGAGCTTTCTCAGAATTAAAATTTGCCTGATTCTACCTAGCGTTTCCCCAGAGGACCAGCAACAGCTTCTTGTCTTGTTCTCGTCCTTTCTACTCTATTTCTATTTTGTTTAATAATAATTTTAAAACATCCTAACTTTTGGTGAAACACCGTTTATCAAACAGGAATAAACAGGTGTCTCTTGTTAAACAAGATGGTTTTAATCTTACTTGGTACTTTTAGCCCTATTTGGGGGAGTTTTGTTGTTTTGTTCTTGTTTTTGTTTTCAACTTAATGCACACTGCTGCATCATGGAACAAAGATTTGGGGGGAAATGCTGCAGGTTTGGAGTTTGCCCTTGAGAACCCCTACAGAGTTAGGCAGAGGACACTCTGGCTGTCCTCTCCTTTGTTCTGAGAGGAAAGAAGGGAGCTGTCTGTGGTGATTACAAATACCTGTTTCTCTTTTATCTACTTGTCCCCAGATCCACTCTCCCTGCCTTCTACGCCAATATCCTGCTCTGGAATTAAATAAATGAATACATACCTGTGTGTGGTTGCATAAGCATGGGAGGTCAGAGGTCAACCTTAGCTGTCTTCCTCAGTCACTGGCTCAACTTTCTTCAGTGGTCGAGTTGACACACCTGGGAAGAGGAGACTGTAGCTGCTTGTTTTCTAATACTAATTGGGTTCCCCAAATTAGTTTGCAGGAGAATATCTGCACGTAGCTTCTGGGAACCTGCCCACAGTTAATTCTGATTGGTGAATAAAGATGCTAGCCGCCAATGGCTGGGAAGGAGGGAGAGAGGGAGAGAGAGATAGAGAGAGAAAGAGAGAGAGAGACAGAGACAGAGAGAGATAAAGAGAGAGGGAGATATATATATATATATGTATATATATAGAGAGAGAGACAGAGAGAGAGAGACAGAGAGAGGGAGAGAGAGACAGAGAGAGAGATAGAGAGAGGAAGATATATATATATATATATATATATATATATAGAGAGAGAGAGAGAGAGAGAGACAGAGAGAGAGAGAGAGAGAGAGAGAGAGAGAGAGAGACGGGATTTAGGGTTCCCGGGCATGCGTACGGGAGCAAGCAGGACAGAGAAGTCCCTGTGCCTTAGGGGAGTGTGAAGGAGGGGAGACAGAGGCTGCCATGGAAGGGAAATAACATGCAGAAGGGCAGAGCTGCCGTATAAAAGGGCTAATAGATCATGGCCCAGAGGGCTACACCTTGGATTCAAGAAGAGCCAAGATGAAGCATAGAAATTAGTATATAGTAACTAGGAGTTATTGCTGGGAGGCGGATTCTAACAGCATGGAGGGTAGGCAGCTGCCCAGCTATGTGCTGCTTTAGATACAGATGCTGCGTGTGTTTCTTTCATTTGGGAACAGAAACCATTGAGGTGAGTAACCCCGTGTCGTGATTTATTATTATTATTATTATTATTATTATTATTATTATTATTATTATTATTATTTTACTACAGGGGACTTCAGAGGAGGATTTGCCTCCATTGCATTTGCCTGTGGACAGATCTGAGAGGCACCTTTTGGAATAATGATTGGTGTGTGGAGGCCCACTGTGAATGGCGTCACCTCTGGGTGGGTGGTCCTGGTTACAGAAGAAAGCACGTTGACCAAGCAATAAGCAACAAGCCAGTAAGGGGTTGTTCCTCCACGGCCTCTGCTTCAGCTGCTGCCTTCAAGTCTCTGCCTTCGGTTCCTGCCCTGACTTTCTTCCTGATGGGCACTGATCAAGCTGAAGTCAACCCTTTCCTCCCTGAGATAGTTCACACAATATTTCGTCAGAGCAAAGAGAAGGAACTGAGACAGTTCCACCGTGCCTTGCTTTGTTTTCTTGCAACAAAGTCTCACACTTACACCCCAAACATACCAGTCGAGCTGGTGGACTAGAGAGCATCGGGGATGCATCTGTCCACCTCTCTGGTACCAGGATTCCAGTCCACCATGTCTGACTTTTATTTTTTAACTTGGGTACTAGGGACTGAACTCAGACCCTCATACTTTCATGGCAAACACTTTACTGGCTAAGCCAGCTCCTTAGCCCAAGAACCCCACCTCAGGACCTTTGAAAGCCATTCCTCTGTCAGACCACAGTCTCACTGTAAGGCACACGTTCCTTCCAGGAAAATTTGATGTGGGTTAAATTTCTAATCAGAAGACAGGAAGCCACGTGAGCTATGAAGGATTTTGTATTGTTTCTCAATAGGGCAGCATTTTGCATTTGTAAAATGTGAAGTTTCTGGAAGAAACCTCATCTGCCTTATACTCCACAAAAAAGGAAATACCTTTAGTCCATGAAGTATAACTTAACACCCACAGTAATGATGAAAAAGGCAGGGGTGGATATCATCTGTGTTGTGTGGTCCTGAGAAAGGTCAGTTATTTAGCAGATAGTTATCAAACATTTAACGGGGAGAGGGGGAGATAAAAGAATGTAACTTTAAAATTATATTGACTTCACTCTTCTTTGGGCAGAAACATTTTAAATAATATTCCATTGTCCTTCCTGGTGAGTGTGTTTTAATTGTTGTATCACATCCACCTCCTGGGACATTGGCCCTTATTTTAGTGTGTGGTTGCTAATTGCTAAGGAAGGCCTGGGGAGAGGCTGGCAAAGTGGGGTTCCAATTGGACAGAAGATGAGTTCAAATGAGGATGGCAATAATTCTGGCCTTAGAAGGGCAAACACAATAAATATATCTGCTGGGAATAGTCTGGTCACAATAACATAAAACCAATCAGTATCCCTTAATCACAAGGGTGTGATTTACTTGGGAAGAAACACCAAAGCACACACAGCATCAGTTCATCAGTCCAGCCATCCCACAGGACTCTTGGCTCATCCATCTTTCTCATCCTACTGCCCTCAGTGATTGGCTGTAATGTAGTCACAAGATGGCGGCTGCTTCCGCAGAGAACACATCACACTCCTCCACAGCAGAACCCCAACCCTGGATTGGAGGAAGAGGAAGAGAGATGAAACTGTCTTGGATAGCTCCGTATTTGTGACGGGCAGAAAAAAATCTTTGCTCAGAAGATTTTTGGTGTGTCTCAGTGAGTCTTCTGATGCACCTCAACACCAGTGACATGAACAGAACAAAGCTAGCATGACTGATTCAAGCTAATCAGGATGCCCTCCGTGGATTAAAGGATATAAAGTCAGTTATACTAATATCCAAATGAAACTGGCTATTTGCAGTGAGAATTTTGGTGTATTTAAAAACATAGAAATATTATAAGAGTATGTTTTGTTTTAACCCAGGCTGTGGGTATGGGGTTGCTTCCGATTGTCAACAGTGGCTGACTATGATATGTCTCGTGCTCTGGCAGGGGTGTGATTTTGCCAGCAGCAGATAGATTCTGCAAGTGAGTAACATTTGGGATGCTGGAGACTTTTCAGAGAACATATACATGCTAGATCTCCACAGGTGGGCTGCTGTTGGTTGCAGTTTGTTAAATAATCACGCCCAAAGAAGAAACTAAACACCCTGACAATGAAGATCAAACTTGCCCCCTAAGGAACTAGATGCCCCTAATCAACAGGAGGTCGTCTAATGGTGATAGAACCCCTTTCCCTCTCTCCTCTTTTCTCTCCTGTCTAGTGTTAGAGGGTTGAAGGTGAAAGAAAGGAGAACCTACAAAGTAGCCAAAGGACAGCTACAGCTATTGAATGAAGGTCCATCATCAGCAACAAAGTATTAGGTATGTGTAAGGGTAACAACAGAGACAATTTTAGGAAACAGGCCAGTTTTAGGCCACTGTGATTTAAATGGAATTTAGCAGCTTGGCAGAGAGGTAACTTCCCTTCACTATCATTTGGCGACGTTACAATTCAAGGGAATATCCTTGTTTCTTCCATATGTCTCAGTGTCTCTCTTGTTCCTCACACTCTGGTGTCTGAAGTGAAAATTTCTACTTGTCCTGTGATGCAGACTCATGTGGGGTATGGCTAAGGCAAGTCATTTGATATTTGGAGAGATTACGAGTATGACTCAGTACACAATGATGAGGTGCTTGCATTGTTTGCCCTGCAATCCCTCCTTGCTCTTGATTCTTAATGACCTTCACTTTATTGAGGTGTGGAAAGAGCTCCTGGTATTCCAGCTGGTTCTGGTCACTCCTGCTGACTACTGCCAGTTTGGTGGAGGCCTGACTGTTTCTGCTAGATTGTGCTACCAGTGATGATTTGTGTTTGGTGACATTTTTTTTCAACTGGACTATTGGTATCCTGACACTACCGGACTGGACTGCTGGTGTCCTGACAGCTCAGATTGGATTTGCCCCAAAGAACTACTTCTAAACAGGTCCACATCCACTTGCCCTATTTATCATCTTTTCTCCCCTACCTTTGGACAGTGGGCTAGAAGGGGGCTCTAAGCACTTGAGAACCCTTATTAAAGTAGGTTGAAAAAATCTAAGTCTACATGAATCCCCATATAATGAAGGGGTGTCGGACTCGTTTCCATTACAACTTCTTTTCCCTTGCATCTGTTTTTGCAACTATCTCCTCTTTAAAGAAAGTGCTCGGGGAATTTTATGAGGAAAATTCGTTACATGCATGGATTTAATAACATGTTTTCCCATTTGTGTGTATGCATATATGCATATGTGCTATGCGTGTATGTGTTCATGTGGGTGACATGCAGGCCAGAGGACCAATTTACCTTGTTTTTGACCCAGTGTCTCTCTGTGGCCTGAATCTCACCAGTATAGGTCAGAAGGGCTGACAGTAAACCCAGCAATTCTCCAACTCTTGGTTCAAGAACTTATACCCATGCTTAGTTTTTTACTTTGTGTCCAGTTCCTCAGGCTCCACTCCAAGCTGTCTCCCTCATCCCAAGCAGTGTGTTTGAAAAGGAAACATTAAGTAACAATTAGGACTAACGGACTGACCAGAGTGATTCAAGCACCATAAGGGCATTACACACAAAGAGTGGGAATTCGGAGCATTGAGATGAGAATGTTCAAAGGAAACATGTGACAGTTTTTAAAACCTTCAGGACAAACCACAGCCTATAAGGGAAAGCTGAAAACTGTGTCTTCATTCACTCAAGACAAGAATCAATAGAAACCCAAGCTTGTGTCAGCTTATTTCCTATGTAATTGCATAAGTTTGTTTCTTATTTAAGAGGCATAAGCCCTTTTCCCTCTGATGCTGTCCCTACTATGCAAAATGAAGTGGGGAACGGCTCCCTATAGCTGTGGGTTTGTGTGTAGACCAGTACCAGATTGTCTCTCATCCCTGTCCCACCCCAATGTCATATTGACACTTCCAATTGACCAGGTGACAGCAATGTCTGGCTATCACTTCTGACGATAAGCAGGAACTTGCAAGGTCACAGAACCTGTAATAGCCTTGCAGAAGGAGGCCCAAGCACAGTGTGATCTTCTTTGAATCTTTCACTGTTCTCTCCAGTACTGTGTTTTGTAGATGTTGCAGGCACTCTGGCTACCAACTCATCAAAGTCCACATGGTCTTCAAACCCAGTAGACATAACCCGGCTTTTTTTTTTCACCTTCCCAAGAATTGGCACTAAAGATGAGGCCAATTTTTCTAGTAGCAGGATGTAAGCAGATGTTCTGGTATCTCTAGTCCTCAGCATCGAGATGTATTAAAAAAATTAAAACACTTGATTTATATGTTCCCACCACACCTGGTATTTACAATATGTGTCAAAGAATCCAGACTCACCCCTAGTTAAATACTTCTTTAGTTGTATTAATACGTACCCTGTGGAATCTTATATTTCCAATTACTTCTTCCAATCTGCTCTAACTTGCTGTCTATTTTATATTTACGTCACATGTGAAAATATATTTCTATTATTTCATGTTACAGAGCAATCATGACTGAAAATGTTAATTTTATTGCTGTTTTAATTATTCTGTTCCTCATGCACTGAGTTCTGTGTATGGATATGAATTTCTGACTCATTATTTTGTCTCCTTAAATGATTCTTCTGTAACATTCTTTTTCAAAGTCTACTTTTTAATTTTTAATTATCTGTGTGTGTGTGTGTATGTTTGTGTGTGTATGTGTGTGTGTCCGTGTATATGTGTGTGTGTGTGTGTGTGTGTGTGTGTGTGTGTACACATATGAGCACGATGTCCAAGAAAGCCAGTAGGGGCAGTAGATCCCCTGGAGCTGAAATAACAAGTGGTTGTTTGTCAGAGGACACGGGAGCCTGAATCCAAACTCAGATCTTCTGTAAAACGAGTTTGCATTCTTAATTACTATGTCGTCTCTGTGGCACCCTTTTAACATTTCTTCAATTAGTCCAGTTGGTTAGCAATTCCATTAGATGTTGTCTGGGAAAAAACAAAACTTTTTAAAAGTTTTATGTTTAATAGGCACTTTTTTCCTTTTGAGCACAGAAATGGAACTTTAGAGTTATTTATTTCAGAAGTGACCTTGTGCCATCCTGCCTGTTTTGCAGTGGGCGTGAATTCCAGTCTAAACACACCTGTACCTTCTGTTTTGATTCTCTGTTCTTTCCTTGCTTTATTTTTTCTTTCAAGATTTTTCCACTACCAAGTTCTTTATTATATAAATATATGATCATATTAATTATGCATCTCTCCCAGCTCAGCTTTTAACTCTCATGAGCACTGAACCTGTGTCTGGCTGTACTCTGTGTTCAGCACCTGGGACAGCTCCCGGGTATCAGCAACATTAAGTGTTTGTTAACAAAGAGTCTTTTTATTCTTATTTTACAGATGAGATGCCTCAGGCAGGGAAAGGTTATGGTAACGGAACACACTGGGAATCTTAACGTGGTTTCTGAGAGACTTAATGAGTTGAAGACAGAACGGGAGAGCCTAGATTTCTTAGGGTTGTTCATACAAGGTCTCAGCCACAGAGGATGAAAGGTAACACGTTCAGTATGGCGAGAACAGCTCAGATTTAGGTCACTACAACTCAGTGTGGATCCGCTCACATCAGCCCCTCCCTGGATGTGTGGCTTACCTGGAAGAGTGTTAAGTCAATTGTACATTGAATCCTGTTCTTACATGCAAGCATAAATGTTGAGGACAAATAATCTTTCTATGATTATGGCTATAAAATTTTATTTTTCTTGTGTTTATTATATTATATATGCTTTCCGAACTCTGCTGCATACTATAGAGTAAATATATTTAGTGTGCATGAGAACTCCACATAAGAGGCTACAAAAATACCTCAGCTGTTAAAGGCTTGTGACCCAACCAAAATGTCAATGAAACTGAAATTAGTCACTGTATATTAGGTGTTTGTATTGAAATAGTCACATATTAGCTCTTTGTAACTCTCTACATCACATGAGGTCTAATTATACTGATAGTGAATCCATCCAATTACAAAATTCACCTTTATAGCTAATACCTTATTTGAACTATTTAACTTGTGTTTTGGTTTCATCTTCCTATTTTATTCCAAAGGAAGCATAGTTATTGCTCTCTTATAATCAAATAGCCACATCGTCTATGGTAATCTGGTAAGTTAGTAAAATATCAAAATCTGTTTCTTTAGTTCATTTACTTTGGAGAGATCTGATCTCAGCAGAAAGGCTGAAATGAAATATAAATAAAATAAACAAACTGAATAAAATATAAATCTTTATAAAAGATAAATGATATAGTAAAATAAGTTATAAAACACATTAATAAATCACAAAATTCAAACTCAGATTACCACCACCAAACACCCAGCTCACTGAAAATAAAGACCATGGACCTATTATATAAGTAAGTACCTGTGAGCACATGCTTGACAACACTCTATGTTCTTTCTCTCCCTTTACATTAAGGAAGCAGAGGTCATGGCTACCCCTAAGTTCTCAGAAATATCCATGGTTATGGTTAAGATGAAACGGAAAATCTAGAATGCCTGTTTATGGAAGATGAGGTTTTTTTTTTCTTATTTGCATCCTTAATGTATCATAATCGATGAAATTCTAGATGCCTAGTGAAGATGTGTTATATAAATTAATAATGAAGAAGATTCATTTCAAAATTATATTATGTTTATTAGAAGAATTTTTCCACTCAATTTCATAATCCATTTTATATAATACAGACTATGTCATTCTTCACAGATTCCAGTCACGATATATCTTAATATGCCACGCTTATTCTAGTGTATTTTGTATCTATTTGTATCCATCTACCCATGACAACCCCTCCATATAAATTTCATATAAAGGAAATGCCTATGCTGATATTTCCATTTATTAGGATGATAAAGAAGATAAAAGCTTCCTGTGTCTTGCTGCGCCCAGAGATGACATAGTACAATAGCTCTCTGTACCCAAATTCGGTGGGTTAGAAACCTGGACTCCCAGAATCATGGACAATTCTGTGATCTTAGGGGAAACCATTACCTCTGCTCACATTCCTGTGCTGAGAGGAAGCTGCTTAGAGCCCTATCTATACAGGAACCTTGGGAGAAAAGGGAGGGGATCCTTCCAGTATCTACCTGTGTCCAGAGATGGAAGCCAGTGGCCAGTAAAGTAACACAACTGAGAACACAGGCGAGACCAACCCTTCTGCTCCAAGCAACCAGGCTGGCGGCATCAGGATACAGAAAACAAGAGCAGTCTGGGACAGGACACTTCCTGTTTCCACCTGCACCCATTGCTGATCTGGTCCCACATATCTCTGTACCCACATCTTGGTGGGAGAAAAGAAGTCTATAGGAACAGTGACAAAGAGTTTTACAGGATGGTGAAGCCACCTTCAGAGACAGCAAGACCATGAAACACCAGAGAAAACCTGATGACAAGAGTCAAGCACAAAAACCTAAACAACAGAAACCAAAACTACTTGGCATCATCAGAGCTCCCTTATCCCAAGAAAGCAAATATTGGATATCACAACAGAAAAAGCAAGATGTGGATTCAAAATCATTTTTCATGATGATGATAGAGGACATTGAGTAGGTAACATATAAAACTCTTCAAGAAATACAAGACAACACAGGTAAAAAGTAGAAGCCCTTAAAGGGGAAACACAAAATTCCTTCAAGAATCACAGGAAAACACAGTCAAGCAGATGAAGGAATTTAAAAATTCTAGGATCAATAAGTGGAAATAGCAGCAATAAAGAAAGCACAAAGAGAGACAACCCTGGAGGTGGAAAACATAGGGAAGAAATCAGAAGTCATAGACAGAAGCATCAGAAAGAGAATACAAGAGATAAAAGATAAAAATCTCAGGGGCAGAAGATACCGTAGAAAACATTTACACAACCATCAAAGAAAATGTAAAGCTCAAAGAGCTCCTAATGGAAAATAACCAGGAAATCCAGGACACAATGAGAAGATCAAACCAAAGGATAATGGGTATAAAAGAGAACGAATGTTCCCTTATAAAAGGGCCAGTAAATATCATCAAAAATTATAGGAGAAAACTTCCCTACCTAAAGGGAGAAATGAATATAATAATAAAAGAATCATATATTACTCCAAATAGATTGTACGAAAAAGAAAGTTCTCCCTTCACATAATAGTCTAAACACCAAATCCAAAAAACAAAGAAAGAATATTAAAGGCAGTAAGCAAAAAAGTCAGGTAACATATATAGGCATACCTATAAGTATTACACCAGACTTCTCACCAGATCCTATGAAAGTCAGATCCAGAGTGGATTTTATAAAACACTAAGAGAAAAGAAATGCCAGCCCAGGCTACTATCCCTGCAAAACTTTCAATCAGCGCAGCTGGAGAAACCAAGATATTTTGTGATATGCTAAATTTACAAAGTATATTTTCACAAATCCTGCCCTATGAAAGATAGTAGATGGGAAACTCCAACACACGGAGGAAAATTACACACTATAAAAAGCAAGAAATTAATCCTCTTTCAACAAACCCAAAAGAAGAGAGTCTCACAAACATAATTCCACCTCTACCAAAAAATAATAACAGAAAACCACAATAACTATTCATTAATATCTCTTAGCATCAATGCAAATTCTCCAATAAAAAACACATAGACATACAGACTGCATACATAAAGAAGAACTAGAATTTTGTTGCATTAAGGAAACACAGCTCAGTGACAAAGACAGATAGTATCTCAGAATAAAAGGCTGGAAAACAATTTTCCAAGAAAATGGTCTGTAGAAACATCATGGAGCATACATTCCAGTATCTAACTCAACCAAAAGTTATCAAAAAAATGATAAGGAAAGACACTTCATTTTCATCAGAGAAAAAAATTCCACCAAGGTCAATTCTCTATCCTGAAAATCTATAATCTACATCCAACGGCACCTAAATTTATGAAGAAAACCGAACTAAAACTCAGGCTAACGAAATAGTCGTGGGAGACTTCAACAACCCACACTCAGCAATGGCCAGATCATGGAATGGGAAACCGGAGACACAGAGAAATTAACAGCTTTTGAACCAAATGGATTTAAGGAATATCTATAGAATATTTCACCCTTGAACAAAAGAATACACCTTATTCTCAGGAACTCATGGCACATTCTCCAAAACTGATCATACAGTTGGTCATAAAAGAGGCATCAACAGGCACAAAAGAGTGAAATAATCCCATGCATTTTCTCACACTACCATGACCTAAGGCTGGACTTCAATAACAACAAAAATGTCAGGAAGCCCAAATACACATAGAGGTTGACCAATATTTTACTCAGTGATAACTTGGTAGAGGAAGAACTAAAGAAAAAATTAAAAATGTTTTAAAATTTTAGGAACTGTAAGGTACAACAAACAAACTTATGGGACACAATGATAGTATAGCTAAGAGGAAAACTCATATCTCTGAGAGCATCCAAAGAGAAACTGGAGAGAGCATACATTAGCAGGTTGACAAAAAATATAAAAGCTCAAAAACAAAAAGAAGCAGATTCACACGAGAGGAGCAGAAGGCAGGAAATAATCAAACTCAGGTCTGAAATCAACTAAGGAGAAACACAAAGAAGTCGACAAAGAATCAATAGAACCAGGAGCTGGATCCAAGGGTAAATCAACATGGTGCATAAACCTGAGCTAGAATGACAAAAGGGCACAGTATCCAAATAAGAAAATCAGAAAGGAGAGGGAAACAAAATAACAGAATCTGCAGAAATTCAAAACATCATCATACCGTATTACTGAAATTTATATTCAAGGAAAGTAGAAAATCTGGACAAAATGATCAATTATCTATACAGGGAGCAGTTACCAAATTTAAGTCAGGGTAAGAAAAAATATCTAAACTGTACCATGAATCCTAAAAAAATAGAAACAATTATTAAAAGGCTCCCACTTGGGAAAAGATCCTAGGACCAGATGATTTTAGTTGAAAATTCTATCAACACTTCCTAGAACCAAATACCACTATTGTCCAAAATATTCCACAAAATACAAACAGAGGAAACTACCCAATTCCATCGATGAAGCCACAGTTATGCTTATACCTAAAGCACACAAAGACCCAATAAATGAAGTGAACTTCAGACCAATTTCCCTTTGAATATTGACAAAAAATATTCACTCAAATCATTGCAAACCAAACCCATGAACACATCAAAATGGTCATCCGTCACTATCAAGGAGACATCAAAAAAGGAATTCAAGGATAGTTTAATATGGAATTCCATCAACATAATCCACCAGATAATCAAACTGAAAGAAAAAATGATATTTTCATCTCATTAGATGCTGCGAAAGCATTTGACAAAATAAAACACCCCTTCATAGCCAAAGTCTTACAATGATAGAATTCAAGGCCCATACTCAACAACAGTAACGTAATGGACCAGTAGCAAACCAGTAGCCAAATATCAAACTAAATGAAGAGAAACTTGAAGCTCTTCCTCTAAAATCAGGAATTAGACAAGGCTATTCATTCTCTCCCTACTTATTCAATATGGTACTCCATGTGCTAGTCTGATCAATTAGACAACAAAAGGAGGACAAAGGGATACAAATATGAAAGGAAGAGGTCAATATATCACTATTTGCAGGTGATATGATAGTATACTTAAGTGACTCCATAATTTCCACCAGAGAAATACTGCACGTGATAAACAGCTTCAGGAAAATCCTGGATATAGAATTAACTCAAACATATCAGTAACATTCCATGAATAAACAGACCAAGAAAGAAATTATGAAAATGACACTCTTCACAATAATCACAAATAACAAAAAATACCTCCGTGTAACTCAAACCAGCCAAGTGAAAGTGCCGTATGAAAAGAACTTACTTTCTCTAAGAGAAGAAAATCTCAGA
The DNA here is from genome assembly GCF_036323735.1 of Rattus norvegicus. NCBI lineage: Eukaryota > Metazoa > Chordata > Mammalia > Rodentia > Muridae > Rattus > Rattus norvegicus. The sequence goes on from NC_086021.1 coordinate 9,042,349, forward strand.
AGATGGAAAGACCTTTCATGTCCATGGATTGGCAGTATTGATATAGTAAAAATGGCCCTTTGCCAAAAGCAATCTACAGATTCAATGCAATCCCCAAGAAATGTTCAACAAAATTCTTCATACAGTTAGAAAGAGAAATATGCAAGTTCATTTAGAATAAGAAAAAAAAAAAAAACAAGGAAGTTGAAACTATTCTCAATATAAAGAAATTCTGTGGAAATAAACATCCCTAACCTCAAGTTGAATATCCAGCAATAGTGATAAAAATTATATGGTATGGGTACAGAGACAGGCAAGTAAACACCTGTGTTGGTTCATCTAGATGTCAGCATGTAAATTATTGTAAATCCATCCATTCTTATCACGCTGTACAAAGCTGAAGTCCAAGTGGATTAAGGGCATCCAGAAAAAAGAGATAAACACAAACCAATAGAAGAAAAAGTGGGGAAAAGCTTGAACACGTGATGACTATGGAAAATTTCTTGAACAGAACACCAAACCAGTGGCTTATGCTTTACGATGAAGAGTTAACAGATCGTACCTTGTCAAAATGCAAAGTGTCTGTAAGGCAAGTGTCTGTCTGTCATTATGACAAAACGGCAACTAATACCTTGAAAAACAATCTTTGCCCTTCTATACCTGAAAGAGAACTAATATTCAATATGTACAAAGAACTCAAGAAGTTATACTCCAGAAAGTCAAATAGCCCCATTATAAATGGGGTACAGATCTAATCAAATAATTTTCAGCAGAAGAATTTTTGAATGGATGAGAAATACATAAAGAAATGTTCCACATCATTGTTCATCAGGGTAATGCAAATCAAAGGATACACCAGGCAGAACGGCTAAGATCAAACATTCAGTTAACAGCAGATTCTGGTCACAATGTGGAGAAAGAGGAAGACTCCTCCATTATTGGTGGGATTGAAATGAGGTACAATATTCCGTAAATTACTCTGGGCTTTCATCAGAAAATTTGACAAGTATATGCTGAGGACTTAGCTATCCCACTCCTGGGCATATTCCCAAATGGTTCCCCAACATATAACCAGGAAACATGTTGTACTATGTTTATAGCAGCTGTATTCATGATAGCCAGAAGCTAGGAAGAACCCAAATGATTTGACCACATGAATAGATACAGAAAATGTGGTTCATCTACATAATTGAGTGCAACTCAGTAATCAAATACAATGACATCATGAAATTCATAAGTAAATGAATAAAAGTATAAAATACCATCTTGAATGAAGCAACCAAATCACACACACACACACATACACAAAGAAACAAATATAAAACACACATACACGCACAAACACACACACACACACACACACACACACACACTCACACACACACACTATCCCAAAAACTTGAATTACACAACATACAATTCACATACCGCTTTAAGTTCAAATAGAAGGATGAACCAAGTGAGGATGGTCTGTCTTAAAAGGGGAAACAAAAATATTCATAGGACATGATATGGAGATTAAGTTTATAGCAGAGACTGAAGGAAAAGCCCTTCTGAGCCTAAACCACCTGGGGATGCAGCCCACATACATACAGCCCCCAAACCTAAACAACATTGCTGAGGCCAACAAGTGCATGCTCACAGGAGCCTGATAGAGCTGTCCCCTGAGAGGCTCTCCGAGATCATGACAAACACCGAGGCTGATGCTTGCAGCCAACCATTGCACTGAGAACAGGGTACCCTTTGGAGAAGAGAGAGAAAGTTTTGAAGGAGCGGAAGTGCCTTGCAACCCAGGAAGGACAACAGGGGTCACGAACCAGAGCTCCGCGGAACTAAAGCACTTCCTGAAGACTGCACATGGACAGACTGGCGTCTCCAGCTGCATATGTAGCAAAGCATGACCGTGCTCTGCACCAATGGGAGGAGCCCTTGTTCATGCCAAGGCTGGACCTTCCAGGAAATAGAATGTCATGCTGGGAAGGCAGCATGGGGATGTTTTTGCGGAGGGGAAGCACCTTTGAAGAAGACAGGGCAGCAGAAAAGGATAGGGATGGGGGTTTATGGATGGAGGCCTCACACATGGAGTCTTTATATTTTCTATGCATTTAACAGCTCAATGGCAAGGCCACTTCCTAACCTCCGATTGGCTAAACTATCCCCCACTGATATTCCCACGTTATTATTTGCTAAAATATATATCCCATCTTTCTTGCCCTGGACACCATTGGGCAGCTATCCTGGGTCTGCTTATTCTCATGCTCTTCTATGTCAGCTGCTTCTCTGTCCTGAACGACTCCCCTCTGCTTCTGTCCTGGAGAATCTCTATGTTTTCTTCCTCTCTGGTCCTTTGTCCAAGCGTCCAGAGACTCCTGCACTGTCTGCCCTGCCTAGACACTGGCTATCAATATCTCTATTTTCCAATCAGACCAACTGAGGCAGGGTCCCTGATTCCTAAGTTCAGGACACTGTGATAAGCATGAGAATAAAATCAGCTACAATAACTATTTGTATGTGATTTTCTGGGAACAATATTCCCCAAATTTTAATATTCTGTTAAAGTACTAGAATCATAGAAAATACCAAGTAGACACATAATAACAATAATAATATAATATAATATAATGCAATAAAATTATAATAAAAATAATAATAAATATAATAATAATATAAGTAATATAATAAAATGATAATAAAAAGAATAATAAATTTAATAATATAATATAGTAAAATGATAATAAAAAGAATAATGAATATAATAATTATAATAATAAATAATAATAAAAATAAAATAATCATCATCATAATCATCATCAAAGCCTAAGTGAACAGAGAAATAAATATACAAAAAATGTGAAGGAAAAAGACCAAGTCACACATAAAGCTGATCACATTAGACTAACACCTGAATTTTCACTCGATAATCTATAATATCCATTGAATATAAATATATAATATATAATATATATAATATATATAATATATATATATATATATACTATATATATATGGGCTTGGATCACCTTTCAACACATTGTCAGAGAATACAGATACCAGTCTCAAATTTATTACTGAGCAAAAGTATCGTTCACATCAACCCGAGAGGAGAAACTTTACACAGCATAATCACCAGGAAGCCATGTCTCTTCAGCAACCTTAGTCTAAAAATGGGAAACCGCATTCTGAAAATAAGGGATATTCTCAGGAGGACAGAAATGGTAAATAACCCTGTAGTAATTCATCAGAAGTGGGAAAAAGTATGGGGCATCAACAAAATAATAAAGACTCATAAATACTCCTCATTAATAACGCTAAGCATAGGGGTTGGGGATTTACTCAGTGGTTAGAGCGCTTGCCTCGCAAGCGCAAGGCCCTGGGTTCGGTCCCCAGCTCCGAAAAAAAAAATGCTAAGCATTAACTGTCCCACACCAATAATATACAGGCTATCAGTTAGTATATGAAAACAGGTTTATTTCTCCTACATCCAAAAAGTACATTTGTTTTAGATACAATTGCATACTCATGTTTAAGATGCAATTGCCCATAATTCTTTTACTTTTTCTTTTCTTTATTTTTTTGTAAGTATATTTATTATTCATTAGTTTTTTATAAAAATCTAGCAGATTTTCTTTTTAGTGGTAAGTGTAGAATTTTCATTTATTGTTTTTCTTTTTCTTTTTTTTCTTTTTTTTGGGGGGGTGTTCCCCTCCCCATCCTCCCCCCATTACCACCCTCCCCCAAACAATCACGTTCACTGGGGATTCAGTCTTGGCAGGACCAAGGGCTTCCCCTTCCACTGGTGATCTTACTAGGATATTCATTGCTACCTATGAGGTCAGAGTCCAGGGTCAGTCCATGTATAGTCTTTAGGTAGTGGCTTAGTCCCTGGAAGCTCTGGTTGCTTGACATTGTTGTTCATATGCGGTCTCGAGCCCCTTCAAGCTCTTCCAGTTCTTTCTCTGATTCCTTCAACGGGGGTCCTATTCTCAGTTCAGTGGTTTGCTGCTGGCATTCGCCTCTGTATTTGCTGTATTCTGGCTGTGTCTCTCGGAATGATCTACATCCGGCTCCTGTCGGTCTGCACTTCTTTGCTTCATCCATCTTTTCTAATTGGGTGGCTGTATGTGTATGGGCCACATGTGGGGCAGGCTCTGAATGGGTGTTCCTTCAGTCTCTGTTTTAATCTTTGTCTCTCTCTTCCCTGCCAAGGGTATTCTTGTTCCCCTTTTAAAGAAGGAGTGAAGCATTCACATTTTGATCATCCGTTTTGAGTTTCATGTGTTCTAGGCATCTAGGGTAATTCAAGCATTTGGGCTAATATCCACTTATCAATGAGTACATACCATGTGTGTCTTTCTGTGATTGGGTTACCTCACTCAGGATGATATTTTCCAGTTCCATCCATTTGCCTATGAATTTCATAAAGTCATTGTTTTTGATGGCTGAGTAATATTCCATCGTGTAGATGTACCACATTTTCTGCATCCATTCCTCTGTTGAAGACAATTGGGTTCTTTCCAGCTTCTGGCTATTATAAATAAGGAATTCTGCACAAAACACATCTCGATCCGGACTCTTTTCGGTTGGGAGACCTTTAATGACGGGTCTATTTCCTTAGGAGTTATGGGGTTGTTTAACTGGTTTATCTGTTCCTGATTTAACTTTGGCACCTTGTATCTGTCTAGGAAATTGTCCATTTCCTGCAGATTTTTAAGTTTTGTTGAATATAGGCTTTTGTAGTAGGATCTGATGGTTTTTTTTAATTTCTTCTGATTTTGTGGTTATGTCTCTCTTTTCATTTCTGATTTTGTTAATTTGGACACACTCTCTGTGTCCTCTCGTTAATCTGGCCAAGTGTTTATCTATCTTGTTGATTTTTCAAAGAACCAACTTTTGGTTCTGTTGATTCTTTCTATGGTCGTCTTTGATTCTACTTGGTTGATTTTAGCTCTGAGTTTGATTATTTCTTGCCTTCTACTCTTCCTGGGTGTATTTCCTTCCTTTTTGTTGTAGAGCTTTTAGTTGTGCTGTCAAGATGCTGACATATGCTCTTTCCTGTTTCTTTCTGCAGGCACTCAGCGCTATGAGTTTTCCTCTTAGCACAGCTTTCATTGTGTCCCATAAGTTTGGGTATGTTGTACCTTCATTTTCATTAAATTCTAAGATGTCTATAATTTCTTTCTTTATTTTTTCCTTGAACAGGTTATCATTGAGTAGAGCATTGTTTAACTTCCACGTATATGTGTGTGCTCTTTCCTTATTGTCATTGAAGACCAGCTTTAGCCCGTGGTGGACTGATAGGACGCATGGGATTATTTCTATCTTTCTGTATCTGTTGAGGCCTGTTTTATGACCAATTATATGGTCAATTTTGGAGAAAGTGCCATGAGGTGGTGAGAAGAATGTATATCCTTTTGCTTTAGGGTAGAATGTTCTATAAATATCTGTTAAGTCCATTTGGTTCTTGACTTCTCTCAGTCTGTCTATGTCTCTGTTTAATTTCTGTTTCCATGACCTGTCCATTGATGAGAGTAGGGTGTTGCAATCTCTTACTATTATTGTGTGAGGTGCAATGTGTGCTTTGAGATTTAGTAAGGTTTCTTTTATGTATGTAGATGCCAGTAATGGGAACAGAGTATTCTGCTCTCAGGCATGTAGTTGCTCCTGTTCACTGGGTTTCAGCTGTCCTTGTGGGTAGGAACCAGCAGGACGTGCACCTACTTCTCCTAGGTTCCCCTGGGGGGGAGGGCGGTAAAGATGGCACAAGGTGTTTTCCTGTTGAGTCAGGAATCTGGGCAGAGAATAGTCTCCTTTGGTTTCCCAGGAGTTCCTGTTACTCTGAAGTTATAGTTCCCCCACCCTCAGCATTTGGGTGCAAGGAGCTATTTGATCAGTTCAATTCAGAACCAGACACAGTCTGGAACATGATGGTCCTGCAGCTTTACTCCTCCTATATTCCTGTGTCCAGAGGCACTAAGCAGTTTTGTCTTGGGCCAGAGATGTGGGCAATGGTAGGTAAAAGTGTCCGTCTCTCCTGCCCTTTAGTCTCAGTTTACCCTACACTCCTGGATGATCAGCTCTCTCTCCCACAGCATCTAGGAGCAGGGAGTTCTGGGCCAGGATCAGCGAGATTCAGTTGCAAACTAGAAACTGGAAGCGCCCGGTCCCAATGGAAATTCTGCCTTTGCCTTTCCTGAGTCCATCAGGCAGGACACTTGGAGCAGAAAAGTTGGTTTCACCTCTGGTCTCAGGCCTGAAGTCACACCTCGGGCTGACTTTCCACTTTCCAAAAGAGCCGCAAGCAGAAAGGTCCTGCCCCTACTGCTCCTAGGTCCCTATGCACATTAGTCCCAGATGGACCTAGGTATTTTTTTCTTGAGTCAGGAATGTGAGCAGATTTCTCAGGGGTTTCCATCCCTCTGATGGTTTAAGTCTTCCCCACCCCACACGAGATTTGAATGTAGGATGCATTTTGGAACAATTCAGATCCAGGTGCAGTTTGGACTGCAGGGCTCCTGCAGCTTGACTGCTCCTATATCCATGTGTCCAGAGGCACTATGCAGTTTCCTCTTGGGCTAGGGTTGTGTGCACAGGTGGGCAGAAGTGGCAGTCTCCCCTTCCCTGAGGTCTCAGTATTGCCCACTCTTCTGGGTGATCAGCTTTCTCTCCCACAGAGTTTCCAAAGGAGTTTCAAATGTTCATTCACTTCCCTGCATGTCTCTAATCTTTCCAATTCTCCTCCATAGTGTGTTGGAGAAGACCCCTCTGGCCAAGGGGAAGTTCAACAGTCCACATCAGACAAATAGGGCTGCAAAATTTCTTCTCTCAAAGGTAATCTCAGTGATTTCTCATATTCCACAAATGAATGAAGTCCTGCCCTCTCTCCACATGAGACTTTAATACCTTCGCCAGCTGCCAAAGCTTGACAGAGAGCTATGTCCACACATAAAGTCAGACAAAGATGTCCCCCATCTCCACCAAAGTCCCTTATGAAATCTGCTTCGGGTAAAATGAGTTTGAAAACTGATTCTGCTGACAAAGGGGATTTCAGAACTTCCCTTTAAACCAAGAGGACCTTCAAAGTCCTATACTATTAAAAATGGACTTAAATAATGACTTATGGTCCAAGGGGGACAAAATACAGTCACCAATCCCCAAGTGAACCTCATAACACACGAAACAGCCCAAACAGAGACAAAACTTTCTGCATGTACACCACTAGATCAAGGACCATTGCCAGGTTCCGAAAGGGTTCCTGAGAGTACCCCACCCATGCAAGATGTGGTTGAAATTTCTGAGTCCACCCAAGGGACTTTTGTGCCTTCTGGACATAAAAAAAGTGATCTACTACCCTCACCATCTCCCCCAGTGCTTCCTATGCCCCTATACAACAGAGAATTATTCAAATATCCTCTACCACCCGAAAGGACCCTCCTGACTTGTCCTCAGGCCCAAAAGAGCCAAGTTTATCACAACACACAATCAATGAGCCATGCAAACTCCATATATACACAATGTGCAGAGAAGGTAAAACATTCCCTACCTACCCAGGGGACTCTAGGTCATTTTGTCCAAAAGGAGAGGCTCCAAAATTTTCCACATGTACATCAGAGATGCTAGAATTTCCAAAAACTAAGCAGGATTCTCTGAGTAGTTCTCTATCTCATAAAGAGACTGTGGGATGAGAAACATCTACTAAAGACGTTCTACCAAAAGCCACATCTTTAGAAACAGCTTGTGATGTTACACATATACAAAAGATATTCTTGGACGTATTCCATCTGTAGAGAAAATTATGGGTCCATATTTGAAAAAGGAGTGGTAGAACATGACATGCAAACACCAGTGTCTGTAGCATCCTCGACATCTGAATAAAGGGATTCCTTGTATTCCTTTTGTGCAAAAGAATGCATACGACCTCCCCAGATTTCACAGGAGGCTATAGGAACTTCCTTATCTCCTCAATATCAGCCATCTTCCCCAACTACAGAAGATGCTACACACTCTTCCAAATATGCACATAGGGTTTCCAGTCGTTCTGTGTACCCACAAGCAGACCCAGAACATCTGCCAAATACCTCAAAGGCTCTGGATTTTACCTTATCTCCTGAAGGGGCCTTGGAAGCCGTTTTGCCTATCAAGCAGGCTAGGGAACCTGACACTTCTATATGAAAGTCTGTTTCCAATTCTCCAGCAGAATAAATTTTTCTTGGAACATCCACAATTACACAACGATATCTAGAAACATCCTTATCTGCTCATGAGGCTCACAGTCCTTTCACATATGTCCATGATGCTCTAGGAGAGGTCACATCTTCAGAGGTAACTCTAATACCTACTCCCGTTTCTGACGTCACAGTCAGGATTTCTACACATATACACGGTACATTAAGACCTTCCTCATCTGAGAAGGATGTCTTGGGATCTACTGCATCTGAACAGCATGCTTTACAACTATCCCCATCTACCCAAGTAGATTTATTTCACATCTCCACTGTGGGGAGAAATAGTCGACATTCTCCCTCTACCAAAATGGACCACACGCATCCAGTTTCTAGAAACACAGGGTTAAGATTTCATCCTTCTGATGGAGTCTTGAGAAATTTCTCCTATAAGGAAGACAGTTTCAACATTCTCCCTTCTGCCAAAAGGGATCTTGTGCCATCTTCTGCTGCCAAAGAGACACGAAAAGCTACAACTACTCCTCAGGTGAGGCCCACCCCTTCTCTATCTGTACAAAGGGCCTTGGAATCTTCCAAAAATGACGAAGGGTTTGTGGAAAGTTGCCAATCCTAACAAGGGCATGTTGGATATTCCATATTGTCCCAAGATGCTCAAGTATCTCCTTCTTCTACCACTTAGCTTTTGGAATAAAGAAATGAATGGTATAAGCTCTCTGATTTCCAGGAACCATAAGAACAGAGAAGTCCAGATGCTTCTGAGAGGCTCCCAGCTCCTGATTCCCATATGTGGAAGGCTCAGATCAATGCTTTCTGTTGAGCAATCCCACTCAACCCTACCAAGGAGTCAGTGAGCTTTCCCAAGAACACATATTTTTTCGTTTTTTTAGACCAAGACAGAAGGGGATCTTCCTTCTCCCCATTTCTGATCTCTTCATCCTCATTTTTCTCACTCCCAAATTGCTGTTTACTCTGAATTAGATGCCAATTCCTAGACCTTAGAGGTACTGAAGGAATACCTGAGAGGCAGATGCAGTCATAACAACACTTGGGACATCACAGAGATAAAGCTCTCAAGGTTATAAGAGATTTTTCAGAAAGGGCCTGATGATGACATCACTGAGAACTACCATGGCCTACCTGCTAAGCAGCTTTCCTTACATTTTGACCAGATTTGATGGTGCTCTTTCCTGGTATGTGTCCTGTGATACAGTGAAACCTTTGTGTACTCAATCTCTCTAAAGCTAGAGACTTCTCTTTCCTTTATTAGTTTTTACATGCTCTGAATGGAGAAAGTTAGTCAAGGGCTTGGAATGGGTAGAAAAGATCTTGTAACATGGAGTGGAAGAGATTCTTCTGGATATTAATTTTATTACCAGGGACATTTCATGAAATATAGTTCAATTTTGGAATTTTTCTCATTTTCCCAAAGGCCAGTATTATCCCTACAGACCTTCAATGGAATGAATATTGTACTTCACTTTCTTATTGTACATTCCTCGATATGGGACTTAATAAATATTGCTGGATGTGTACTCAAAAATTCTGTTTTCAATTCCATTTTCTGCAATGATTTTGGTAACAAAAGTGGCCAGGCTATAGAATGAGTATAACAGTGTTCATATTGTGAACATACTTAAAATGATAAAGTCCCAAATCCTTACTTTATCCCAAAATTACCAGACATCCGTAAAGCAAAGATAAATATGGACTATAGAATTCATTTCTCTAGCCCCATTTGATATCAGTTCTGCATTATCTACCTTAATGTGTTCCCAGGAAGAAACTTGAGGGTATTGAATGTTTTACCATGATTCTTTCTTCAGGCCAAACATAAGTTTCAGGAGGATATATATATATATATATATATATATATATATATATATATATATATACAGAGAGATAGCGATAGATAGATAGATAGATAGATAGATAGATAGATAGATAGATAGATAGATAATCAGCTACCAAAACTAGATAAGATTGATGAACCTTGGAATTGCATGATTAGAAGAAACGTATATATTTCTTTCCTGAGAGACACAGCTAGAGCATGACAAATACAGAAGTGAATGGTGGTGGCAAAGCAGTGTACTGAAAACAGACCTCTTATTGGTAGATTTTGTGAAAGGATTACAAGAGCTGAAGGAGCTTTCAATCCGATAAGAAGCAAACCAGAGTTTTTGGTCCTATACAAATATTCAAAGATTTTACATTGTAAACCTATGGCTCCAACTGCATATGTAGCAGAGAATGGCCTTGTTGGGCACCTATAGAAGGAGATGACCTTGGGGGCTGGGGATTTAGCTCAGTAGTAGAGCGCTTGCCTAGGAAGCGCAAGGCCCTGGGTTCGGTCCCCAGCTCCGAAAAAAAGAACCACAAAAAAAAAAAAAAGAATGAGATGACCTTGGTGTAAACTAGATTTTATTACCAACTGAAGGGAATGTAAAAGGGCTGTAAGGGGGATTATACAAGAAGTGTAGGGAGACCAGATAGCGATCTTATGGACAGGAAACAGAGAAAAGCCAAAACATTTGAAATGTAAATATGGATAAATCAAATTAAAAAAGCAAAAAAATTGCTAAAAAATAAAAAAAATTAATAAGTTAAAAATATGAAAACTGCCAGCTAATCAGAAATATCGAATGAGAAATCTAAAGGGTAACTATCAGGCAATGGGAGTCAGAGTAATACTAGTGGAAAGACTGATATGATGAACTAGAATTATATCTCTCTCCCAAATACCAGTATCAGACACAAACTGCACTATAGGTATCCAAATAATTGAGGAGTTTACTCTGAGCTGAGGACACAATACTTTTCTTTCACTTCTTCCTTAGGACCTGGGCAAAAAAATAAGAGCCATCAGCTCTAAGGAAAAGAATAGTGTCTTTCCCAACACCTGGCTTTTAGGATGAAGATATTAATGATATAAACTCTCTGACTTACAGGAACCACTAGAAGGAGGGAAGTCCAGATATGGCTACCTTCCTGTGTTCCCATGGCCAGACTTGATAGGCTTTATATGTTTTACCATGATTCTTTCTTAAGGCCAAATATAAGAAACAGGAGGATGGGCAGGGAGAAGAAAGGCTTGAGGAACAGTGAAACCTCAATTTCAATACCTTCATAAGTAGAGGAGGGAATCTATTTGATATTGTCATTTGTAAATTCTACATTCTTGACATAGTTGCACAGAATCAATGTAAACATTCTACGTAACCTAATAGGTGTAGGAAGCATCAAAAGTGTATGTATATATATATATATATATATATATATATATATATATATATATATATTTGTAAATATATATATGTTTATATATTCAACCACCAAAATTGGATAAGATTGATGAAGCTAAGAAGTGTATTCTGCCAGGAAACGGATATAGATATTTCCTGAGAGACACAGCTAGAGCATGTCAAACTAAAAAGTAAACTAAAAAGTAAACTGGAAATGGAATTCCTGTTGGTAGATTCTGAGAAAGGATAACAAGAGCTGAAAACGCTTTTAACCCATAAGAACAATGCCAATGAAACAGAGCTTTCTGGTACGCGACCAATATTCAAAGATGGAAAATGGAAATACCTATGGCTCCAACTGCATATGTAGTAGAGGATGGCCTTGTTGGGCACCAATGGAAGGAGAAGTCCTTGGTCCTCTCTTGGTTTGAGTTGCATTTAAAGGGAATGTGAAGGTAAAGTTAGGGTGGGGGATATAGAAGAATTGGAGAGGGACCTGTTAGGGATATTATGTTAGGAAATTCTTAAAGGAAACAATATTTTAAATGTACATATATAAATATACATTTTTAAAAAGTAAATACAATTTGTAAAAAATTAAAAAAATATAAGAAATAAAAGAAAGAAAACTACCAGCTAATCACAGCTATTGGCTCAGAATTCTAATGAATCACTCTCAGTGAATGGTAGTCAGAGAAATAATAGTTAAAAGAGTGAGATGGTGATATCTCAATTAGAAGCACTTCTCTCTCCATAATATCAGTGTCAGACACAAACTGCACTATAGGTATCCAAAGCATGGAGGAGTTTACTCAGAGCTAGGGATCCAATACTTGTCCTTCCTGTCTCCTTTAGGTCCATTTTCTTGTCAAAAAGAATAAAGGCCATGTGCTCTCAGGAAAACAACTGTGCCCTTCCCATCACTTGGCTTTTGGAATGAAGAAATGAACGATATTAACTCTCTGACATACAGGAAGTATAAGAACGGGGAAGTCCAGATGCTTCTGAGAGGCTCCCAGCTCCTGCTTCCCATATGTGGAAGGCTCAGATCTGTGCTATCTGTTCAGCAATACCACTCAACCCTACCAAGAACTCACTGAGCTTTCCCAAGGACCACGTATTTCTTCCTCTTTTTATACCAAGACAGAAGGACAGCTTCTTTATCCCCATCTCTGATCTCTTAATCCTCTTTGTTCTCCCTCCCAAATGTCTGTTTACACTGAATTAGATGCCAATTAGTAAACCTTAGAGGTGCAGAAGGAATATCTGAGAGGCATTTGCAGTCACAACAACACTTGTGACATCACAGAAGAAGCTAGTAATCTCCGGGTTACATGAGATTTTTCAGAGAGGGCTTAAGGATGATGTCACTGAGATGTGCCATGGCCTACCAGCTAAACAGCTTTCCTTACATTGACCAGATTCAAGGATGCACTTTCCAGGTGTGTCTCCTGTGATACACACTCCATCTCTCTAAAGTTACAGACTTTTCTTTGCTTCATTAGTGGTTACATGCTTTGAATTGAAAAATGTAGTCATGAGTTTGGAATGGGTAGAAAAGATATTGTAACATGGAGTGGAGGAGATTCTTCTGGATAATAATTTTACTCTCAGGTACATTTCGTGAAATAGAGTTCAATTTTCTAGATTTTCTCTGTTTCCCAAAAGCCAGTATTTTCCCTTCAGACCTTAAATTGAATGAATATTGTATTTCACTTTCTCATTGTAAATTTCTCGGTACAGGACATGATAAATCTTGCTGAATGAGTACTGAAAAATTCTGTTTTCCAATTTCATTTTCTGCAATGATTTTGGCAACAAATGTGGTCCAGCCATAGAGTGAATATAAGAGTGTAAATATTCTGTACCTACTTGAAAAGATACAGTCCCAAGTACTTATTTTAGGTAAAAATTGTCAGGCATCAGTAAACCAAAGGACAACATGGACTATAGAATTCAATTCTCTAGTCCCATTTGATATCAGATCTGCATTATCTACCGCACTGTGTTCCCAGGGCCAGACATGAGGGTTTTGGGTGTTTTACCATGATTCTTTCTAGGGGAATAATACGATGCAGGAGGAAGGGCAGGGAGAGGAATGGTTGAGGTGCAGGAAGTTGAGGTGTAGTGAAACCTCAACTTCAGTATGTTCATAAGAACAGGAGGGAATCTTTGGCACTGTCATTTGTTGATTCTCCATTCTTGACTTCTTTCACAGGAACCATGTGAAAATTCCACCTATCCTCATAACTGTAGGAGCCACCCATGTATGTGGGTGTGTATATATGTATATATATATATATATATATACATATATATATACACACACACACATACACCATACACACATCACTCACCAAAACTATATATGATTGATGAAGTTAAGAAGTGCATTCTGTCAAGAACAAGGATATAGATATTTCCTGAGAGACACAGCTAGAGCATATCAAATACAGAAGTGAATGTGTCGTTGTAAAAATATAAAAATAAAAAAGTAAAGTTGTCTTTTACCCTGCTAACTCTGGCACTGAAGTGTCTGAATTTCTCTGCTAGATATATTGGCAGAAACACATACCCACTCGTCGGATACCCAATGTTTCGTGTCGACCACACTTTCCTATACACAAACCCTCACATAAAGAATACACAACACAATAATCTTTGATCCAGTTGATTAGATATAATTGCCCACTTAGACATACAGTTAATGTGATCCAACATGCAAACAAACTCAAAAATAAGGACACATGATCATTTCATTAGATGCGGAGAAAGCATTTGACAAAATTCAGCAACGATTCAGGATAAAAGTCATGGAAAGATCAGGAATTGAAGGCCCATATCTCAACATAGTGACAGAAATATACAGCACACCTCTAGCTAAGATCAAACTAAATGGAGAGAAACTTGAAGCACTCTCACTAAAATCAGGGACTAGACTAGGCAGACCACCCTCTCCCTAGTTATTCAATACAGTTCTCCATGTCATAGCTGAAGCAATCAGAGAGCAAATGGAAGACAGAGGATACAAATTGACAGGGAAGAAATAAAAATATCACTATTTGCACATGATATGATAGTATACTTAAGTGATCCCAAAAGTTACACCAGAGAACTTCTTAACCTGATAAACCACTTCAGAAAAATGTCAGGGTATAAAATTCACTCAAATATACCAGGAGCCTTCCTCTCCTCAATGTATCAATGAACAGGCTGAGAAAGAAAATAATGAATTCATACATTTCACAATAGTCCCAAATAAAGATATTATCTTGGTGTTAGATTAACCAAGGAAGTGAATGATCTGTATGACAAGAAGTTCAAGAATCTGAAGAAAGAAATTGAAAAAGGTTTCAGAAGATAAAAAGAGCTTACATGTTCATGGGTTGTCAATATTAATATAATAAAGATGACCATTTAGCCAAAAACAATCTACACTTTCAATGCAATCTCCATCAGAATTCCAAGTCAATTCTCTAATAGATGATGAAAGAGCAATGTGTAAATTCATTTGGATTAAGAAAAAGCCAGGATAGTGAAAACTATCCTCAACAATAAAAGGACCTCTGGGGGAATCATCACCACAGAACTCAAGCAGTATTACAGAGCATCAGTGATAAAAAATGCATGGTGTTGGTACAGAGTCAGACAGATTGACAAGTGGAAATGAATTGAAAACCCAGAAATGAACCCACACACCTATAACTTGATCTTTGGCAAAGGAGATAAAACCATCCAAAGGAAGAAACACAGCATTTTCCAAATAGATGGCTGGTTCAACTGGAAGTCAGCATGTAGATGAATGCAAATTATCCCATACTTATGACCATGTACAAAGGTTAAGTCCAAGCTAATCAAGGACCTACACATCAAACCTGATACACTCAAACGAAAGAAGAAAAGGTTGTGAAGAGTCTTGAACACATGGGCACTGGAGAAAATTTCCTGAACAAAACACCAATGACTTATCCTCTAAGATCAAGAACTGACAAATAGGACCTCATGAAATGGAAAAGCTTCTGTAAGGCAAAAGATACTGTCATTTGGACAAAACTTCAACCAACAGTTGCACCTAAATAAATATTCAACATCCTTAGTCATCAGGGAAATTCAAATCAAAACAATCTTGATTCCACCTCACATCAGTCAGAATGGCTAAGATATACATCTCGGGTGACAGCAGATGCTGTCGAAGATGTGGGGAAAGAGGAACACTCCTCCATCGTTGGTGGGATTGCAGACTTGAACATCCCTTGTGAAAATCAGTCTGAAGGTCCCTCTGAAAATTGGACATTCCATGACCTTAGGACCCTACTATAACTCTCTTGGCATATACCCAAAAGACAGTCCAACATACAACAGAGAAATATATTCGACTCTGATCATAGCAGCCTTACTTATAATAGCCAGAAATTGGAAAGAACTCAGATGCCCTTCAACAGAGGAATGGATACAGAAATGTGGTACATCTACACAATGGAATATTACTCAGCCATCAAAAACAATGACTTCATGAAATTCTAGGCAAATAGAATGAACTAGAAAATATCATCCTGAGTGAGGTTATTCAATCACAGAAAAACACACTCGGTATCCATTTATTGATAAGCAGATATTATCCAAAAAGCTTGAATTACACATCATGCAATGCCCAGACAACATGAAACTCAAGAAGGATGAGTAAAATGCAGATGCTTCACTCCTTCTTTAAAGGGGAATCAAAATACCCATGGGAGTGGATATGGAAGCAAAGTTTATTATAGAGACTGAAGAACCTGCCGTCCAGAGCCTGGCCCACATGTAGCCCATACATATACAGACACCAAAACTAGATAAGATGTATGAAGCTAAGAAGTGCAGGCTGACAATAACAGGATATTGATCCATCGGGAGAGCCACAGCCAGAAAATGTCAAATACAGAGGCAAATGCCATGAGCAAACCACTGAATCAAGAATGAGACCCCAGTTGGAGGAATTAGAGAAAGGATTGAAAGAGCTGAAGGGATTTGCAACCCCATAATAATAACAATGCCAACCACCCAGTGTTTCCAGTGATGAAACCACAACAGAAAGACTATACATAGACTGACTCATGGTGCCTACTGCATATGTAGCAAAGGGTGGTCTTGCTGGAAACAATGGAATGAGAAAGTCTCGTTTCTACCAAGGTCGGAGCCCCAGTGTAGGGGAATGTGTGGAGGTGTGGGGAGGCTGTGGGTGGGAATGTGAACTCCCTTACAGAAGGGTAGGGGGAAGAGTTAAGGGGCTTATGGACTGGAAACCTGGAAAGGGAATAACATTCGAAATGTAAACAGGAAATATCCAACAAGGAGAGAGAGAGAGGGAGAGAGAGAGAGAGAAGAAGAAGAAGAAGAAGAAGAAGAAGAAGAAGAAGAAGAAGAAGAAGAAGAAGAAGAAGAAGAAGAAGAAGAAGAAGAGGAGGGAATTGAAACACAGGGAAAACTAAACTTTCACTCTTCACCATTCCCTGTCTTCCTCAGCTGTTGCTGAGGCAGTCATGTTAGTGAGAAGTTAGGAGTGTAATTTCGGGTGTTACTTTGAGACACCATCTCATAGTAAACTTTAGTCTCTTACAATTTTTTTGCCCCCTCTTCTGTAATGTTCCTCAGCCTTGAAATAAGTGACATTTTGTAGATAGAGGCATTGAGGCTGGATGTGAAATTTCTATCCTGCATTTTGAATGGCTGGGATTTTCACTGTGATCTTTGTTGCAGAGACTGTAATTAATTCTGTATATAAGGCACATGGCTATGAGTGTTGTAGGTAAGATACTGGCTTAAGTAAGTAAGGGCTGTACATTCTCCTCCATAAACACAGCTTCAATATCCTTATATAAGTGGGTAAATTACCAGGACAATCCATGTTCATTGAACAGGACTTAAGCATAATTACAGAGCTGTTGGTTATCACCAACATATTTATGCCACTGCACTGCCCTTATGGTTATCCTGCCATGTTGATCATTGTGTTTTACAGGCATGATGTGAACAACACTTGAAACTGACAAGACTGATGATTGTAATTACAGGTTATACTAGAAATTAGACCTGTGCCTGGCACATCTTCCTGTATAAGGATATTGACTTTCTGATAGGCAGGAGGATTTAAAAGTTAAATTTAGTCTTAAACAAAAAAGGGAAATTAAAATTTTCCTGCTATAGCATGTATAAGTAATTGAAGCAAAATAAAATGTATTTACTTGATGGTGGGGAAATATCATTTAACAATATAATACTAACTCGTTTTAAGTGATTAAAAGTCACAATGTTCGATTCAGACTGGGAAACCAATGTTTTGTCTGTACATAAAAGTATGCTTTTTCTCCTCTAGAACCACTGAAAACTAAGCTTATTGGCCAAGTAACAGCAATTCACTTTGCAAAACACTAGCTGTGTGTTTATCTTCAAAGTCAACTTCCTACAAGCTTTTCCCGCTTGGAACGAACAGAATTCGCCAAAGAATGAGAGATTCAGACTGGGAAAACCATGTTTTGTCTATATTGAAAAGTCTGTTCGAGTCAGACTGGGAAAGGAAACCCATGTTTTGTCCATATAGAAAAGTCTGCTTTTTACCATCTAGAACCACTTAAAACTAAGCTTATTGGCCGAATAACATCAATTCACTATGCAAAACACTAGCTGTGTGTTTATCTTCAAAGTCAACTTCCTACAAGCTTTTCCTGCTTCAAACGAACAGATTCATCATAGAATGTTCGATTCAGACTGGGAAACCCATGTTTTGTCTATATTGAAAAGTCTGCTTTTTACCCTCTAGAACCACTTAAAACTAAGCTTATTCTCCAAGTAACACTATTTACTTTGCAAAACACTAGCTGTGTGTTTATCTTCAAAGTCAAGTTCCTACAAGCTTTTCCTGCTTGGAATGAACAGAATTTGCCAAAGAATGTTCCAGTCAGACTGGGAAAGGAAACCCATGTTTGTCCATATAGAAAAGTATGTTTTTTTCCCGTCTAGAAACACTTAAAACTAAGCTTTTTGGCCAAGTAACAGCAGTTCACTTTGCAAAACACTAGCAGTGTGTTTATCTTCAAAGTCAACTTCCTACAAGCCTTTCCCACTTGGAATGAGTACGATTCGAGAAAAAAATGTTCATTTCAGACTGGGAAAGGAAACCCATGTTTTGTCCATAAAAAAAAGTATGTGTTTTACCGTCTAGAACCACTTAAACTAAGCTTATTGGCCAAGTAACAGCAATTCATTTTGCAAAACACTAGCTGTGTGTTTATTTCAAAGTCAACTTCGTCTAAGCTTTTTCCCCTTGGAGAGAACAGAATTCACCTAAGAATGTCTGATTAAGACTGGGAAATGCAAGTTTTGTCTACATAGAAAAGTCTGCTTTTTACTGTCTAGGACCACTTAAAACTAAGCTTATTGGCCAAGTAAGAGCAATTCACTTTGCAGATCATTAGGTCTGTGTTTATCTTCAAAGTCAAATTCCTACAAGCTTTTCCCACTTGGATGGATCAGAATTTGCCTAAGAATGTGTGATTCAGACTGCGAAAGGCATGTTTTGTCTATATAGAAAAGTATGCTTTTTACCCTCTAGAACCACTTAAAACTAAGCTTATTCGCCAAGTAACAGCCATTCACTTTGCAAATCACTATCTTTGGGTTCAGCTTCAAAGTCAAGTTCTTACAAGCTTTTCCCGCTTAGAAGGAACAGAATTCGTGAAAGAATGAGAGATTGAGACTGGGAAAAGGATTTTTAGTCTATATAGAAAAGTATGCTTTCTACCATCTAGAACTACTTAAAACTAAGCTTAATCACCATGTAAGAACAATTAACTTTGTAAAGCGAAAAAAAAGGCTGTTTTTTTTTTATTCAAAGTCAACTTCTTACAAGCTTTTCCTGCTAGGAATGACCAGAATTCACCAAAGAATGTTCGATTCAGACAAGGAAAACCATGTTTTGTCTATCTTGAAAAGTGTGCTTTTTACTCTCTAGAACCACTTAAAACTAATCTTATTCGCCAAGTAACACCTTTCACTTTGTAAATCACTAGCTGTGTGTTTATCTTCAAAGTCAAGTTCCTACAAGCTTTTCCCTTTTGGAAGGAATAGAATTCGCCTGAGAATGTGTGATTCAGACTGAGAAACGAATGTTTTGTCTATATAGAAAAGTATGCTTTTTACGGCCTAGCACCACTGAAAACTAAGCTTATTGGCCAAGTAACAGCAATTCACTTTGCAAAACACCAGCAGTGTGTTTATCTTCAACCTCAAGTTCCTACATGCTTTTCTTGCTTAGAACGAACAAAATTCCCCAAAGAATGAGATTAACAATGGGAAAACCATGTTTTGTCTATATTGAAAAGTGTGCTTTTTACCCGCTAGAACCACTTAAAACTAAGAATAATACCCCAGAAAGAGCAATTCTCTTTGCAAAACACTCACTGTGTGATTATCTTCAAAGTCAACTTTCTATAAGCTTTACCAGTTTGGAACCAACAGAATTTGCCAAAGAGTGAGAGATTGAGACTGGGAAAACCTTTTTTAGTCTGTATAGATAAGTATGCTTTTTTCCATAGAGAACTACTTAAAACTAAGCTTAATTGCCAAGTAAGAATAATAACTTTGTAAAACACTAGC
Source organism: Rattus norvegicus (assembly GCF_036323735.1). Taxonomy (NCBI): domain Eukaryota; kingdom Metazoa; phylum Chordata; class Mammalia; order Rodentia; family Muridae; genus Rattus; species Rattus norvegicus. The sequence goes on from NC_086021.1 coordinate 9,062,381, forward strand.
TGTGTGTTTATCTTCAAATTCACCTTCATACAAACTTTTCCTGCTTGGAACGAACACGATTCGCCAACGAAAGTGTGGTTCAGACTGGGAAATGCATGTTTTGTCTATATATAAAGGTCTGCTTTTTCTCCTCTAGAACGACTGAAAACTAAAAACAAGCTTTTCCCGCTTGGAACCAACAGAATTCGCCAACGAATGAGAGATTGAGACTGGGAGAAGCTTTTTTAGTCTATATAGAAAAATATGATTTTTACCATCTAGAATTACTTAAAACTAAGCTCAATCGCCAAGTAAGAACAATTCACTTTGTAAAACACTAGCTGTGTGTTTATTTTCAAAGTCAATTTCTTACACGCTTTTCCAGCTTGGATCGAACAGAATTCGCCAAAGAATGTTCGATTCAGACTGGGAAAGGAAACCCATGTTTTGTCCATATAGAAAAGGATGCTTTTTACCATCTAGAACCACTTAAAATTAAGCTTATTGTCCAAGTAACAGCAATTCATTTGCAAAACAGTAGCTGTGTGTTTCTCTTCAAAGTCAACTTATTACACTTTTTCCCGCTTGGAACGAACTAAATTCCCGAAAGAATGAAATTCAGACTGGGCAAACCATGTTTTGTCTATATTGAAAAGTCTGCTTTCTTCCCACCAGAACCACTTAAATCTAAGAATATTTGCCTAGTAAGAGCAATTCACTTTGCAAAACACTCGCTGTGTGTTTATCTTCAAAGTCAACTTTCTTCAAGCTTTTCCCGATTGGAAGGAACAGAATTCGCCAAAGAGTGAGAGATTTAGACAGGGAAAAGCTTTCTTTTCTATGTAGATAAGTATGCTTTTTACCATCTACAACTGCTTAAAACTAAGCGTATTTGCCTAGTAAGAGCAATTTACTTTGCAAATAGTTGCTGTGTGTTTATCTTCAAAGTCACCTTCCTACAAACTTTTCCCGTTTGGAACGAACAGAATTCGCCAAAGAATGTTCCAGTCAGACTGGGAAAGGAAACCCATGTTTTGTCCATATAGAAAAGTATGCTTTTTTACCGTCTAGAACCACTTAAAACAAAGCTTATCAGCCAAGTAACATCAATTCACTTTGCAAAACACTACCTGTGCGTTTATCTTAAAAGTCAACTTCCTATAAGCTTTTCACCCTTTGAACAAACAGATTCACCAAAGAATGTTCGATTCAGACTGGGAAGCCCATGTTTTGTCTGTACATAAAAGTCTGCTTTTTCTCATCTAGAACCACTGAAAACTAAGCTTATTGGCCAAGTAACAGCAATTCACTTAGCAAAAGACTAGCTGTGTCTTTATCTTCAAAGTCAATTTCCTACAGGCTTTACCCCCTTGGAAAGTACAGAATTCGCCAAAGAATGAGAGATTAAGACTGGGAAACCCATGTTTTGGCTATACTGAAATTCTGCTTTTTACCCTGTAGAACCACTTAAACTAAGCTTATTTGCTTAGTAACAGCAATTCACTTTGCAAAACACTAGCTGTGTGTTTATCTTTAATGTCAATTTCCTACAAGCTTTTACCGCTTGGAAGGAACAGAATTCACCAAAGAATGTGAAAATGAGACTGGGAAAAGTTTTTATAGACTATATTGAAAAGTATGCTTTTTCCATCCAGAACACTAAGCTTAATTGCCAAATAAGAACAATTCACTTTGCAAAACACTAGCTGTGTGTTTTTCTTCAAAGTTGTGTTCCTACAAACTTTTCCTGCTTGGGACGAACAGAATTCGTCAAAGAATGAGAGATTGAGAGTGGGAAAAGCTTTTTTAGGCTATATAGAAAACTATGCTTTTAACCATCTAGAACTACTTAAAACTAAGCTTAATCACCCAGTAAGAACAATTCACTTTGTAAAACATTAGCTGTGTTTTTATCTTCAAAGTCACCTTCATACAATCTTTTCCCGCTTGGAACGAACAGATTCACCAAGAATGTTTGATTCAGACTGGGAAACCCATGTTTAGGCTATATTGAAAAGTCTGCTTTTTTGCCTCTAGAACCATTGAAAACTAAGCTTATTGGCCAAGTAACATCAATTCATTTTGCAAAACACTAGCTGTGTGTTTATCTTCAAAGTCAACTTCCTACAAGCTTTTCCCTCTTCGAACGAACAGATTTCGCCAAAGAATGAGAGATTCAGACTGGGAAAACCATGTTTTGTCTATATTGAAAAGTCTGCTGTTTACCATCTAGAACCATTAAAAACTACGCTTATTCGCATAGTAAGAGCAATTTACTTTGCAAATCAGTTGCTGTGTGTTTATCTTGAAAGTCAAATTCCTACAAGTTTTTCCTGCTTGGAACGAACAGAATTCGCCAAAGAATGTTCAAGTCAGACTGGGAAAGGAAACCCATGTTTTGTCCATATAGAAAAGTATGCTTTTTACGGTCTAGAAACACTTAAAACTAAGCTTATTGGCCGAATAACATCAATTCACTATGCAAAACACTAGCTGTGTGTTTATCTTCAAAGTCTACTTCCTACAAGCTTTACCTGCTTCGAAGGAACAGATTCATCATAGAATGTTCGATTCAGACTGGGAAACCCATTTTATGTCTATATTGAAAAGTCTGCTTTTTACCCGATAGAACCACTTAAAACTAAGCTTATTCGCCAAGTAACACCATTCACTTTGCAAAACTCTAGCTGTGTGTTTATCTTCAAAGTCAAGTTCCTACAAGCTTTTTCTGCTTGGAACGAACAGAATTCGCCAAAGAATGAGAGATTGAGACTGGGAAAAGCTTTTTTAGTCTATATAGAAAAAGTACGCTTTTTACCATCTAGAAGTACTTAAAGCTAAGCTTAATCGCCAAGTAAGAACAATTCACTTTGTAAAACACTAGATGTGTTTTTATGTTCAAAGTCAACTTCCTACAAACTTTTTCCGCTTGGAACAAACACGAATCGCCTAAGAATGTGTGATTCAGACTGGGAAACACATATTTTGTCTATATAGAAAAGGATGCTTTTTGCCTTCTAGGACCACGCAATACTAAGCTTAATCGCCACATAAGAACAATTCACTTTATAAAACACTAGCTGTGTGTTTATCTTCAAAGTCACCTTCCTACAAACTTTTCCCGCTTGGAACGAACACGATTCGCCTAAGAATGTGTGATTCAGACTGGGAAATGCATGTTATGTCCATACCTAAAAATCTGCATTTTCTCCTCTAGAACCACTGAAAATTAAGCTTATTGGCCAAGTAACAGCAATTCAATTTGCAAAACACTAGCTGTGTGTTTATCTTCAAAGTCAACTTCCTACAAGCTTTTCCCGCTTGGAACGAACAGATTAACCAAAGAATGTTCAAGTTAGACTGGGAAAGGAAACCCATGTTTTGTCCATATTGAAAGGTATGCTTTTTACCATCTAGAACTACTTAAAACTAAGCTTAATCGCCAAGTAAGAACAATTCACTTTGTAAAGCGAAAAAAAAAGGCTGTTTTTTTTATCCTCAAAGTCAAGTTCCTACAAGCTTTTCTGGCTAGCAATGAACAGAATTCACCAAAGAATGTTCGATTCAGACTGGGAAAACCATGTTTTGTCTATCTTGAAAAGTCTGCTTTTTACTCTCTAGAACCACTTAAAACTAATCTTATTCACCAAGTAACACCTTTCACTTTGCAAATCACTAGCTGTGTGTTTATCTTCAAAGTCAAGTTCTTACAAGCTTTTCCCTCTTGGAACAAACAGAATTCGCCTGAGAATGTTTGATTCAGACAGGGAAACACACTTTTTTTCTATATAGAAAAGTATGCTTTTTGCCTTCTAGGACCGTTTAAAACAAAGCTTATTGGCCAAGCAACAGCAATTCACTTTCTAAAATACTAGCTGTGTGTCTGTCTTCAAAGTCAACTTCCTACAAGCTTTTCCTGCTTGGATGAACAGAATTCGCCCAAGAATGAGAGATTCAGACTGGGAAAACCATGTTTTTTCTATACTGAAAAGTCTGCTTTTTACCGTCTAGCACCACTGAAAACTAAATGTATTGGCCAAGTAACAGCAATTCACTTTCCAAAACACCAGCTGTGTGTTTATCTTCAACTTCAAGTTCCTACAAGCTTTTCTCGCTTGGATTGAACAAAATTCCCCAAAGAATAAGATCCAGACTGGGAAAACCATGTTTTGTCTACATAGAAAAGTCTGCTTTTTTACCCTCTAGAACCACTTAAAACTACGAATATTCGCGTAGTAAGAACAATTCACTTTGCAAAACACTCGCTGTGTGTTTATCTTCAAAGTCAACTTCCACCAAACTTTTTCCGCTTGGAACAAACATGATTCACCTACGAATGTGTGATTCAGTCTTGGAAACGCATGTTTTGTCTATATAGAAAAGTATGCTTTTTGCCTTCTAGGACCACTCAATACTAAGCTTAATCACCACGTAAGAACAATTCACTTCGTAAAACACTAGCTGTGTGTTTTTCTTCTTAGTCACCTTCCTACAAATTTTCCCGCTTGGAACGAACACGATTCGCCAAAGAATGTGTGGTTCAGACTGGGAAATGCATGTTTTGTCTATACATTAAAGTCTGGTTTTTTGCCTCTAGAACCACTGACAACTAAGCTTATTGGCCAAGTAAGAGCAATTCACTTTGCAAAACACTAGCTGTGTGGTTATATTCAAAGTCAACATACCTATAAGTTTTTCCCGCTTCGAATGAACAGATTTCGCCAAAGAATGAGAAATTCAGACTGGGAAAACCCGGTTATGTCTATATTGAATAGTCTGCTTTTTACCATCTAGAGCCACTTGAAACTAAGCATATTCGCCAAGTAACACCATTCAATTAGCAAATCACTAGCTCTGTGTTTATCTTCAAAATCAAATTCCTACAAGCTTTTCCCACTTGGATGGAACAGAATTCGCCTAAGAATGTGTGATTCAGAACTCGAAAGGCATGTTTTGTCTATATAGAAAACTATGCTTTTTACCCTCTAGAACCACTTAAAATTAAGCTTATTGGCCAAGTAACAGCAATTCACTTTGCTAAACACTAGCTGTGTGTTTATCTTCAAAGTCAACTTCCTACAAGCCTTTCCCACTTGGAATGAACACGATTCGCAAAAGAATGTTTGATTCAGACTGGGAAAGGAAACCCATGATTTGTCCATAAAAAAAAGTATGGTTTTTACCGTCTAGAACCACTTAAAACTAAGCTTATTGGCCAAGTAACATCAATTCACTTTGCAAAAAACTAGCTGTGTGTTTATCTTCAAAGTCAACTTCCTACAAGCTTTTCCAGCATGGAACGAATAGACTCACCAACGAATGTTCGATTCAACTGGGAAATCCATGTTTTGTCTATATTGAAAAGTCTGCTTTTTACCCTCTAGAAACAATTAAAACTAAGCTTATTGGCCAAGTAACACCATTCAATTTGCAAAACACTAGCTGTATGTTTCTCTTGAAAGGCAACTTCCTACAAGCTTTTCCTGGTTGAACGAACAGAATTCTCCAAAGAAAGTTCGATTCAGACTGGGAAACCCATGTTTTGTCTAGATTGAAAAGTGTGCTTTTTACCCTCTAGAACCACTTAAAACTAAGCTTGTTTGCCAAGTAACACCTTTCACTTTGCAAATCACTAGCTGTGTGTTCAGCTTCAAAGTCAAGTTCCTACAAGCTTTTCCTGCTTGGAAGGAACAGAATTTGCCAGAGAATGAGAGATTGAGATTGGGAAAAGGATTTTTAGTCTATATAAAAAGTATGCTTTTTACCATCTAGAACTACTTAAAACTAAGCTTAATTGCCAAGAAAGAACAATTCACTTTGTAAAACACTAGCTGTGTGTTTATCTTCAAAGTCAACTTCCTACAAGCTTTTCCCGCTTGGAACAAACAGATTCACCAAAGAATGTTCAAGTCAGACTGGGAAAGGAAACCCATGTTTTGTCCATATTGAAAGGTATGCTTTTTACCATCTAGAACTACTTAAAACTAAGCTTAATCGCCAAGTAAGAACAATTCACTTTGTAAAGCGAAAAAAAAAGGCTGTTTTTTTTATCCTCAAAGTCAAGTTCCTACAAGCTTTTCTGGCTAGGAATGAAAAGAATTCACCAAAGAATGTTCGATTCAGACTGGGAAAACCATGTTTTGTCTATCTTGAAAAGTCTGCTTTTTACTCTCTAGAACCACTTAAAACTAATCTTATTCACCAAGTAACACCTTTCACTTTGCAAATCACTAGCTGTGTGTTTATCTTCAAAGTCAAGTTCTTACAAGCTTTTCCCTCTTGGAACAAACAGAATTCGCCTGAGAATGTTTGATTCAGACAGGGAAACACACTTTTTTTCTATATAGAAAAGTATGCTTTTTGCCTTCTAGGACCGTTTAAAACAAAGCTTATTGGCCAAGCAACAGCAATTCACTTTCTAAAATACTAGCTGTGTGTCTGTCTTCAAAGTCAACTTCCTACAAGCTTTTCCTGCTTGGATGAACAGAATTCGCCCAAGAATGAGAGATTCAGACTGGGAAAACCATGTTTTTTCTATACTGAAAAGTCTGCTTTTTACCGTCTAGCACCACTGAAAACTAAATGTATTGGCCAAGTAACAGCAATTCACTTTCCAAAACACCAGCTGTGTGTTTATCTTCAACTTCAAGTTCCTACAAGCTTTTCTCGCTTGGATTGAACAAAATTCCCCAAAGAATAAGATCCAGACTGGGAAAACCATGTTTTGTCTACATAGAAAAGTCTGCTTTTTTACCCTCTAGAACCACTTAAAACTACGAATATTCGCGTAGTAAGAACAATTCACTTTGCAAAACACTCGCTGTGTGTTTATCTTCAAAGTCAACTTCCACCAAACTTTTTCCGCTTGGAACAAACATGATTCACCTACGAATGTGTGATTCAGTCTTGGAAACGCATGTTTTGTCTATATAGAAAAGTATGCTTTTTGCCTTCTAGGACCACTCAATACTAAGCTTAATCACCACGTAAGAACAATTCACTTCGTAAAACACTAGCTGTGTGTTTTTCTTCTTAGTCACCTTCCTACAAATTTTCCCGCTTGGAACGAACACGATTCGCCAAAGAATGTGTGGTTCAGACTGGGAAATGCATGTTTTGTCTATACATTAAAGTCTGGTTTTTTGCCTCTAGAACCACTGACAACTAAGCTTATTGGCCAAGTAAGAGCAATTCACTTTGCAAAACACTAGCTGTGTGGTTATATTCAAAGTCAACATACCTATAAGTTTTTCCCGCTTCGAATGAACAGATTTCGCCAAAGAATGAGAAATTCAGACTGGGAAAACCCGGTTATGTCTATATTGAATAGTCTGCTTTTTACCATCTAGAGCCACTTGAAACTAAGCATATTCGCCAAGTAACACCATTCAATTAGCAAATCACTAGCTCTGTGTTTATCTTCAAAATCAAATTCCTACAAGCTTTTCCCACTTGGATGGAACAGAATTCGCCTAAGAATGTGTGATTCAGAACTCGAAAGGCATGTTTTGTCTATATAGAAAACTATGCTTTTTACCCTCTAGAACCACTTAAAATTAAGCTTATTGGCCAAGTAACAGCAATTCACTTTGCTAAACACTAGCTGTGTGTTTATCTTCAAAGTCAACTTCCTACAAGCCTTTCCCACTTGGAATGAACACGATTCGCAAAAGAATGTTTGATTCAGACTGGGAAAGGAAACCCATGATTTGTCCATAAAAAAAAGTATGGTTTTTACCGTCTAGAACCACTTAAAACTAAGCTTATTGGCCAAGTAACATCAATTCACTTTGCAAAAAACTAGCTGTGTGTTTATCTTCAAAGTCAACTTCCTACAAGCTTTTCCAGCATGGAACGAATAGACTCACCAACGAATGTTCGATTCAACTGGGAAATCCATGTTTTGTCTATATTGAAAAGTCTGCTTTTTACCCTCTAGAAACAATTAAAACTAAGCTTATTGGCCAAGTAACACCATTCAATTTGCAAAACACTAGCTGTATGTTTCTCTTGAAAGGCAACTTCCTACAAGCTTTTCCTGGTTGAACGAACAGAATTCTCCAAAGAAAGTTCGATTCAGACTGGGAAACCCATGTTTTGTCTAGATTGAAAAGTGTGCTTTTTACCCTCTAGAACCACTTAAAACTAAGCTTGTTTGCCAAGTAACACCTTTCACTTTGCAAATCACTAGCTGTGTGTTCAGCTTCAAAGTCAAGTTCCTACAAGCTTTTCCTGCTTGGAAGGAACAGAATTTGCCAGAGAATGAGAGATTGAGATTGGGAAAAGGATTTTTAGTCTATATAAAAAGTATGCTTTTTACCATCTAGAACTACTTAAAACTAAGCTTAATTGCCAAGAAAGAACAATTCACTTTGTAAAACACTAGCTGTGTGTTTATCTTCAAAGTCAACTTCCTACAAGCTTTTCCCGCTTGGAACAAACAGATTCACCAAAGAATGTTCAAGTCAGACTGGGAAAGGAAACCCATGTTTTGTCCATATTGAAAGGTATGCTTTTTACCATCTAGAACTACTTAAAACTAAGCTTAATCGCCAAGTAAGAACAATTCACTTTGTAAAGCGAAAAAAAAAGGCTGTTTTTTTTATCCTCAAAGTCAAGTTCCTACAAGCTTTTCTGGCTAGGAATGAAAAGAATTCACCAAAGAATGTTCGATTCAGACTGGGAAAACCATGTTTTGTCTATCTTGAAAAGTCTGCTTTTTACTCTCTAGAACCACTTAAAACTAATCTTATTCACCAAGTAACACCTTTCACTTTGCAAATCACTAGCTGTGTGTTTATCTTCAAAGTCAAGTTCTTACAAGCTTTTCCCTCTTGGAACAAACAGAATTCGCCTGAGAATGTTTGATTCAGACAGGGAAACACACTTTTTTTCTATATAGAAAAGTATGCTTTTTGCCTTCTAGGACCGTTTAAAACAAAGCTTATTGGCCAAGCAACAGCAATTCACTTTCTAAAATACTAGCTGTGTGTCTGTCTTCAAAGTCAACTTCCTACAAGCTTTTCCTGCTTGGATGAACAGAATTCGCCCAAGAATGAGAGATTCAGACTGGGAAAACCATGTTTTTTCTATACTGAAAAGTCTGCTTTTTACCGTCTAGCACCACTGAAAACTAAATGTATTGGCCAAGTAACAGCAATTCACTTTCCAAAACACCAGCTGTGTGTTTATCTTCAACTTCAAGTTCCTACAAGCTTTTCTCGCTTGGATTGAACAAAATTCCCCAAAGAATAAGATCCAGACTGGGAAAACCATGTTTTGTCTACATAGAAAAGTCTGCTTTTTTACCCTCTAGAACCACTTAAAACTACGAATATTCGCGTAGTAAGAACAATTCACTTTGCAAAACACTCGCTGTGTGTTTATCTTCAAAGTCAACTTCCACCAAACTTTTTCCGCTTGGAACAAACATGATTCACCTACGAATGTGTGATTCAGTCTTGGAAACGCATGTTTTGTCTATATAGAAAAGTATGCTTTTTGCCTTCTAGGACCACTCAATACTAAGCTTAATCACCACGTAAGAACAATTCACTTCGTAAAACACTAGCTGTGTGTTTTTCTTCTTAGTCACCTTCCTACAAATTTTCCCGCTTGGAACGAACACGATTCGCCAAAGAATGTGTGGTTCAGACTGGGAAATGCATGTTTTGTCTATACATTAAAGTCTGGTTTTTTGCCTCTAGAACCACTGACAACTAAGCTTATTGGCCAAGTAAGAGCAATTCACTTTGCAAAACACTAGCTGTGTGGTTATATTCAAAGTCAACATACCTATAAGTTTTTCCCGCTTCGAATGAACAGATTTCGCCAAAGAATGAGAAATTCAGACTGGGAAAACCCGGTTATGTCTATATTGAATAGTCTGCTTTTTACCATCTAGAGCCACTTGAAACTAAGCATATTCGCCAAGTAACACCATTCAATTAGCAAATCACTAGCTCTGTGTTTATCTTCAAAATCAAATTCCTACAAGCTTTTCCCACTTGGATGGAACAGAATTCGCCTAAGAATGTGTGATTCAGAACTCGAAAGGCATGTTTTGTCTATATAGAAAACTATGCTTTTTACCCTCTAGAACCACTTAAAATTAAGCTTATTGGCCAAGTAACAGCAATTCACTTTGCTAAACACTAGCTGTGTGTTTATCTTCAAAGTCAACTTCCTACAAGCCTTTCCCACTTGGAATGAACACGATTCGCAAAAGAATGTTTGATTCAGACTGGGAAAGGAAACCCATGATTTGTCCATAAAAAAAAGTATGGTTTTTACCGTCTAGAACCACTTAAAACTAAGCTTATTGGCCAAGTAACATCAATTCACTTTGCAAAAAACTAGCTGTGTGTTTATCTTCAAAGTCAACTTCCTACAAGCTTTTCCAGCATGGAACGAATAGACTCACCAACGAATGTTCGATTCAACTGGGAAATCCATGTTTTGTCTATATTGAAAAGTCTGCTTTTTACCCTCTAGAAACAATTAAAACTAAGCTTATTGGCCAAGTAACACCATTCAATTTGCAAAACACTAGCTGTATGTTTCTCTTGAAAGGCAACTTCCTACAAGCTTTTCCTGGTTGAACGAACAGAATTCTCCAAAGAAAGTTCGATTCAGACTGGGAAACCCATGTTTTGTCTAGATTGAAAAGTGTGCTTTTTACCCTCTAGAACCACTTAAAACTAAGCTTGTTTGCCAAGTAACACCTTTCACTTTGCAAATCACTAGCTGTGTGTTCAGCTTCAAAGTCAAGTTCCTACAAGCTTTTCCTGCTTGGAAGGAACAGAATTTGCCAGAGAATGAGAGATTGAGATTGGGAAAAGGATTTTTAGTCTATATAAAAAGTATGCTTTTTACCATCTAGAACTACTTAAAACTAAGCTTAATTGCCAAGAAAGAACAATTCACTTTGTAAAACACTAGCTGTGTGTTTATCTTCAAAGTCAACTTCCTACAAGCTTTTCCCGCTTGGAACAAACAGATTCACCAAAGAATGTTCAAGTCAGACTGGGAAAGGAAACCCATGTTTTGTCCATATTGAAAGGTATGCTTTTTACCATCTAGAACTACTTAAAACTAAGCTTAATCGCCAAGTAAGAACAATTCACTTTGTAAAGCGAAAAAAAAAGGCTGTTTTTTTTATCCTCAAAGTCAAGTTCCTACAAGCTTTTCTGGCTAGGAATGAACAGAATTCACCAAAGAATGTTCGATTCAGACTGGGAAAACCATGTTTTGTCTATCTTGAAAAGTCTGCTTTTTACTCTCTAGAACCACTTAAAACTAATCTTATTCACCAAGTAACACCTTTCACTTTGCAAATCACTAGCTGTGTGTTTATCTTCAAAGTCAAGTTCTTACAAGCTTTTCCCTCTTGGAACAAACAGAATTCGCCTGAGAATGTTTGATTCAGACAGGGAAACACACTTTTTTTCTATATAGAAAAGTATGCTTTTTGCCTTCTAGGACCGTTTAAAACAAAGCTTATTGGCCAAGCAACAGCAATTCACTTTCTAAAATACTAGCTGTGTGTCTGTCTTCAAAGTCAACTTCCTACAAGCTTTTCCTGCTTGGATGAACAGAATTCGCCCAAGAATGAGAGATTCAGACTGGGAAAACCATGTTTTTTCTATACTGAAAAGTCTGCTTTTTACCGTCTAGCACCACTGAAAACTAAATGTATTGGCCAAGTAACAGCAATTCACTTTCCAAAACACCAGCTGTGTGTTTATCTTCAACTTCAAGTTCCTACAAGCTTTTCTCGCTTGGATTGAACAAAATTCCCCAAAGAATAAGATCCAGACTGGGAAAACCATGTTTTGTCTACATAGAAAAGTCTGCTTTTTTACCCTCTAGAACCACTTAAAACTACGAATATTCGCGTAGTAAGAACAATTCACTTTGCAAAACACTCGCTGTGTGTTTATCTTCAAAGTCAACTTCCACCAAACTTTTTCCGCTTGGAACAAACATGATTCACCTACGAATGTGTGATTCAGTCTTGGAAACGCATGTTTTGTCTATATAGAAAAGTATGCTTTTTGCCTTCTAGGACCACTCAATACTAAGCTTAATCACCACGTAAGAACAATTCACTTCGTAAAACACTAGCTGTGTGTTTTTCTTCTTAGTCACCTTCCTACAAATTTTCCCGCTTGGAACGAACACGATTCGCCAAAGAATGTGTGGTTCAGACTGGGAAATGCATGTTTTGTCTATACATTAAAGTCTGGTTTTTTGCCTCTAGAACCACTGACAACTAAGCTTATTGGCCAAGTAAGAGCAATTCACTTTGCAAAACACTAGCTGTGTGGTTATATTCAAAGTCAACATACCTATAAGTTTTTCCCGCTTCGAATGAACAGATTTCGCCAAAGAATGAGAAATTCAGACTGGGAAAACCCGGTTATGTCTATATTGAATAGTCTGCTTTTTACCATCTAGAGCCACTTGAAACTAAGCATATTCGCCAAGTAACACCATTCAATTAGCAAATCACTAGCTCTGTGTTTATCTTCAAAATCAAATTCCTACAAGCTTTTCCCACTTGGATGGAACAGAATTCGCCTAAGAATGTGTGATTCAGAACTCGAAAGGCATGTTTTGTCTATATAGAAAACTATGCTTTTTACCCTCTAGAACCACTTAAAATTAAGCTTATTGGCCAAGTAACAGCAATTCACTTTGCTAAACACTAGCTGTGTGTTTATCTTCAAAGTCAACTTCCTACAAGCCTTTCCCACTTGGAATGAACACGATTCGCAAAAGAATGTTTGATTCAGACTGGGAAAGGAAACCCATGATTTGTCCATAAAAAAAGTATGGTTTTTTCCGTCTAGAACCACTTAAAACTAAGCTTATTGGCCAAGTAACATCAATTCACTTTGCAAAAAACTAGCTGTGTGTTTATCTTCAAAGTCAACTTCCTACAAGCTTTTCCAGCATGGAACGAATAGACTCACCAACGAATGTTCGATTCAACTGGGAAATCCATGTTTTGTCTATATTGAAAAGTCTGCTTTTTACCCTCTAGAAACAATTAAAACTAAGCTTATTGGCCAAGTAACACCATTCAATTTGCAAAACACTAGCTGTATGTTTCTCTTGAAAGGCAACTTCCTACAAGCTTTTCCTGGTTGAACGAACAGAATTCTCCAAAGAAAGTTCGATTCAGACTGGGAAACCCATGTTTTGTCTAGATTGAAAAGTGTGCTTTTTACCCTCTAGAACCACTTAAAACTAAGCTTGTTTGCCAAGTAACACCTTTCACTTTGCAAATCACTAGCTGTGTGTTCAGCTTCAAAGTCAAGTTCCTACAAGCTTTTCCTGCTTGGAAGGAACAGAATTTGCCAGAGAATGAGAGATTGAGATTGGGAAAAGGATTTTTAGTCTATATAAAAAGTATGCTTTTTACCATCTAGAACTACTTAAAACTAAGCTTAATTGCCAAGAAAGAACAATTCACTTTGTAAAACACTAGCTGTGTGTTTATCTTCAAAGTCAACTTCCTACAAGCTTTTCCCGCTTGGAACAAACAGATTCACCAAAGAATGTTCAAGTCAGACTGGGAAAGGAAACCCATGTTTTGTCCATATTGAAAGGTATGCTTTTTACCATCTAGAACTACTTAAAACTAAGCTTAATCGCCAAGTAAGAACAATTCACTTTGTAAAGCGAAAAAAAAAGGCTGTTTTTTTTATCCTCAAAGTCAAGTTCCTACAAGCTTTTCTGGCTAGGAATGAACAGAATTCACCAAAGAATGTTCGATTCAGACTGGGAAAACCATGTTTTGTCTATCTTGAAAAGTCTGCTTTTTACTCTCTAGAACCACTTAAAACTAATCTTATTCACCAAGTAACACCTTTCACTTTGCAAATCACTAGCTGTGTGTTTATCTTCAAAGTCAAGTTCTTACAAGCTTTTCCCTCTTGGAACAAACAGAATTCGCCTGAGAATGTTTGATTCAGACAGGGAAACACACTTTTTTTCTATATAGAAAAGTATGCTTTTTGCCTTCTAGGACCGTTTAAAACAAAGCTTATTGGCCAAGCAACAGCAATTCACTTTCTAAAATACTAGCTGTGTGTCTGTCTTCAAAGTCAACTTCCTACAAGCTTTTCCTGCTTGGATGAACAGAATTCGCCCAAGAATGAGAGATTCAGACTGGGAAAACCATGTTTTTTCTATACTGAAAAGTCTGCTTTTTACCGTCTAGCACCACTGAAAACTAAATGTATTGGCCAAGTAACAGCAATTCACTTTCCAAAACACCAGCTGTGTGTTTATCTTCAACTTCAAGTTCCTACAAGCTTTTCTCGCTTGGATTGAACAAAATTCCCCAAAGAATAAGATCCAGACTGGGAAAACCATGTTTTGTCTACATAGAAAAGTCTGCTTTTTTACCCTCTAGAACCACTTAAAACTACGAATATTCGCGTAGTAAGAACAATTCACTTTGCAAAACACTCGCTGTGTGTTTATCTTCAAAGTCAACTTCCACCAAACTTTTTCCGCTTGGAACAAACATGATTCACCTACGAATGTGTGATTCAGTCTTGGAAACGCATGTTTTGTCTATATAGAAAAGTATGCTTTTTGCCTTCTAGGACCACTCAATACTAAGCTTAATCACCACGTAAGAACAATTCACTTCGTAAAACACTAGCTGTGTGTTTTTCTTCTTAGTCACCTTCCTACAAATTTTCCCGCTTGGAACGAACACGATTCGCCAAAGAATGTGTGGTTCAGACTGGGAAATGCATGTTTTGTCTATACATTAAAGTCTGGTTTTTTGCCTCTAGAACCACTGACAACTAAGCTTATTGGCCAAGTAAGAGCAATTCACTTTGCAAAACACTAGCTGTGTGGTTATATTCAAAGTCAACATACCTATAAGTTTTTCCCGCTTCGAATGAACAGATTTCGCCAAAGAATGAGAAATTCAGACTGGGAAAACCCGGTTATGTCTATATTGAATAGTCTGCTTTTTACCATCTAGAGCCACTTGAAACTAAGCATATTCGCCAAGTAACACCATTCAATTAGCAAATCACTAGCTCTGTGTTTATCTTCAAAATCAAATTCCTACAAGCTTTTCCCACTTGGATGGAACAGAATTCGCCTAAGAATGTGTGATTCAGAACTCGAAAGGCATGTTTTGTCTATATAGAAAACTATGCTTTTTACCCTCTAGAACCACTTAAAATTAAGCTTATTGGCCAAGTAACAGCAATTCACTTTGCTAAACACTAGCTGTGTGTTTATCTTCAAAGTCAACTTCCTACAAGCCTTTCCCACTTGGAATGAACACGATTCGCAAAAGAATGTTTGATTCAGACTGGGAAAGGAAACCCATGATTTGTCCATAAAAAAAAGTATGGTTTTTACCGTCTAGAACCACTTAAAACTAAGCTTATTGGCCAAGTAACATCAATTCACTTTGCAAAAAACTAGCTGTGTGTTTATCTTCAAAGTCAACTTCCTACAAGCTTTTCCAGCATGGAACGAATAGACTCACCAACGAATGTTCGATTCAACTGGGAAATCCATGTTTTGTCTATATTGAAAAGTCTGCTTTTTACCCTCTAGAAACAATTAAAACTAAGCTTATTGGCCAAGTAACACCATTCAATTTGCAAAACACTAGCTGTATGTTTCTCTTGAAAGGCAACTTCCTACAAGCTTTTCCTGGTTGAACGAACAGAATTCTCCAAAGAAAGTTCGATTCAGACTGGGAAACCCATGTTTTGTCTATATTGAAAAGTGTGCTTTTTACCCTCTAGAACCACTTAAAACTAAGCTTGTTTGCCAAGTAACACCTTTCACTTTGCAAATCACTAGCTGTGTGTTCAGCTTCAAAGTCAAGTTCCTACAAGCTTTTCCTGCTTGGAAGGAACAGAATTTGCCAGAGAATGAGAGATTGAGATTGGGAAAAGGATTTTTAGTCTATATAAAAAGTATGCTTTTTACCATCTAGAACTACTTAAAACTAAGCTTAATTGCCAAGAAAGAACAATTCACTTAGTAAAACACTAGCTGTGTGTTTATCTTCAAAGTCAACTTCCTACAAGCTTTTCCCGCTTGGAACAAACAGATTCACCAAAGAATGTTCAAGTCAGACTGGGAAAGGAAACCCATGTTTTGTCCATATTGAAAGGTATGCTTTTTACCATCTAGAACTACTTAAAACTAAGCTTAATCGCCAAGTAAGAACAATTCACTTTGTAAAGCGAAAAAAAAAGGCTGTTTTTTTTATCCTCAAAGTCAAGTTCCTACAAGCTTTTCTGGCTAGGAATGAACAGAATTCACCAAAGAATGTTCGATTCAGACTGGGAAAACCATGTTTTGTCTATCTTGAAAAGTCTGCTTTTTACTCTCTAGAACCACTTAAAACTAATCTTATTCACCAAGTAACACCTTTCACTTTGCAAATCACTAGCTGTGTGTTTATCTTCAAAGTCAAGTTCTTACAAGCTTTTCCCTCTTGGAACAAACAGAATTCGCCTGAGAATGTTTGATTCAGACAGGGAAACACACTTTTTTTCTATATAGAAAAGTATGCTTTTTGCCTTCTAGGACCGTTTAAAACAAAGCTTATTGGCCAAGCAACAGCAATTCACTTTCTAAAATACTAGCTGTGTGTCTGTCTTCAAAGTCAACTTCCTACAAGCTTTTCCTGCTTGGATGAACAGAATTCGCCCAAGAATGAGAGATTCAGACTGGGAAAACCATGTTTTTCTATACTGAAAAGTCTGCTTTTTACCGTCTAGCACCACTGAAAACTAAATGTATTGGCCAAGTAACAGCAATTCACTTTCCAAAACACCAGCTGTGTGTTTATCTTCAACTTCAAGTTCCTACAAGCTTTTCTCGCTTGGATTGAACAAAATTCCCCAAAGAATAAGATCCAGACTGGGAAAACCATGTTTTGTCTACATAGAAAAGTCTGCTTTTTTACCCTCTAGAACCACTTAAAACTACGAATATTCGCGTAGTAAGAACAATTCACTTTGCAAAACACTCGCTGTGTGTTTATCTTCAAAGTCAACTTCCACCAAACTTTTTCCGCTTGGAACAAACATGATTCACCTACGAATGTGTGATTCAGTCTTGGAAACGCATGTTTTGTCTATATAGAAAAGTATGCTTTTTGCCTTCTAGGACCACTCAATACTAAGCTTAATCACCACGTAAGAACAATTCACTTCGTAAAACACTAGCTGTGTGTTTTTCTTCTTAGTCACCTTCCTACAAATTTTCCCGCTTGGAACGAACACGATTCGCCAAAGAATGTGTGGTTCAGACTGGGAAATGCATGTTTTGTCTATACATTAAAGTCTGGTTTTTTGCCTCTAGAACCACTGACAACTAAGCTTATTGGCCAAGTAAGAGCAATTCACTTTGCAAAACACTAGCTGTGTGGTTATATTCAAAGTCAACATACCTATAAGTTTTTCCCGCTTCGAATGAACAGATTTCGCCAAAGAATGAGAAATTCAGACTGGGAAAACCCGGTTATGTCTATATTGAATAGTCTGCTTTTTACCATCTAGAGCCACTTGAAACTAAGCATATTCGCCAAGTAACACCATTCAATTAGCAAATCACTAGCTCTGTGTTTATCTTCAAAATCAAATTCCTACAAGCTTTTCCCACTTGGATGGAACAGAATTCGCCTAAGAATGTGTGATTCAGAACTCGAAAGGCATGTTTTGTCTATATAGAAAACTATGCTTTTTACCCTCTAGAACCACTTAAAATTAAGCTTATTGGCCAAGTAACAGCAATTCACTTTGCTAAACACTAGCTGTGTGTTTATCTTCAAAGTCAACTTCCTACAAGCCTTTCCCACTTGGAATGAACACGATTCGCAAAAGAATGTTTGATTCAGACTGGGAAAGGAAACCCATGATTTGTCCATAAAAAAAAGTATGGTTTTTACCGTCTAGAACCACTTAAAACTAAGCTTATTGGCCAAGTAACATCAATTCACTTTGCAAAAAACTAGCTGTGTGTTTATCTTCAAAGTCAACTTCCTACAAGCTTTTCCAGCATGGAACGAATAGACTCACCAACGAATGTTCGATTCAACTGGGAAATCCATGTTTTGTCTATATTGAAAAGTCTGCTTTTTACCCTCTAGAAACAATTAAAACTAAGCTTATTGGCCAAGTAACACCATTCAATTTGCAAAACACTAGCTGTATGTTTCTCTTGAAAGGCAACTTCCTACAAGCTTTTCCTGGTTGAACGAACAGAATTCTCCAAAGAAAGTTCGATTCAGACTGGGAAACCCATGTTTTGTCTATATTGAAAAGTGTGCTTTTTACCCTCTAGAACCACTTAAAACTAAGCTTGTTTGCCAAGTAACACCTTTCACTTTGCAAATCACTAGCTGTGTGTTCAGCTTCAAAGTCAAGTTCCTACAAGCTTTTCCTGCTTGGAAGGAACAGAATTTGCCAGAGAATGAGAGATTGAGATTGGGAAAAGGATTTTTAGTCTATATAAAAAGTATGCTTTTTACCATCTAGAACTACTTAAAACTAAGCTTAATTGCCAAGAAAGAACAATTCACTTTGTAAAACACTAGCTGTGTGTTTATCTTCAAAGTCAACTTCCTACAAGCTTTTCCCGCTTGGAACAAACAGATTCACCAAAGAATGTTCAAGTCAGACTGGGAAAGGAAACCCATGTTTTGTCCATATTGAAAGGTATGCTTTTTACCATCTAGAACTACTTAAAACTAAGCTTAATCGCCAAGTAAGAACAATTCACTTTGTAAAGCGAAAAAAAAAGGCTGTTTTTTTATCCTCAAAGTCAAGTTCCTACAAGCTTTTCTGGCTAGGAATGAACAGAATTCACCAAAGAATGTTCGATTCAGACTGGGAAAACCATGTTTTGTCTATCTTGAAAAGTCTGCTTTTTACTCTCTAGAACCACTTAAAACTAATCTTATTCACCAAGTAACACCTTTCACTTTGCAAATCACTAGCTGTGTGTTTATCTTCAAAGTCAAGTTCTTACAAGCTTTTCCCTCTTGGAACAAACAGAATTCGCCTGAGAATGTTTGATTCAGACAGGGAAACACACTTTTTTTCTATATAGAAAAGTATGCTTTTTGCCTTCTAGGACCGTTTAAAACAAAGCTTATTGGCCAAGCAACAGCAATTCACTTTCTAAAATACTAGCTGTGTGTCTGTCTTCAAAGTCAACTTCCTACAAGCTTTTCCTGCTTGGATGAACAGAATTCGCCCAAGAATGAGAGATTCAGACTGGGAAAACCATGTTTTTTCTATACTGAAAAGTCTGCTTTTTACCGTCTAGCACCACTGAAAACTAAATGTATTGGCCAAGTAACAGCAATTCACTTTCCAAAACACCAGCTGTGTGTTTATCTTCAACTTCAAGTTCCTACAAGCTTTTCTCGCTTGGATTGAACAAAATTCCCCAAAGAATAAGATCCAGACTGGGAAAACCATGTTTTGTCTACATAGAAAAGTCTGCTTTTTTACCCTCTAGAACCACTTAAAACTACGAATATTCGCGTAGTAAGAACAATTCACTTTGCAAAACACTCGCTGTGTGTTTATCTTCAAAGTCAACTTCCACCAAACTTTTTCCGCTTGGAACAAACATGATTCACCTACGAATGTGTGATTCAGTCTTGGAAACGCATGTTTTGTCTATATAGAAAAGTATGCTTTTTGCCTTCTAGGACCACTCAATACTAAGCTTAATCACCACGTAAGAACAATTCACTTCGTAAAACACTAGCTGTGTGTTTTTCTTCTTAGTCACCTTCCTACAAATTTTCCCGCTTGGAACGAACACGATTCGCCAAAGAATGTGTGGTTCAGACTGGGAAATGCATGTTTTGTCTATACATTAAAGTCTGGTTTTTTGCCTCTAGAACCACTGACAACTAAGCTTATTGGCCAAGTAAGAGCAATTCACTTTGCAAAACACTAGCTGTGTGGTTATATTCAAAGTCAACATACCTATAAGTTTTTCCCGCTTCGAATGAACAGATTTCGCCAAAGAATGAGAAATTCAGACTGGGAAAACCCGGTTATGTCTATATTGAATAGTCTGCTTTTTACCATCTAGAGCCACTTGAAACTAAGCATATTCGCCAAGTAACACCATTCAATTAGCAAATCACTAGCTCTGTGTTTATCTTCAAAATCAAATTCCTACAAGCTTTTCCCACTTGGATGGAACAGAATTCGCCTAAGAATGTGTGATTCAGAACTCGAAAGGCATGATTGTCTATATAGAAAACTATGCTTTTTACCCTCTAGAACCACTTAAAATTAAGCTTATTGGCCAAGTAACAGCAATTCACTTTGCTAAACACTAGCTGTGTGTTTATCTTCAAAGTCAACTTCCTACAAGCCTTTCCCACTTGGAATGAACACGATTCGCAAAAGAATGTTTGATTCAGACTGGGAAAGGAAACCCATGATTTGTCCATAAAAAAAAGTATGGTTTTTACCGTCTAGAACCACTTAAAACTAAGCTTATTGGCCAAGTAACATCAATTCACTTTGCAAAAAACTAGCTGTGTGTTTATCTTCAAAGTCAACTTCCTACAAGCTTTTCCAGCATGGAACGAATAGACTCACCAACGAATGTTGGATTCAACTGGGAAATCCATGTTTGGTCTATATTGAAAAGTCTGCTTTTTACCCTCTAGAAACAATTAAAACTAAGCTTATTGGCCAAGTAACACCATTCAATTTGCAAAACACTAGCTGTATGTTTCTCTTGAAAGGCAACTTCCTACAAGCTTTTCCTGGTTGAACGAACAGAATTCTCCAAAGAAAGTTCGATTCAGACTGGGAAACCCATGTTTTGTCTAGATTGAAAAGTGTGCTTTTTACCCTCTAGAACCACTTAAAACTAAGCTTGTTTGCCAAGTAACACCTTTCACTTTGCAAATCACTAGCTGTGTGTTCAGCTTCAAAGTCAAGTTCCTACAAGCTTTTCCTGCTTGGAAGGAACAGAATTTGCCAGAGAATGAGAGATTGAGATTGGGAAAAGGATTTTTAGTCTATATAAAAAGTATGCTTTTTACCATCTAGAACTACTTAAAACTAAGCTTAATTGCCAAGAAAGAACAATTCACTTTGTAAAACACTAGCTGTGTGTTTATCTTCAAAGTCAACTTCCTACAAGCTTTTCCCGCTTGGAACAAACAGATTCACCAAAGAATGTTCAAGTCAGACTGGGAAAGGAAACCCATGTTTTGTCCATATTGAAAGGTATGCTTTTTACCATCTAGAACTACTTAAAACTAAGCTTAATCGCCAAGTAAGAACAATTCACTTCGTAAAGCGAAAAAAAAAGGCTGTTTTTTTATCCTCAAAGTCAAGTTCCTACAAGCTTTTCTGGCTAGGAATGAACAGAATTCACCAAAGAATGTTCGATTCAGACTGGGAAAACCATGTTTTGTCTATCTTGAAAAGTCTGCTTTTTACTCTCTAGAACCACTTAAAACTAATCTTATTCACCAAGTAACACCTTTCACTTTGCAAATCACTAGCTGTGTGTTTATCTTCAAAGTCAAGTTCTTACAAGCTTTTCCCTCTTGGAACAAACAGAATTCGCCTGAGAATGTTTGATTCAGACAGGGAAACACACTTTTTTTCTATATAGAAAAGTATGCTTTTTGCCTTCTAGGACCGTTTAAAACAAAGCTTATTGGCCAAGCAACAGCAATTCACTTTCTAAAATACTAGCTGTGTGTCTGTCTTCAAAGTCAACTTCCTACAAGCTTTTCCTGCTTGGATGAACAGAATTCGCCCAAGAATGAGAGATTCAGACTGGGAAAACCATGTTTTTTCTATACTGAAAAGTCTGCTTTTTACCGTCTAGCACCACTGAAAACTAAATGTATTGGCCAAGTAACAGCAATTCACTTTCCAAAACACCAGCTGTGTGTTTATCTTCAACTTCAAGTTCCTACAAGCTTTTCTCGCTTGGATTGAACAAAATTCCCCAAAGAATAAGATCCAGACTGGGAAAACCATGTTTTGTCTACATAGAAAAGTCTGCTTTTTTACCCTCTAGAACCACTTAAAACTAAGAATATTCGCGTAGTAAGAACAATTCACTTTGCAAAACACTCGCTGTGTGTTTATCTTCAAAGTCAACTTCCACCAAACTTTTTCCGCTTGGAACAAACATGATTTACCTACGAATGTGTGATTCAGTCTTGGAAACGCATGTTTTGTCTATATAGAAAAGTATGCTTTTTGCCTTCTAGGACCACTCAATACTAAGCTTAATCACCACGTAAGAACAATTCACTTCGTAAAACACTAGCTGTGTGTTTTTCTTCTTAGTCACCTTCCTACAAATTTTCCCGCTTGGAACGAACACGATTCGCCAAAGAATGTGTGGTTCAGACTGGGAAATGCATGTTTTGTCTATACATTAAAGTCTGGTTTTTTGCCTCTAGAACCACTGACAACTAAGCTTATTGGCCAAGTAAGAGCAATTCACTTTGCAAAACACTAGCTGTGTGGTTATATTCAAAGTCAACATACCTATAAGTTTTTCCCGCTTCGAATGAACAGATTTCGCCAAAGAATGAGAAATTCAGACTGGGAAAACCCGGTTATGTCTATATTGAATAGTCTGCTTTTTACCATCTAGAGCCACTTGAAACTAAGCATATTCGCCAAGTAACACCATTCAATTAGCAAATCACTAGCTCTGTGTTTATCTTCAAAATCAAATTCCTACAAGCTTTTCCCACTTGGATGGAACAGAATTCGCCTAAGAATGTGTGATTCAGAACTCGAAAGGCATGATTGTCTATATAGAAAACTATGCTTTTTACCCTCTAGAACCACTTAAAATTAAGCTTATTGGCCAAGTAACAGCAATTCACTTTGCTAAACACTAGCTGTGTGTTTATCTTCAAAGTCAACTTCCTACAAGCCTTTCCCACTTGGAATGAACACGATTCGCAAAAGAATGTTTGATTCAGACTGGGAAAGGAAACCCATGATTTGTCCATAAAAAAAAGTATGGTTTTTACCGTCTAGAACCACTTAAAACTAAGCTTATTGGCCAAGTAACATCAATTCACTTTGCAAAAAACTAGCTGTGTGTTTATCTTCAAAGTCAACTTCCTACAAGCTTTTCCAGCATGGAACGAATAGACTCACCAACGAATGTTGGATTCAACTGGGAAATCCATGTTTTGTCTATATTGAAAAGTCTGCTTTTTACCCTCTAGAAACAATTAAAACTAAGCTTATTGGCCAAGTAACACCATTCAATTTGCAAAACACTAGCTGTATGTTTCTCTTGAAAGGCAACTTCCTACAAGCTTTTCCTGGTTGAACGAACAGAATTCTCCAAAGAAAGTTCGATTCAGACTGGGAAACCCATGTTTTGTCTATATTGAAAAGTGTGCTTTTTACCCTCTAGAACCACTTAAAACTAAGCTTGTTTGCCAAGTAACACCTTTCACTTTGCAAATCACTAGCTGTGTGTTCAGCTTCAAAGTCAAGTTCCTACAAGCTTTTCCTGCTTGGAAGGAACAGAATTTGCCAGAGAATGAGAGATTGAGATTGGGAAAAGGATTTTTAGTCTATATAAAAAGTATGCTTTTTACCATCTAGAACTACTTAAAACTAAGCTTAATTGCCAAGAAAGAACAATTCACTTTGTAAAACACTAGCTGTGTGTTTATCTTCAAAGTCAACTTCCTACAAGCTTTTCCCGCTTGGAACAAACAGATTCACCAAAGAATGTTCAAGTCAGACTGGGAAAGGAAACCCATGTTTTGTCCATATTGAAAGGTATGCTTTTTACCATCTAGAACTACTTAAAACTAAGCTTAATCGCCAAGTAAGAACAATTCACTTTGTAAAGCGAAAAAAAAAGGCTGTTTTTTTTATCCTCAAAGTCAAGTTCCTACAAGCTTTTCTGGCTAGGAATGAACAGAATTCACCAAAGAATGTTCGATTCAGACTGGGAAAACCATGTTTTGTCTATCTTGAAAAGTCTGCTTTTTACTCTCTAGAACCACTTAAAACTAATCTTATTCACCAAGTAACACCTTTCACTTTGCAAATCACTAGCTGTGTGTTTATCTTCAAAGTCAAGTTCTTACAAGCTTTTCCCTCTTGGAACAAACAGAATTCGCCTGAGAATGTTTGATTCAGACAGGGAAACACACTTTTTTTCTATATAGAAAAGTATGCTTTTTGCCTTCTAGGACCGTTTAAAACAAAGCTTATTGGCCAAGCAACAGCAATTCACTTTCTAAAATACTAGCTGTGTGTCTGTCTTCAAAGTCAACTTCCTACAAGCTTTTCCTGCTTGGATGAACAGAATTCGCCCAAGAATGAGAGATTCAGACTGGGAAAACCATGTTTTTTCTATACTGAAAAGTCTGCTTTTTACCGTCTAGCACCACTGAAAACTAAATGTATTGGCCAAGTAACAGCAATTCACTTTCCAAAACACCAGCTGTGTGTTTATCTTCAACTTCAAGTTCCTACAAGCTTTTCTCGCTTGGATTGAACAAAATTCCCCAAAGAATAAGATCCAGACTGGGAAAACCATGTTTTGTCTACATAGAAAAGTCTGCTTTTTTACCCTCTAGAACCACTTAAAACTACGAATATTCGCGTAGTAAGAACAATTCACTTTGCAAAACACTCGCTGTGTGTTTATCTTCAAAGTCAACTTCCACCAAACTTTTTCCGCTTGGAACAAACATGATTCACCTACGAATGTGTGATTCAGTCTTGGAAACGCATGTTTTGTCTATATAGAAAAGTATGCTTTTTGCCTTCTAGGACCACTCAATACTAAGCTTAATCACCACGTAAGAACAATTCACTTCGTAAAACACTAGCTGTGTGTTTTTCTTCTTAGTCACCTTCCTACAAATTTTCCCGCTTGGAACGAACACGATTCGCCAAAGAATGTGTGGTTCAGACTGGGAAATGCATGTTTTGTCTATACATTAAAGTCTGGTTTTTTGCCTCTAGAACCACTGACAACTAAGCTTATTGGCCAAGTAAGAGCAATTCACTTTGCAAAACACTAGCTGTGTGGTTATATTCAAAGTCAACATACCTATAAGTTTTTCCCGCTTCGAATGAACAGATTTCGCCAAAGAATGAGAAATTCAGACTGGGAAAACCCGGTTATGTCTATATTGAATAGTCTGCTTTTTACCATCTAGAGCCACTTGAAACTAAGCATATTCGCCAAGTAACACCATTCAATTAGCAAATCACTAGCTCTGTGTTTATCTTCAAAATCAAATTCCTACAAGCTTTTCCCACTTGGATGGAACAGAATTCGCCTAAGAATGTGTGATTCAGAACTCGAAAGGCATGTTTTGTCTATATAGAAAACTATGCTTTTTACCCTCTAGAACCACTTAAAATTAAGCTTATTGGCCAAGTAACAGCAATTCACTTTGCTAAACACTAGCTGTGTGTTTATCTTCAAAGTCAACTTCCTACAAGCCTTTCCCACTTGGAATGAACACGATTCGCAAAAGAATGTTTGATTCAGACTGGGAAAGGAAACCCATGATTTGTCCATAAAAAAAAGTATGGTTTTTACCGTCTAGAACCACTTAAAACTAAGCTTATTGGCCAAGTAACATCAATTCACTTTGCAAAAAACTAGCTGTGTGTTTATCTTCAAAGTCAACTTCCTACAAGCTTTTCCAGCATGGAACGAATAGACTCACCAACGAATGTTCGATTCAACTGGGAAATCCATGTTTTGTCTATATTGAAAAGTCTGCTTTTTACCCTCTAGAAACAATTAAAACTAAGCTTATTGGCCAAGTAACACCATTCAATTTGCAAAACACTAGCTGTATGTTTCTCTTGAAAGGCAACTTCCTACAAGCTTTTCCTGGTTGAACGAACAGAATTCTCCAAAGAAAGTTCGATTCAGACTGGGAAACCCATGTTTTGTCTAGATTGAAAAGTGTGCTTTTTACCCTCTAGAACCACTTAAAACTAAGCTTGTTTGCCAAGTAACACCTTTCACTTTGCAAATCACTAGCTGTGTGTTCAGCTTCAAAGTCAAGTTCCTACAAGCTTTTCCTGCTTGGAAGGAACAGAATTTGCCAGAGAATGAGAGATTGAGATTGGGAAAAGGATTTTTAGTCTATATAAAAAGTATGCTTTTTACCATCTAGAACTACTTAAAACTAAGCTTAATTGCCAAGAAAGAACAATTCACTTTGTAAAACACTAGCTGTGTGTTTATCTTCAAAGTCAACTTCCTACAAGCTTTTCCCGCTTGGAACAAACAGATTCACCAAAGAATGTTCAAGTCAGACTGGGAAAGGAAACCCATGTTTTGTCCATATTGAAAGGTATGCTTTTTACCATCTAGAACTACTTAAAACTAAGCTTAATCGCCAAGTAAGAACAATTCACTTTGTAAAGCGAAAAAAAAAGGCTGTTTTTTTTATCCTCAAAGTCAAGTTCCTACAAGCTTTTCTGGCTAGGAATGAAAAGAATTCACCAAAGAATGTTCGATTCAGACTGGGAAAACCATGTTTTGTCTATCTTGAAAAGTCTGCTTTTTACTCTCTAGAACCACTTAAAACTAATCTTATTCACCAAGTAACACCTTTCACTTTGCAAATCACTAGCTGTGTGTTTATCTTCAAAGTCAAGTTCTTACAAGCTTTTCCCTCTTGGAACAAACAGAATTCGCCTGAGAATGTTTGATTCAGACAGGGAAACACACTTTTTTTCTATATAGAAAAGTATGCTTTTTGCCTTCTAGGACCGTTTAAAACAAAGCTTATTGGCCAAGCAACAGCAATTCACTTTCTAAAATACTAGCTGTGTGTCTGTCTTCAAAGTCAACTTCCTACAAGCTTTTCCTGCTTGGATGAACAGAATTCGCCCAAGAATGAGAGATTCAGACTGGGAAAACCATGTTTTTTCTATACTGAAAAGTCTGCTTTTTACCGTCTAGCACCACTGAAAACTAAATGTATTGGCCAAGTAACAGCAATTCACTTTCCAAAACACCAGCTGTGTGTTTATCTTCAACTTCAAGTTCCTACAAGCTTTTCTCGCTTGGATTGAACAAAATTCCCCAAAGAATAAGATCCAGACTGGGAAAACCATGTTTTGTCTACATAGAAAAGTCTGCTTTTTTACCCTCTAGAACCACTTAAAACTACGAATATTCGCGTAGTAAGAACAATTCACTTTGCAAAACACTCGCTGTGTGTTTATCTTCAAAGTCAACTTCCACCAAACTTTTTCCGCTTGGAACAAACATGATTCACCTACGAATGTGTGATTCAGTCTTGGAAACGCATGTTTTGTCTATATAGAAAAGTATGCTTTTTGCCTTCTAGGACCACTCAATACTAAGCTTAATCACCACGTAAGAACAATTCACTTCGTAAAACACTAGCTGTGTGTTTTTCTTCTTAGTCACCTTCCTACAAATTTTCCCGCTTGGAACGAACACGATTCGCCAAAGAATGTGTGGTTCAGACTGGGAAATGCATGTTTTGTCTATACATTAAAGTCTGGTTTTTTGCCTCTAGAACCACTGACAACTAAGCTTATTGGCCAAGTAAGAGCAATTCACTTTGCAAAACACTAGCTGTGTGGTTATATTCAAAGTCAACATACCTATAAGTTTTTCCCGCTTCGAATGAACAGATTTCGCCAAAGAATGAGAAATTCAGACTGGGAAAACCCGGTTATGTCTATATTGAATAGTCTGCTTTTTACCATCTAGAGCCACTTGAAACTAAGCATATTCGCCAAGTAACACCATTCAATTAGCAAATCACTAGCTCTGTGTTTATCTTCAAAATCAAATTCCTACAAGCTTTTCCCACTTGGATGGAACAGAATTCGCCTAAGAATGTGTGATTCAGAACTCGAAAGGCATGTTTTGTCTATATAGAAAACTATGCTTTTTACCCTCTAGAACCACTTAAAATTAAGCTTATTGGCCAAGTAACAGCAATTCACTTTGCTAAACACTAGCTGTGTGTTTATCTTCAAAGTCAACTTCCTACAAGCCTTTCCCACTTGGAATGAACACGATTCGCAAAAGAATGTTTGATTCAGACTGGGAAAGGAAACCCATGATTTGTCCATAAAAAAAAGTATGGTTTTTACCGTCTAGAACCACTTAAAACTAAGCTTATTGGCCAAGTAACATCAATTCACTTTGCAAAAAACTAGCTGTGTGTTTATCTTCAAAGTCAACTTCCTACAAGCTTTTCCAGCATGGAACGAATAGACTCACCAACGAATGTTCGATTCAACTGGGAAATCCATGTTTTGTCTATATTGAAAAGTCTGCTTTTTACCCTCTAGAAACAATTAAAACTAAGCTTATTGGCCAAGTAACACCATTCAATTTGCAAAACACTAGCTGTATGTTTCTCTTGAAAGGCAACTTCCTACAAGCTTTTCCTGGTTGAACGAACAGAATTCTCCAAAGAAAGTTCGATTCAGACTGGGAAACCCATGTTTTGTCTAGATTGAAAAGTGTGCTTTTTACCCTCTAGAACCACTTAAAACTAAGCTTGTTTGCCAAGTAACACCTTTCACTTTGCAAATCACTAGCTGTGTGTTCAGCTTCAAAGTCAAGTTCCTACAAGCTTTTCCTGCTTGGAAGGAACAGAATTTGCCAGAGAATGAGAGATTGAGATTGGGAAAAGGATTTTTAGTCTATATAAAAAGTATGCTTTTTACCATCTAGAACTACTTAAAACTAAGCTTAATTGCCAAGAAAGAACAATTCACTTTGTAAAACACTAGCTGTGTGTTTATCTTCAAAGTCAACTTCCTACAAGCTTTTCCCGCTTGGAACAAACAGATTCACCAAAGAATGTTCAAGTCAGACTGGGAAAGGAAACCCATGTTTTGTCCATATTGAAAGGTATGCTTTTTACCATCTAGAACTACTTAAAACTAAGCTTAATCGCCAAGTAAGAACAATTCACTTTGTAAAGCGAAAAAAAAAGGCTGTTTTTTTTATCCTCAAAGTCAAGTTCCTACAAGCTTTTCTGGCTAGGAATGAAAAGAATTCACCAAAGAATGTTCGATTCAGACTGGGAAAACCATGTTTTGTCTATCTTGAAAAGTCTGCTTTTTACTCTCTAGAACCACTTAAAACTAATCTTATTCACCAAGTAACACCTTTCACTTTGCAAATCACTAGCTGTGTGTTTATCTTCAAAGTCAAGTTCTTACAAGCTTTTCCCTCTTGGAACAAACAGAATTCGCCTGAGAATGTTTGATTCAGACAGGGAAACACACTTTTTTTCTATATAGAAAAGTATGCTTTTTGCCTTCTAGGACCGTTTAAAACAAAGCTTATTGGCCAAGCAACAGCAATTCACTTTCTAAAATACTAGCTGTGTGTCTGTCTTCAAAGTCAACTTCCTACAAGCTTTTCCTGCTTGGATGAACAGAATTCGCCCAAGAATGAGAGATTCAGACTGGGAAAACCATGTTTTTTCTATACTGAAAAGTCTGCTTTTTACCGTCTAGCACCACTGAAAACTAAATGTATTGGCCAAGTAACAGCAATTCACTTTCCAAAACACCAGCTGTGTGTTTATCTTCAACTTCAAGTTCCTACAAGCTTTTCTCGCTTGGATTGAACAAAATTCCCCAAAGAATAAGATCCAGACTGGGAAAACCATGTTTTGTCTACATAGAAAAGTCTGCTTTTTTACCCTCTAGAACCACTTAAAACTACGAATATTCGCGTAGTAAGAACAATTCACTTTGCAAAACACTCGCTGTGTGTTTATCTTCAAAGTCAACTTCCACCAAACTTTTTCCGCTTGGAACAAACATGATTCACCTACGAATGTGTGATTCAGTCTTGGAAACGCATGTTTTGTCTATATAGAAAAGTATGCTTTTTGCCTTCTAGGACCACTCAATACTAAGCTTAATCACCACGTAAGAACAATTCACTTCGTAAAACACTAGCTGTGTGTTTTTCTTCTTAGTCACCTTCCTACAAATTTTCCCGCTTGGAACGAACACGATTCGCCAAAGAATGTGTGGTTCAGACTGGGAAATGCATGTTTTGTCTATACATTAAAGTCTGGTTTTTTGCCTCTAGAACCACTGACAACTAAGCTTATTGGCCAAGTAAGAGCAATTCACTTTGCAAAACACTAGCTGTGTGGTTATATTCAAAGTCAACATACCTATAAGTTTTTCCCGCTTCGAATGAACAGATTTCGCCAAAGAATGAGAAATTCAGACTGGGAAAACCCGGTTATGTCTATATTGAATAGTCTGCTTTTTACCATCTAGAGCCACTTGAAACTAAGCATATTCGCCAAGTAACACCATTCAATTAGCAAATCACTAGCTCTGTGTTTATCTTCAAAATCAAATTCCTACA
This sequence comes from Rattus norvegicus, assembly GCF_036323735.1. NCBI lineage: Eukaryota > Metazoa > Chordata > Mammalia > Rodentia > Muridae > Rattus > Rattus norvegicus. Next base: position 9,092,789 of record NC_086021.1, read on the forward strand.
AGCTTTTCCCACTTGGATGGAACAGAATTCGCCTAAGAATGTGTGATTCAGAACTCGAAAGGCATGTTTTGTCTATATAGAAAACTATGCTTTTTACCCTCTAGAACCACTTAAAATTAAGCTTATTGGCCAAGTAACAGCAATTCACTTTGCTAAACACTAGCTGTGTGTTTATCTTCAAAGTCAACTTCCTACAAGCCTTTCCCACTTGGAATGAACACGATTCGCAAAAGAATGTTTGATTCAGACTGGGAAAGGAAACCCATGATTTGTCCATAAAAAAAGTATGGTTTTTTCCGTCTAGAACCACTTAAAACTAAGCTTATTGGCCAAGTAACATCAATTCACTTTGCAAAAAACTAGCTGTGTGTTTATCTTCAAAGTCAACTTCCTACAAGCTTTTCCAGCATGGAACGAATAGACTCACCAACGAATGTTCGATTCAACTGGGAAATCCATGTTTTGTCTATATTGAAAAGTCTGCTTTTTACCCTCTAGAAACAATTAAAACTAAGCTTATTGGCCAAGTAACACCATTCAATTTGCAAAACACTAGCTGTATGTTTCTCTTGAAAGGCAACTTCCTACAAGCTTTTCCTGGTTGAACGAACAGAATTCTCCAAAGAAAGTTCGATTCAGACTGGGAAACCCATGTTTTGTCTAGATTGAAAAGTGTGCTTTTTACCCTCTAGAACCACTTAAAACTAAGCTTGTTTGCCAAGTAACACCTTTCACTTTGCAAATCACTAGCTGTGTGTTCAGCTTCAAAGTCAAGTTCCTACAAGCTTTTCCTGCTTGGAAGGAACAGAATTTGCCAGAGAATGAGAGATTGAGATTGGGAAAAGGATTTTTAGTCTATATAAAAAGTATGCTTTTTACCATCTAGAACTACTTAAAACTAAGCTTAATTGCCAAGAAAGAACAATTCACTTTGTAAAACACTAGCTGTGTGTTTATCTTCAAAGTCAACTTCCTACAAGCTTTTCCCGCTTGGAACAAACAGATTCACCAAAGAATGTTCAAGTCAGACTGGGAAAGGAAACCCATGTTTTGTCCATATTGAAAGGTATGCTTTTTACCATCTAGAACTACTTAAAACTAAGCTTAATCGCCAAGTAAGAACAATTCACTTTGTAAAGCGAAAAAAAAAGGCTGTTTTTTTTATCCTCAAAGTCAAGTTCCTACAAGCTTTTCTGGCTAGGAATGAACAGAATTCACCAAAGAATGTTCGATTCAGACTGGGAAAACCATGTTTTGTCTATCTTGAAAAGTCTGCTTTTTACTCTCTAGAACCACTTAAAACTAATCTTATTCACCAAGTAACACCTTTCACTTTGCAAATCACTAGCTGTGTGTTTATCTTCAAAGTCAAGTTCTTACAAGCTTTTCCCTCTTGGAACAAACAGAATTCGCCTGAGAATGTTTGATTCAGACAGGGAAACACACTTTTTTTCTATATAGAAAAGTATGCTTTTTGCCTTCTAGGACCGTTTAAAACAAAGCTTATTGGCCAAGCAACAGCAATTCACTTTCTAAAATACTAGCTGTGTGTCTGTCTTCAAAGTCAACTTCCTACAAGCTTTTCCTGCTTGGATGAACAGAATTCGCCCAAGAATGAGAGATTCAGACTGGGAAAACCATGTTTTTTCTATACTGAAAAGTCTGCTTTTTACCGTCTAGCACCACTGAAAACTAAATGTATTGGCCAAGTAACAGCAATTCACTTTCCAAAACACCAGCTGTGTGTTTATCTTCAACTTCAAGTTCCTACAAGCTTTTCTCGCTTGGATTGAACAAAATTCCCCAAAGAATAAGATCCAGACTGGGAAAACCATGTTTTGTCTACATAGAAAAGTCTGCTTTTTTACCCTCTAGAACCACTTAAAACTACGAATATTCGCGTAGTAAGAACAATTCACTTTGCAAAACACTCGCTGTGTGTTTATCTTCAAAGTCAACTTCCACCAAACTTTTTCCGCTTGGAACAAACATGATTCACCTACGAATGTGTGATTCAGTCTTGGAAACGCATGTTTTGTCTATATAGAAAAGTATGCTTTTTGCCTTCTAGGACCACTCAATACTAAGCTTAATCACCACGTAAGAACAATTCACTTCGTAAAACACTAGCTGTGTGTTTTTCTTCTTAGTCACCTTCCTACAAATTTTCCCGCTTGGAACGAACACGATTCGCCAAAGAATGTGTGGTTCAGACTGGGAAATGCATGTTTTGTCTATACATTAAAGTCTGGTTTTTTGCCTCTAGAACCACTGACAACTAAGCTTATTGGCCAAGTAAGAGCAATTCACTTTGCAAAACACTAGCTGTGTGGTTATATTCAAAGTCAACATACCTATAAGTTTTTCCCGCTTCGAATGAACAGATTTCGCCAAAGAATGAGAAATTCAGACTGGGAAAACCCGGTTATGTCTATATTGAATAGTCTGCTTTTTACCATCTAGAGCCACTTGAAACTAAGCATATTCGCCAAGTAACACCATTCAATTAGCAAATCACTAGCTCTGTGTTTATCTTCAAAATCAAATTCCTACAAGCTTTTCCCACTTGGATGGAACAGAATTCGCCTAAGAATGTGTGATTCAGAACTCGAAAGGCATGTTTTGTCTATATAGAAAACTATGCTTTTTACCCTCTAGAACCACTTAAAATTAAGCTTATTGGCCAAGTAACAGCAATTCACTTTGCTAAACACTAGCTGTGTGTTTATCTTCAAAGTCAACTTCCTACAAGCCTTTCCCACTTGGAATGAACACGATTCGCAAAAGAATGTTTGATTCAGACTGGGAAAGGAAACCCATGATTTGTCCATAAAAAAAAGTATGGTTTTTACCGTCTAGAACCACTTAAAACTAAGCTTATTGGCCAAGTAACATCAATTCACTTTGCAAAAAACTAGCTGTGTGTTTATCTTCAAAGTCAACTTCCTACAAGCTTTTCCAGCATGGAACGAATAGACTCACCAACGAATGTTCGATTCAACTGGGAAATCCATGTTTTGTCTATATTGAAAAGTCTGCTTTTTACCCTCTAGAAACAATTAAAACTAAGCTTATTGGCCAAGTAACACCATTCAATTTGCAAAACACTAGCTGTATGTTTCTCTTGAAAGGCAACTTCCTACAAGCTTTTCCTGGTTGAACGAACAGAATTCTCCAAAGAAAGTTCGATTCAGACTGGGAAACCCATGTTTTGTCTAGATTGAAAAGTGTGCTTTTTACCCTCTAGAACCACTTAAAACTAAGCTTGTTTGCCAAGTAACACCTTTCACTTTGCAAATCACTAGCTGTGTGTTCAGCTTCAAAGTCAAGTTCCTACAAGCTTTTCCTGCTTGGAAGGAACAGAATTTGCCAGAGAATGAGAGATTGAGATTGGGAAAAGGATTTTTAGTCTATATAAAAAGTATGCTTTTTACCATCTAGAACTACTTAAAACTAAGCTTAATTGCCAAGAAAGAACAATTCACTTTGTAAAACACTAGCTGTGTGTTTATCTTCAAAGTCAACTTCCTACAAGCTTTTCCCGCTTGGAACAAACAGATTCACCAAAGAATGTTCAAGTCAGACTGGGAAAGGAAACCCATGTTTTGTCCATATTGAAAGGTATGCTTTTTACCATCTAGAACTACTTAAAACTAAGCTTAATCGCCAAGTAAGAACAATTCACTTTGTAAAGCGAAAAAAAAAGGCTGTTTTTTTTATCCTCAAAGTCAAGTTCCTACAAGCTTTTCTGGCTAGGAATGAACAGAATTCACCAAAGAATGTTCGATTCAGACTGGGAAAACCATGTTTTGTCTATCTTGAAAAGTCTGCTTTTTACTCTCTAGAACCACTTAAAACTAATCTTATTCACCAAGTAACACCTTTCACTTTGCAAATCACTAGCTGTGTGTTTATCTTCAAAGTCAAGTTCTTACAAGCTTTTCCCTCTTGGAACAAACAGAATTCGCCTGAGAATGTTTGATTCAGACAGGGAAACACACTTTTTTTCTATATAGAAAAGTATGCTTTTTGCCTTCTAGGACCGTTTAAAACAAAGCTTATTGGCCAAGCAACAGCAATTCACTTTCTAAAATACTAGCTGTGTGTCTGTCTTCAAAGTCAACTTCCTACAAGCTTTTCCTGCTTGGATGAACAGAATTCGCCCAAGAATGAGAGATTCAGACTGGGAAAACCATGTTTTTTCTATACTGAAAAGTCTGCTTTTTACCGTCTAGCACCACTGAAAACTAAATGTATTGGCCAAGTAACAGCAATTCACTTTCCAAAACACCAGCTGTGTGTTTATCTTCAACTTCAAGTTCCTACAAGCTTTTCTCGCTTGGATTGAACAAAATTCCCCAAAGAATAAGATCCAGACTGGGAAAACCATGTTTTGTCTACATAGAAAAGTCTGCTTTTTTACCCTCTAGAACCACTTAAAACTACGAATATTCGCGTAGTAAGAACAATTCACTTTGCAAAACACTCGCTGTGTGTTTATCTTCAAAGTCAACTTCCACCAAACTTTTTCCGCTTGGAACAAACATGATTCACCTACGAATGTGTGATTCAGTCTTGGAAACGCATGTTTTGTCTATATAGAAAAGTATGCTTTTTGCCTTCTAGGACCACTCAATACTAAGCTTAATCACCACGTAAGAACAATTCACTTCGTAAAACACTAGCTGTGTGTTTTTCTTCTTAGTCACCTTCCTACAAATTTTCCCGCTTGGAACGAACACGATTCGCCAAAGAATGTGTGGTTCAGACTGGGAAATGCATGTTTTGTCTATACATTAAAGTCTGGTTTTTTGCCTCTAGAACCACTGACAACTAAGCTTATTGGCCAAGTAAGAGCAATTCACTTTGCAAAACACTAGCTGTGTGGTTATATTCAAAGTCAACATACCTATAAGTTTTTCCCGCTTCGAATGAACAGATTTCGCCAAAGAATGAGAAATTCAGACTGGGAAAACCCGGTTATGTCTATATTGAATAGTCTGCTTTTTACCATCTAGAGCCACTTGAAACTAAGCATATTCGCCAAGTAACACCATTCAATTAGCAAATCACTAGCTCTGTGTTTATCTTCAAAATCAAATTCCTACAAGCTTTTCCCACTTGGATGGAACAGAATTCGCCTAAGAATGTGTGATTCAGAACTCGAAAGGCATGTTTTGTCTATATAGAAAACTATGCTTTTTACCCTCTAGAACCACTTAAAATTAAGCTTATTGGCCAAGTAACAGCAATTCACTTTGCTAAACACTAGCTGTGTGTTTATCTTCAAAGTCAACTTCCTACAAGCCTTTCCCACTTGGAATGAACACGATTCGCAAAAGAATGTTTGATTCAGACTGGGAAAGGAAACCCATGATTTGTCCATAAAAAAAAGTATGGTTTTTACCGTCTAGAACCACTTAAAACTAAGCTTATTGGCCAAGTAACATCAATTCACTTTGCAAAAAACTAGCTGTGTGTTTATCTTCAAAGTCAACTTCCTACAAGCTTTTCCAGCATGGAACGAATAGACTCACCAACGAATGTTCGATTCAACTGGGAAATCCATGTTTTGTCTATATTGAAAAGTCTGCTTTTTACCCTCTAGAAACAATTAAAACTAAGCTTATTGGCCAAGTAACACCATTCAATTTGCAAAACACTAGCTGTATGTTTCTCTTGAAAGGCAACTTCCTACAAGCTTTTCCTGGTTGAACGAACAGAATTCTCCAAAGAAAGTTCGATTCAGACTGGGAAACCCATGTTTTTTCTATATTGAAAAGTGTGCTTTTTACCCTCTAGAACCACTTAAAACTAAGCTTGTTTGCCAAGTAACACCTTTCACTTTGCAAATCACTAGCTGTGTGTTCAGCTTCAAAGTCAAGTTCCTACAAGCTTTTCCTGCTTGGAAGGAACAGAATTTGCCAGAGAATGAGAGATTGAGATTGGGAAAAGGATTTTTAGTCTATATAAAAAGTATGCTTTTTACCATCTAGAACTACTTAAAACTAAGCTTAATTGCCAAGAAAGAACAATTCACTTTGTAAAACACTAGCTGTGTGTTTATCTTCAAAGTCAACTTCCTACAAGCTTTTCCCGCTTGGAACAAACAGATTCACCAAAGAATGTTCAAGTCAGACTGGGAAAGGAAACCCATGTTTTGTCCATATTGAAAGGTATGCTTTTTACCATCTAGAACTACTTAAAACTAAGCTTAATCGCCAAGTAAGAACAATTCACTTTGTAAAGCGAAAAAAAAAGGCTGTTTTTTTTATCCTCAAAGTCAAGTTCCTACAAGCTTTTCTGGCTAGGAATGAAAAGAATTCACCAAAGAATGTTCGATTCAGACTGGGAAAACCATGTTTTGTCTATCTTGAAAAGTCTGCTTTTTACTCTCTAGAACCACTTAAAACTAATCTTATTCACCAAGTAACACCTTTCACTTTGCAAATCACTAGCTGTGTGTTTATCTTCAAAGTCAAGTTCTTACAAGCTTTTCCCTCTTGGAACAAACAGAATTCGCCTGAGAATGTTTGATTCAGACAGGGAAACACACTTTTTTTCTATATAGAAAAGTATGCTTTTTGCCTTCTAGGACCGTTTAAAACAAAGCTTATTGGCCAAGCAACAGCAATTCACTTTCTAAAATACTAGCTGTGTGTCTGTCTTCAAAGTCAACTTCCTACAAGCTTTTCCTGCTTGGATGAACAGAATTCGCCCAAGAATGAGAGATTCAGACTGGGAAAACCATGTTTTTTCTATACTGAAAAGTCTGCTTTTTACCGTCTAGCACCACTGAAAACTGAATGTATTGGCCAAGTAACAGCAATTCACTTTCCAAAACACCAGCTGTGTGTTTATCTTCAACTTCAAGTTCCTACAAGCTTTTCTCGCTTGGATTGAACAAAATTCCCCAAAGAATAAGATCCAGACTGGGAAAACCATGTTTTGTCTACATAGAAAAGTCTGCTTTTTTACCCTCTAGAACCACTTAAAACTAAGAATATTCGCGTAGTAAGAACAATTCACTTTGCAAAACACTCGCTGTGTGTTTATCTTCAAAGTCAACTTCCACCAAACTTTTTCCGCTTGGAACAAACATGATTCACCTACGAATGTGTGATTCAGTCTTGAAAAACGCATGTTTTGTCTATATAGAAAAGTATGCTTTTTGCCTTCTAGGACCACTCAATACTAAGCTTAATCACCACGTAAGAACAATTCACTTCGTAAAACACTAGCTGTGTGTTTTTCTTCTTAGTCACCTTCCTACAAATTTTCCCGCTTGGAACGAACACGATTCGCCAAAGAATGTGTGGTTCAGACTGGGAAATGCATGTTTTGTCTATACATTAAAGTCTGGTTTTTTGCCTCTAGAACCACTGACAACTAAGCTTATTGGCCAAGTAAGAGCAATTCACTTTGCAAAACACTAGCTGTGTGGTTATATTCAAAGTCAACATACCTATAAGTTTTTCCCGCTTCGAATGAACAGATTTCGCCAAAGAATGAGAAATTCAGACTGGGAAAACCCGGTTATGTCTATATTGAATAGTCTGCTTTTTACCATCTAGAGCCACTTGAAACTAAGCATATTCGCCAAGTAACACCATTCAATTAGCAAATCACTAGCTCTGTGTTTATCTTCAAAATCAAATTCCTACAAGCTTTTCCCACTTGGATGGAACAGAATTCGCCTAAGAATGTGTGATTCAGAACTCGAAAGGCATGTTTTGTCTATATAGAAAACTATGCTTTTTACCCTCTAGAACCACTTAAAATTAAGCTTATTGGCCAAGTAACAGCAATTCACTTTGCTAAACACTAGCTGTGTGTTTATCTTCAAAGTCAACTTCCTACAAGCCTTTCCCACTTGGAATGAACACGATTCGCAAAAGAATGTTTGATTCAGACTGGGAAAGGAAACCCATGATTTGTCCATAAAAAAAAGTATGGTTTTTACCGTCTAGAACCACTTAAAACTAAGCTTATTGGCCAAGTAACATCAATTCACTTTGCAAAAAACTAGCTGTGTGTTTATCTTCAAAGTCAACTTCCTACAAGCTTTTCCAGCATGGAACGAATAGACTCACCAACGAATGTTCGATTCAACTGGGAAATCCATGTTTTGTCTATATTGAAAAGTCTGCTTTTTACCCTCTAGAAACAATTAAAACTAAGCTTATTGGCCAAGTAACACCATTCAATTTGCAAAACACTAGCTGTATGTTTCTCTTGAAAGGCAACTTCCTGCAAGCTTTTCCTGGTTGAACGAACAGAATTCTCCAAAGAAAGTTCGATTCAGACTGGGAAACCCATGTTTTGTCTATATTGAAAAGTGTGCTTTTTACCCTCTAGAACCACTTAAAACTAAGCTTGTTTGCCAAGTAACACCTTTCACTTTGCAAATCACTAGCTGTGTGTTCAGCTTCAAAGTCAAGTTCCTACAAGCTTTTCCTGCTTGGAAGGAACAGAATTTGCCAGAGAATGAGAGATTGAGATTGGGAAAAGGGTTTTTAGTCTATATAAAAAGTATGCTTTTTACCATCTAGAACTACTTAAAACTAAGCTTAATTGCCAAGAAAGAACAATTCACTTTGTAAAACACTAGCTGTGTGTTTATCTTCAAAGTCAACTTCCTACAAGCTTTTCCCGCTTGGAACAAACAGATTCACCAAAGAATGTTCAAGTCAGACTGGGAAAGGAAACCCATGTTTTGTCCATATTGAAAGGTATGCTTTTTACCATCTAGAACTACTTAAAACTAAGCTTAATCGCCAAGTAAGAACAATTCACTTTGTAAAGCGAAAAAAAAAGGCTGTTTTTTTATCCTCAAAGTCAAGTTCCTACAAGCTTTTCTGGCTAGGAATGAACAGAATTCACCAAAGAATGTTCGATTCAGACTGGGAAAACCATGTTTTGTCTATCTTGAAAAGTCTGCTTTTTACTCTCTAGAACCACTTAAAACTAATCTTATTCACCAAGTAACACCTTTCACTTTGCAAATCACTAGCTGTGTGTTTATCTTCAAAGTCAAGTTCTTACAAGCTTTTCCCTCTTGGAACAAACAGAATTCGCCTGAGAATGTTTGATTCAGACAGGGAAACACACTTTTTTTCTATATAGAAAAGTATGCTTTTTGCCTTCTAGGACCGTTTAAAACAAAGCTTATTGGCCAAGCAACAGCAATTCACTTTCTAAAATACTAGCTGTGTGTCTGTCTTCAAAGTCAACTTCCTACAAGCTTTTCCTGCTTGGATGAACAGAATTCGCCCAAGAATGAGAGATTCAGACTGGGAAAACCATGTTTTTTCTATACTGAAAAGTCTGCTTTTTACCGTCTAGCACCACTGAAAACTAAATGTATTGGCCAAGTAACAGCAATTCACTTTCCAAAACACCAGCTGTGTGTTTATCTTCAACTTCAAGTTCCTACAAGCTTTTCTCGCTTGCATTGAACAAAATTCCCCAAAGAATAAGATCCAGACTGGGAAAACCATGTTTTGTCTACATAGAAAAGTCTGCTTTTTTACCCTCTAGAACCACTTAAAACTAAGAATATTCGCGTAGTAAGAACAATTCACTTTGCAAAACACTCGCTGTGTGTTTATCTTCAAAGTCAACTTCCACCAAACTTTTTCCGCTTGGAACAAACATGATTCACCTACGAATGTGTGATTCAGTCTTGGAAACGCATGTTTTGTCTATATAGAAAAGTATGCTTTTTGCCTTCTAGGACCACTCAATACTAAGCTTAATCACCACGTAAGAACAATTCACTTCGTAAAACACTAGCTGTGTGTTTTTCTTCTTAGTCACCTTCCTACAAATTTTCCCGCTTGGAACGAACACGATTCGCCAAAGAATGTGTGGTTCAGACTGGGAAATGCATGTTTTGTCTATACATTGAAGTCTGGTTTTTTTGCCTCTAGAACCACTGACAACTAAGCTTATTGGCCAAGTAAGAGCAATTCACTTTGCAAAACACTAGCTGTGTGGTTATATTCAAAGTCAACATACCTATAAGTTTTTCCCGCTTCGAATGAACAGATTTCGCCAAAGAATGAGAAATTCAGACTGGGAAAACCCGGTTATGTCTATATTGAATAGTCTGCTTTTTACCATCTAGAGCCACTTGAAACTAAGCATATTCGCCAAGTAACACCATTCAATTAGCAAATCACTAGCTCTGTGTTTATCTTCAAAATCAAATTCCTACAAGCTTTTCCCACTTGGATGGAACAGAATTCGCCTAAGAATGTGTGATTCAGAACTCGAAAGGCATGTTTTGTCTATATAGAAAACTATGCTTTTTACCCTCTAGAACCACTTAAAATTAAGCTTATTGGCCAAGTAACAGCAATTCACTTTGCTAAACACTAGCTGTGTGTTTATCTTCAAAGTCAACTTCCTACAAGCCTTTCCCACTTGGAATGAACACGATTCGCAAAAGAATGTTTGATTCAGACTGGGAAAGGAAACCCATGATTTGTCCATAAAAAAAAGTATGGTTTTTACCGTCTAGAACCACTTAAAACTAAGCTTATTGGCCAAGTAACATCAATTCACTTTGCAAAAAACTAGCTGTGTGTTTATCTTCAAAGTCAACTTCCTACAAGCTTTTCCAGCATGGAACGAATAGACTCACCAACGAATGTTCGATTCAACTGGGAAATCCATGTTTTGTCTATATTGAAAAGTCTGCTTTTTACCCTCTAGAAACAATTAAAACTAAGCTTATTGGCCAAGTAACACCATTCAATTTGCAAAACACTAGCTGTATGTTTCTCTTGAAAGGCAACTTCCTGCAAGCTTTTCCTGGTTGAACGAACAGAATTCTCCAAAGAAAGTTCGATTCAGACTGGGAAACCCATGTTTTGTCTATATTGAAAAGTGTGCTTTTTACCCTCTAGAACCACTTAAAACTAAGCTTGTTTGCCAAGTAACACCTTTCACTTTGCAAATCACTAGCTGTGTGTTCAGCTTCAAAGTCAAGTTCCTACAAGCTTTTCCTGCTTGGAAGGAACAGAATTTGCCAGAGAATGAGAGATTGAGATTGGGAAAAGGATTTTTAGTCTATATAAAAAGTATGCTTTTTACCATCTAGAACTACTTAAAACTAAGCTTAATTGCCAAGAAAGAACAATTCACTTTGTAAAACACTAGCTGTGTGTTTATCTTCAAAGTCAACTTCCTACAAGCTTTTCCCGCTTGGAACAAACAGATTCACCAAAGAATGTTCAAGTCAGACTGGGAAAGGAAACCCATGTTTTGTCCATATTGAAAGGTATGCTTTTTACCATCTAGAACTACTTAAAACTAAGCTTAATCGCCAAGTAAGAACAATTCACTTTGTAAAGCGAAAAAAAAAGGCTGTTTTTTTATCCTCAAAGTCAAGTTCCTACAAGCTTTTCTGGCTAGGAATGAACAGAATTCACCAAAGAATGTTCGATTCAGACTGGGAAAACCATGTTTTGTCTATCTTGAAAAGTCTGCTTTTTACTCTCTAGAACCACTTAAAACTAATCTTATTCACCAAGTAACACCTTTCACTTTGCAAATCACTAGCTGTGTGTTTATCTTCAAAGTCAAGTTCTTACAAGCTTTTCCCTCTTGGAACAAACAGAATTCCCCTGAGAATGTTTGATTCAGACAGGGAAACACACTTTTTTTCTATATAGAAAAGTATGCTTTTTGCCTTCTAGGACCGTTTAAAACAAAGCTTATTGGCCAAGCAACAGCAATTCACTTTCTAAAATACTAGCTGTGTGTCTGTCTTCAAAGTCAACTTCCTACAAGCTTTTCCTGCTTGGATGAACAGAATTCGCCCAAGAATGAGAGATTCAGACTGGGAAAACCATGTTTTTTCTATACTGAAAAGTCTGCTTTTTACCGTCTAGCACCACTGAAAACTAAATGTATTGGCCAAGTAACAGCAATTCACTTTCCAAAACACCAGCTGTGTGTTTATCTTCAACTTCAAGTTCCTACAAGCTTTTCTCGCTTGGATTGAACAAAATTCCCCAAAGAATAAGATCCAGACTGGGAAAACCATGTTTTGTCTACATAGAAAAGTCTGCTTTTTTACCCTCTAGAACCACTTAAAACTAAGAATATTCGCGTAGTAAGAACAATTCACTTTGCAAAACACTCGCTGTGTGTTTATCTTCAAAGTCAACTTCCACCAAACTTTTTCCGCTTGGAACAAACATGATTCACCTACGAATGTGTGATTCAGTCTTGGAAACGCATGTTTTGTCTATATAGAAAAGTATGCTTTTTGCCTTCTAGGACCACTCAAATCTAAGCTTAATCACCACGTAAGAACAATTCACTTCGTAAAACACTAGCTGTGTGTTTTTCTTCTTAGTCACCTTCCTACAAATTTTCCCGCTTGGAACGAACACGATTCGCCAAAGAATGTGTGGTTCAGACTGGGAAATGCATGTTTTGTCTATACATTAAAGTCTGGTTTTTTGCCTCTAGAACCACTGACAACTAAGCTTATTGGCCAAGTAAGAGCAATTCACTTTGCAAAACACTAGCTGTGTGGTTATATTCAAAGTCAACATACCTATAAGTTTTTCCCGCTTCGAATGAACAGATTTCGCCAAAGAATGAGAAATTCAGACTGGGAAAACCCGGTTATGTCTATATTGAATAGTCTGCTTTTTACCATCTAGAGCCACTTGAAACTAAGCATATTCGCCAAGTAACACCATTCAATTAGCAAATCACTAGCTCTGTGTTTATCTTCAAAATCAAATTCCTACAAGCTTTTCCCACTTGGATGGAACAGAATTCGCCTAAGAATGTGTGATTCAGAACTCGAAAGGCATGTTTTGTCTATATAGAAAACTATGCTTTTTACCCTCTAGAACCACTTAAAATTAAGCTTATTGGCCAAGTAACAGCAATTCACTTTGCTAAACACTAGCTGTGTGTTTATCTTCAAAGTCAACTTCCTACAAGCCTTTCCCACTTGGAATGAACACGATTCGCAAAAGAATGTTTGATTCAGACTGGGAAAGGAAACCCATGATTTGTCCATAAAAAAAAGTATGGTTTTTACCGTCTAGAACCACTTAAAACTAAGCTTATTGGCCAAGTAACATCAATTCACTTTGCAAAAAACTAGCTGTGTGTTTATCTTCAAAGTCAACTTCCTACAAGCTTTTCCAGCATGGAACGAATAGACTCACCAACGAATGTTCGATTCAACTGGGAAATCCATGTTTTGTCTATATTGAAAAGTCTGCTTTTTACCCTCTAGAAACAATTAAAACTAAGCTTATTGGCCAAGTAACACCATTCAATTTGCAAAACACTAGCTGTATGTTTCTCTTGAAAGGCAACTTCCTACAAGCTTTTCCTGGTTGAACGAACAGAATTCTCCAAAGAAAGTTCGATTCAGACTGGGAAACCCATGTTTTGTCTATATTGAAAAGTGTGCTTTTTACCCTCTAGAACCACTTAAAACTAAGCTTGTTTGCCAAGTAACACCTTTCACTTTGCAAATCACTAGCTGTGTGTTCAGCTTCAAAGTCAAGTTCCTACAAGCTTTTCCTGCTTGGAAGGAACAGAATTTGCCAGAGAATGAGAGATTGAGATTGGGAAAAGGATTTTTAGTCTATATAAAAAGTATGCTTTTTACCATCTAGAACTACTTAAAACTAAGCTTAATTGCCAAGAAAGAACAATTCACTTTGTAAAACACTAGCTGTGTGTTTATCTTCAAAGTCAACTTCCTACAAGCTTTTCCCGCTTGGAACAAACAGATTCACCAAAGAATGTTCAAGTCAGACTGGGAAAGGAAACCCATGTTTTGTCCATATTGAAAGGTATGCTTTTTACCATCTAGAACTACTTAAAACTAAGCTTAATCGCCAAGTAAGAACAATTCACTTTGTAAAGCGAAAAAAAAAGGCTGTTTTTTTATCCTCAAAGTCAAGTTCCTACAAGCTTTTCTGGCTAGGAATGAACAGAATTCACCAAAGAATGTTCGATTCAGACTGGGAAAACCATGTTTTGTCTATCTTGAAAAGTCTGCTTTTTACTCTCTAGAACCACTTAAAACTAATCTTATTCACCAAGTAACACCTTTCACTTTGCAAATCACTAGCTGTGTGTTTATCTTCAAAGTCAAGTTCTTACAAGCTTTTCCCTCTTGGAACAAACAGAATTCGCCTGAGAATGTTTGATTCAGACAGGGAAACACACTTTTTTTCTATATAGAAAAGTATGCTTTTTGCCTTCTAGGACCGTTTAAAACAAAGCTTATTGGCCAAGCAACAGCAATTCACTTTCTAAAATACTAGCTGTGTGTCTGTCTTCAAAGTCAACTTCCTACAAGCTTTTCCTGCTTGGATGAACAGAATTCGCCCAAGAATGAGAGATTCAGACTGGGAAAACCATGTTTTTTCTATACTGAAAAGTCTGCTTTTTACCGTCTAGCACCACTGAAAACTAAATGTATTGGCCAAGTAACAGCAATTCACTTTCCAAAACACCAGCTGTGTGTTTATCTTCACCTTCAAGTTCCTACAAGCTTTTCTCGCTTGGATTGAACAAAATTCCCCAAAGAATAAGATCCAGACTGGGAAAACCATGTTTTGTCTACATAGAAAAGTCTGCTTTTTTACCCTCTAGAACCACTTAAAACTAAGAATATTCGCGTAGTAAGAACAATTCACTTTGCAAAACACTCGCTGTGTGTTTATCTTCAAAGTCAACTTCCACCAAACTTTTTCCGCTTGGAACAAACATGATTCACCTACGAATGTGTGATTCAGTCTTGGAAACGCATGTTTTGTCTATATAGAAAAGTATGCTTTTTGCCTTCTAGGACCACGCAAATCTAAGCTTAATCACCACGTAAGAACAATTCACTTCGTAAAACACTAGCTGTGTGTTTTTCTTCTTAGTCACCTTCCTACAAATTTTCCCGCTTGGAACGAACACGATTCGCCAAAGAATGTGTGGTTCAGACTGGGAAATGCATGTTTTGTCTATACATTAAAGTCTGGTTTTTTGCCTCTAGAACCACTGACAACTAAGCTTATTGGCCAAGTAAGAGCAATTCACTTTGCAAAACACTAGCTGTGTGGTTATATTCAAAGTCAACATACCTATAAGTTTTTCCCGCTTCGAATGAACAGATTTCGCCAAAGAATGAGAAATTCAGACTGGGAAAACCCGGTTATGTCTATATTGAATAGTCTGCTTTTTACCATCTAGAGCCACTTGAAACTAAGCATATTCGCCAAGTAACACCATTCAATTAGCAAATCACTAGCTCTGTGTTTATCTTCAAAATCAAATTCCTACAAGCTTTTCCCACTTGGATGGAACAGAATTCGCCTAAGAATGTGTGATTCAGAACTCGAAAGGCATGTTTTGTCTATATAGAAAACTATGCTTTTTACCCTCTAGAACCACTTAAAATTAAGCTTATTGGCCAAGTAACAGCAATTCACTTTGCTAAACACTAGCTGTGTGTTTATCTTCAAAGTCAACTTCCTACAAGCCTTTCCCACTTGGAATGAACACGATTCGCAAAAGAATGTTTGATTCAGACTGGGAAAGGAAACCCATGATTTGTCCATAAAAAAAAGTATGGTTTTTACCGTCTAGAACCACTTAAAACTAAGCTTATTGGCCAAGTAACATCAATTCACTTTGCAAAAAACTAGCTGTGTGTTTATCTTCAAAGTCAACTTCCTACAAGCTTTTCCAGCATGGAACGAATAGACTCACCAACGAATGTTCGATTCAACTGGGAAATCCATGTTTTGTCTATATTGAAAAGTCTGCTTTTTACCCTCTAGAAACAATTAAAACTAAGCTTATTGGCCAAGTAACACCATTCAATTTGCAAAACACTAGCTGTATGTTTCTCTTGAAAGGCAACTTCCTGCAAGCTTTTCCTGGTTGAACGAACAGAATTCTCCAAAGAAAGTTCGATTCAGACTGGGAAACCCATGTTTTGTCTATATTGAAAAGTGTGCTTTTTACCCTCTAGAACCACTTAAAACTAAGCTTGTTTGCCAAGTAACACCTTTCACTTTGCAAATCACTAGCTGTGTGTTCAGCTTCAAAGTCAAGTTCCTACAAGCTTTTCCTGCTTGGAAGGAACAGAATTTGCCAGAGAATGAGAGATTGAGATTGGGAAAAGGATTTTTAGTCTACATAAAAAGTATGCTTTTTACCATCTAGAACTACTTAAAACTAAGCTTAATTGCCAAGAAAGAACAATTCACTTTGTAAAACACTAGCTGTGTGTTTATCTTCAAAGTCAACTTCCTACAAGCTTTTCCCGCTTGGAACAAACAGATTCACCAAAGAATGTTCAAGTCAGACTGGGAAAGGAAACCCATGTTTTGTCCATATTGAAAGGTATGCTTTTTACCATCTAGAACTACTTAAAACTAAGCTTAATCGCCAAGTAAGAACAATTCACTTTGTAAAGCGAAAAAAAAAGGCTGTTTTTTTATCCTCAAAGTCAAGTTCCTACAAGCTTTTCTGGCTAGGAATGAACAGAATTCACCAAAGAATGTTCGATTCAGACTGGGAAAACCATGTTTTGTCTATCTTGAAAAGTCTGCTTTTTACTCTCTAGAACCACTTAAAACTAATCTTATTCACCAAGTAACACCTTTCACTTTGCAAATCACTAGCTGTGTGTTTATCTTCAAAGTCAAGTTCTTACAAGCTTTTCCCTCTTGGAACAAACAGAATTCGCCTGAGAATGTTTGATTCAGACAGGGAAACACACTTTTTTTCTATATAGAAAAGTATGCTTTTTGCCTTCTAGGACCGTTTAAAACAAAGCTTATTGGCCAAGCAACAGCAATTCACTTTCTAAAATACTAGCTGTGTGTCTGTCTTCAAAGTCAACTTCCTACAAGCTTTTCCTGCTTGGATGAACAGAATTCGCCCAAGAATGAGAGATTCAGACTGGGAAAACCATGTTTTTTCTATACTGAAAAGTCTGCTTTTTACCGTCTAGCACCACTGAAAACTGAATGTATTGGCCAAGTAACAGCAATTCACTTTCCAAAACACCAGCTGTGTGTTTATCTTCAACTTCAAGTTCCTACAAGCTTTTCTCGCTTGCATTGAACAAAATTCCCCAAAGAATAAGATCCAGACTGGGAAAACCATGTTTTGTCTACATAGAAAAGTCTGCTTTTTTACCCTCTAGAACCACTTAAAACTAAG
The DNA here is from genome assembly GCF_036323735.1 of Rattus norvegicus. Classification (NCBI taxonomy): domain Eukaryota; kingdom Metazoa; phylum Chordata; class Mammalia; order Rodentia; family Muridae; genus Rattus; species Rattus norvegicus. The sequence goes on from NC_086021.1 coordinate 9,110,009, forward strand.
AATATTCGCGTAGTAAGAACAATTCACTTTGCAAAACACTCGCTGTGTGTTTATCTTCAAAGTCAACTTCCACCAAACTTTTTCCGCTTGGAACAAACATGATTCACCTACGAATGTGTGATTCAGTCTTGAAAAACGCATGTTTTGTCTATATAGAAAAGTATGCTTTTTGCCTTCTAGGACCACTCAATACTAAGCTTAATCACCACGTAAGAACAATTCACTTCGTAAAACACTAGCTGTGTGTTTTTCTTCTTATTCACCTTCCTACAAATTTTCCCGCTTGGAACGAACACGATTCGCCAAAGAATGTGTGGTTCAGACTGGGAAATGCATGTTTTGTCTATACATTGAAGTCTGGTTTTTTGCCTCTAGAACCACTGACAACTAAGCTTATTGGCCAAGTAAGAGCAATTCACTTTGCAAAACACTAGCTGTGTGGTTATATTCAAAGTCAACATACCTATAAGTTTTTCCCGCTTCGAATGAACAGATTTCGCCAAAGAATGAGAAATTCAGACTGGGAAAACCCGGTTATGTCTATATTGAATAGTCTGCTTTTTACCATCTAGAGCCACTTGAAACTAAGCATATTCGCCAAGTAACACCATTCAATTAGCAAATCACTAGCTCTGTGTTTATCTTCAAAATCAAATTCCTACAAGCTTTTCCCACTTGGATGGAACAGAATTCGCCTAAGAATGTGTGATTCAGAACTCGAAAGGCATGTTTTGTCTATATAGAAAACTATGCTTTTTACCCTCTAGAACCACTTAAAATTAAGCTTATTGGCCAAGTAACAGCAATTCACTTTGCTAAACACTAGCTGTGTGTTTATCTTCAAAGTCAACTTCCTACAAGCCTTTCCCACTTGGAATGAACACGATTCGCAAAAGAATGTTTGATTCAGACTGGGAAAGGAAACCCATGATTTGTCCATAAAAAAAAGTATGGTTTTTACCGTCTAGAACCACTTAAAACTAAGCTTATTGGCCAAGTAACATCAATTCACTTTGCAAAAAACTAGCTGTGTGTTTATCTTCAAAGTCAACTTCCTACAAGCTTTTCCAGCATGGAACGAATAGACTCACCAACGAATGTTCGATTCAACTGGGAAATCCATGTTTTGTCTATATTGAAAAGTCTGCTTTTTACCCTCTAGAAACAATTAAAACTAAGCTTATTGGCCAAGTAACACCATTCAATTTGCAAAACACTAGCTGTATGTTTCTCTTGAAAGGCAACTTCCTACAAGCTTTTCCTGGTTGAACGAACAGAATTCTCCAAAGAAAGTTCGATTCAGACTGGGAAACCCATGTTTTGTCTATATTGAAAAGTGTGCTTTTTACCCTCTAGAACCACTTAAAACTAAGCTTGTTTGCCAAGTAACACCTTTCACTTTGCAAATCACTAGCTGTGTGTTCAGCTTCAAAGTCAAGTTCCTACAAGCTTTTCCTGCTTGGAAGGAACAGAATTTGCCAGAGAATGAGAGATTGAGATTGGGAAAAGGATTTTTAGTCTATATAAAAAGTATGCTTTTTACCATCTAGAACTACTTAAAACTAAGCTTAATTGCCAAGAAAGAACAATTCACTTTGTAAAACACTAGCTGTGTGTTTATCTTCAAAGTCAACTTCCTACAAGCTTTTCCCGCTTGGAACAAACAGATTCACCAAAGAATGTTCAAGTCAGACTGGGAAAGGAAACCCATGTTTTGTCCATATTGAAAGGTATGCTTTTTACCATCTAGAACTACTTAAAACTAAGCTTAATCGCCAAGTAAGAACAATTCACTTTGTAAAGCGAAAAAAAAAGGCTGTTTTTTTATCCTCAAAGTCAAGTTCCTACAAGCTTTTCTGGCTAGGAATGAACAGAATTCACCAAAGAATGTTCGATTCAGACTGGGAAAACCATGTTTTGTCTATCTTGAAAAGTCTGCTTTTTACTCTCTAGAACCACTTAAAACTAATCTTATTCACCAAGTAACACCTTTCACTTTGCAAATCACTAGCTGTGTGTTTATCTTCAAAGTCAAGTTCTTACAAGCTTTTCCCTCTTGGAACAAACAGAATTCGCCTGAGAATGTTTGATTCAGACAGGGAAACACACTTTTTTTCTATATAGAAAAGTATGCTTTTTGCCTTCTAGGACCGTTTAAAACAAAGCTTATTGGCCAAGCAACAGCAATTCACTTTCTAAAATACTAGCTGTGTGTCTGTCTTCAAAGTCAACTTCCTACAAGCTTTTCCTGCTTGGATGAACAGAATTCGCCCAAGAATGAGAGATTCAGACTGGGAAAACCATGTTTTTTCTATACTGAAAAGTCTGCTTTTTACCGTCTAGCACCACTGAAAACTAAATGTATTGGCCAAGTAACAGCAATTCACTTTCCAAAACACCAGCTGTGTGTTTATCTTCACCTTCAAGTTCCTACAAGCTTTTCTCGCTTGGATTGAACAAAATTCCCCAAAGAATAAGATCCAGACTGGGAAAACCATGTTTTGTCTACATAGAAAAGTCTGCTTTTTTACCCTCTAGAACCACTTAAAACTAAGAATATTCGCGTAGTAAGAACAATTCACTTTGCAAAACACTCGCTGTGTGTTTATCTTCAAAGTCAACTTCCACCAAACTTTTTCCGCTTGGAACAAACATGATTCACCTACGAATGTGTGATTCAGTCTTGGAAACGCATGTTTTGTCTATATAGAAAAGTATGCTTTTTGCCTTCTAGGACCACGCAAATCTAAGCTTAATCACCACGTAAGAACAATTCACTTCGTAAAACACTAGCTGTGTGTTTTTCTTCTTAGTCACCTTCCTACAAATTTTCCCGCTTGGAACGAACACGATTCGCCAAAGAATGTGTGGTTCAGACTGGGAAATGCATGTTTTGTCTATACATTAAAGTCTGGTTTTTTGCCTCTAGAACCACTGACAACTAAGCTTATTGGCCAAGTAAGAGCAATTCACTTTGCAAAACACTAGCTGTGTGGTTATATTCAAAGTCAACATACCTATAAGTTTTTCCCCCTTCGAATGAACAGATTTCGCCAAAGAATGAGAAATTCAGACTGGGAAAACCCGGTTATGTCTATATTGAATAGTCTGCTTTTTACCATCTAGAGCCACTTGAAACTAAGCATATTCGCCAAGTAACACCATTCAATTAGCAAATCACTAGCTCTGTGTTTATCTTCAAAATCAAATTCCTACAAGCTTTTCCCACTTGGATGGAACAGAATTCGCCTAAGAATGTGTGATTCAGAACTCGAAAGGCATGTTTTGTCTATATAGAAAACTATGCTTTTTACCCTCTAGAACCACTTAAAATTAAGCTTATTGGCCAAGTAACAGCAATTCACTTTGCTAAACACTAGCTGTGTGTTTATCTTCAAAGTCAACTTCCTACAAGCCTTTCCCACTTGGAATGAACACGATTCGCAAAAGAATGTTTGATTCAGACTGGGAAAGGAAACCCATGATTTGTCCATAAAAAAAAGTATGGTTTTTACCGTCTAGAACCACTTAAAACTAAGCTTATTGGCCAAGTAACATCAATTCACTTTGCAAAAAACTAGCTGTGTGTTTATCTTCAAAGTCAACTTCCTACAAGCTTTTCCAGCATGGAACGAATAGACTCACCAACGAATGTTCGATTCAACTGGGAAATCCATGTTTTGTCTATATTGAAAAGTCTGCTTTTTACCCTCTAGAAACAATTAAAACTAAGCTTATTGGCCAAGTAACACCATTCAATTTGCAAAACACTAGCTGTATGTTTCTCTTGAAAGGCAACTTCCTGCAAGCTTTTCCTGGTTGAACGAACAGAATTCTCCAAAGAAAGTTCGATTCAGACTGGGAAACCCATGTTTTGTCTATATTGAAAAGTGTGCTTTTTACCCTCTAGAACCACTTAAAACTAAGCTTGTTTGCCAAGTAACACCTTTCACTTTGCAAATCACTAGCTGTGTGTTCAGCTTCAAAGTCAAGTTCCTACAAGCTTTTCCTGCTTGGAAGGAACAGAATTTGCCAGAGAATGAGAGATTGAGATTGGGAAAAGGATTTTTAGTCTACATAAAAAGTATGCTTTTTACCATCTAGAACTACTTAAAACTAAGCTTAATTGCCAAGAAAGAACAATTCACTTTGTAAAACACTAGCTGTGTGTTTATCTTCAAAGTCAACTTCCTACAAGCTTTTCCCGCTTGGAACAAACAGATTCACCAAAGAATGTTCAAGTCAGACTGGGAAAGGAAACCCATGTTTTGTCCATATTGAAAGGTATGCTTTTTACCATCTAGAACTACTTAAAACTAAGCTTAATCGCCAAGTAAGAACAATTCACTTTGTAAAGCGAAAAAAAAAGGCTGTTTTTTTATCCTCAAAGTCAAGTTCCTACAAGCTTTTCTGGCTAGGAATGAACAGAATTCACCAAAGAATGTTCGATTCAGACTGGGAAAACCATGTTTTGTCTATCTTGAAAAGTCTGCTTTTTACTCTCTAGAACCACTTAAAACTAATCTTATTCACCAAGTAACACCTTTCACTTTGCAAATCACTAGCTGTGTGTTTATCTTCAAAGTCAAGTTCTTACAAGCTTTTCCCTCTTGGAACAAACAGAATTCGCCTGAGAATGTTTGATTCAGACAGGGAAACACACTTTTTTTCTATATAGAAAAGTATGCTTTTTGCCTTCTAGGACCGTTTAAAACAAAGCTTATTGGCCAAGCAACAGCAATTCACTTTCTAAAATACTAGCTGTGTGTCTGTCTTCAAAGTCAACTTCCTACAAGCTTTTCCTGCTTGGATGAACAGAATTCGCCCAAGAATGAGAGATTCAGACTGGGAAAACCATGTTTTTTCTATACTGAAAAGTCTGCTTTTTACCGTCTAGCACCACTGAAAACTGAATGTATTGGCCAAGTAACAGCAATTCACTTTCCAAAACACCAGCTGTGTGTTTATCTTCAACTTCAAGTTCCTACAAGCTTTTCTCGCTTGCATTGAACAAAATTCCCCAAAGAATAAGATCCAGACTGGGAAAACCATGTTTTGTCTACATAGAAAAGTCTGCTTTTTTACCCTCTAGAACCACTTAAAACTAAGAATATTCGCGTAGTAAGAACAATTCACTTTGCAAAACACTCGCTGTGTGTTTATCTTCAAAGTCAACTTCCACCAAACTTTTTCCGCTTGGAACAAACATGATTCACCTACGAATGTGTGATTCAGTCTTGAAAAACGCATGTTTTGTCTATATAGAAAAGTATGCTTTTTGCCTTCTAGGACCACTCAATACTAAGCTTAATCACCACGTAAGAACAATTCACTTCGTAAAACACTAGCTGTGTGTTTTTCTTCTTATTCACCTTCCTACAAATTTTCCCGCTTGGAACGAACACGATTCGCCAAAGAATGTGTGGTTCAGACTGGGAAATGCATGTTTTGTCTATACATTGAAGTCTGGTTTTTTGCCTCTAGAACCACTGACAACTAAGCTTATTGGCCAAGTAAGAGCAATTCACTTTGCAAAACACTAGCTGTGTGGTTATATTCAAAGTCAACATACCTATAAGTTTTTCCCGCTTCGAATGAACAGATTTCGCCAAAGAATGAGAAATTCAGACTGGGAAAACCCGGTTATGTCTATATTGAATAGTCTGCTTTTTACCATCTAGAGCCACTTGAAACTAAGCATATTCGCCAAGTAACACCATTCAATTAGCAAATCACTAGCTCTGTGTTTATCTTCAAAATCAAATTCCTACAAGCTTTTCCCACTTGGATGGAACAGAATTCGCCTAAGAATGTGTGATTCAGAACTCGAAAGGCATGTTTTGTCTATATAGAAAACTATGCTTTTTACCCTCTAGAACCACTTAAAATTAAGCTTATTGGCCAAGTAACAGCAATTCACTTTGCTAAACACTAGCTGTGTGTTTATCTTCAAAGTCAACTTCCTACAAGCCTTTCCCACTTGGAATGAACACGATTCGCAAAAGAATGTTTGATTCAGACTGGGAAAGGAAACCCATGATTTGTCCATAAAAAAAAGTATGGTTTTTACCGTCTAGAACCACTTAAAACTAAGCTTATTGGCCAAGTAACATCAATTCACTTTGCAAAAAACTAGCTGTGTGTTTATCTTCAAAGTCAACTTCCTACAAGCTTTTCCAGCATGGAACGAATAGACTCACCAACGAATGTTCGATTCAACTGGGAAATCCATGTTTTGTCTATATTGAAAAGTCTGCTTTTTACCCTCTAGAAACAATTAAAACTAAGCTTATTGGCCAAGTAACACCATTCAATTTGCAAAACACTAGCTGTATGTTTCTCTTGAAAGGCAACTTCCTACAAGCTTTTCCTGGTTGAACGAACAGAATTCTCCAAAGAAAGTTCGATTCAGACTGGGAAACCCATGTTTTGTCTATATTGAAAAGTGTGCTTTTTACCCTCTAGAACCACTTAAAACTAAGCTTGTTTGCCAAGTAACACCTTTCACTTTGCAAATCACTAGCTGTGTGTTCAGCTTCAAAGTCAAGTTCCTACAAGCTTTTCCTGCTTGGAAGGAACAGAATTTGCCAGAGAATGAGAGATTGAGATTGGGAAAAGGATTTTTAGTCTATATAAAAAGTATGCTTTTTACCATCTAGAACTACTTAAAACTAAGCTTAATTGCCAAGAAAGAACAATTCACTTTGTAAAACACTAGCTGTGTGTTTATCTTCAAAGTCAACTTCCTACAAGCTTTTCCCGCTTGGAACAAACAGATTCACCAAAGAATGTTCAAGTCAGACTGGGAAAGGAAACCCATGTTTTGTCCATATTGAAAGGTATGCTTTTTACCATCTAGAACTACTTAAAACTAAGCTTAATCGCCAAGTAAGAACAATTCACTTTGTAAAGCGAAAAAAAAAGGCTGTTTTTTTATCCTCAAAGTCAAGTTCCTACAAGCTTTTCTGGCTAGGAATGAACAGAATTCACCAAAGAATGTTCGATTCAGACTGGGAAAACCATGTTTTGTCTATCTTGAAAAGTCTGCTTTTTACTCTCTAGAACCACTTAAAACTAATCTTATTCACCAAGTAACACCTTTCACTTTGCAAATCACTAGCTGTGTGTTTATCTTCAAAGTCAAGTTCTTACAAGCTTTTCCCTCTTGGAACAAACAGAATTCGCCTGAGAATGTTTGATTCAGACAGGGAAACACACTTTTTTTCTATATAGAAAAGTATGCTTTTTGCCTTCTAGGACCGTTTAAAACAAAGCTTATTGGCCAAGCAACAGCAATTCACTTTCTAAAATACTAGCTGTGTGTCTGTCTTCAAAGTCAACTTCCTACAAGCTTTTCCTGCTTGGATGAACAGAATTCGCCCAAGAATGAGAGATTCAGACTGGGAAAACCATGTTTTTTCTATACTGAAAAGTCTGCTTTTTACCGTCTAGCACCACTGAAAACTAAATGTATTGGCCAAGTAACAGCAATTCACTTTCCAAAACACCAGCTGTGTGTTTATCTTCACCTTCAAGTTCCTACAAGCTTTTCTCGCTTGGATTGAACAAAATTCCCCAAAGAATAAGATCCAGACTGGGAAAACCATGTTTTGTCTACATAGAAAAGTCTGCTTTTTTACCCTCTAGAACCACTTAAAACTAAGAATATTCGCGTAGTAAGAACAATTCACTTTGCAAAACACTCGCTGTGTGTTTATCTTCAAAGTCAACTTCCACCAAACTTTTTCCGCTTGGAACAAACATGATTCACCTACGAATGTGTGATTCAGTCTTGGAAACGCATGTTTTGTCTATATAGAAAAGTATGCTTTTTGCCTTCTAGGACCACGCAAATCTAAGCTTAATCACCACGTAAGAACAATTCACTTCGTAAAACACTAGCTGTGTGTTTTTCTTCTTAGTCACCTTCCTACAAATTTTCCCGCTTGGAACGAACACGATTCGCCAAAGAATGTGTGGTTCAGACTGGGAAATGCATGTTTTGTCTATACATTAAAGTCTGGTTTTTTGCCTCTAGAACCACTGACAACTAAGCTTATTGGCCAAGTAAGAGCAATTCACTTTGCAAAACACTAGCTGTGTGGTTATATTCAAAGTCAACATACCTATAAGTTTTTCCCGCTTCGAATGAACAGATTTCGCCAAAGAATGAGAAATTCAGACTGGGAAAACCCGGTTATGTCTATATTGAATAGTCTGCTTTTTACCATCTAGAGCCACTTGAAACTAAGCATATTCGCCAAGTAACACCATTCAATTAGCAAATCACTAGCTCTGTGTTTATCTTCAAAATCAAATTCCTACAAGCTTTTCCCACTTGGATGGAACAGAATTCGCCTAAGAATGTGTGATTCAGAACTCGAAAGGCATGTTTTGTCTATATAGAAAACTATGCTTTTTACCCTCTAGAACCACTTAAAATTAAGCTTATTGGCCAAGTAACAGCAATTCACTTTGCTAAACACTAGCTGTGTGTTTATCTTCAAAGTCAACTTCCTACAAGCCTTTCCCACTTGGAATGAACACGATTCGCAAAAGAATGTTTGATTCAGACTGGGAAAGGAAACCCATGATTTGTCCATAAAAAAAAGTATGGTTTTTACCGTCTAGAACCACTTAAAACTAAGCTTATTGGCCAAGTAACATCAATTCACTTTGCAAAAAACTAGCTGTGTGTTTATCTTCAAAGTCAACTTCCTACAAGCTTTTCCAGCATGGAACGAATAGACTCACCAACGAATGTTCGATTCAACTGGGAAATCCATGTTTTATCTATATTGAAAAGTCTGCTTTTTACCCTCTAGAAACAATTAAAACTAAGCTTATTGGCCAAGTAACACCATTCAATTTGCAAAACACTAGCTGTATGTTTCTCTTGAAAGGCAACTTCCTGCAAGCTTTTCCTGGTTGAACGAACAGAATTCTCCAAAGAAAGTTCGATTCAGACTGGGAAACCCATGTTTTGTCTATATTGAAAAGTGTGCTTTTTACCCTCTAGAACCACTTAAAACTAAGCTTGTTTGCCAAGTAACACCTTTCACTTTGCAAATCACTAGCTGTGTGTTCAGCTTCAAAGTCAAGTTCCTACAAGCTTTTCCTGCTTGGAAGGAACAGAATTTGCCAGAGAATGAGAGATTGAGATTGGGAAAAGGATTTTTAGTCTATATAAAAAGTATGCTTTTTACCATCTAGAACTACTTAAAACTAAGCTTAATTGCCAAGAAAGAACAATTCACTTTGTAAAACACTAGCTGTGTGTTTATCTTCAAAGTCAACTTCCTACAAGCTTTTCCCGCTTGGAACAAACAGATTCACCAAAGAATGTTCAAGTCAGACTGGGAAAGGAAACCCATGTTTTGTCCATATTGAAAGGTATGCTTTTTACCATCTAGAACTACTTAAAACTAAGCTTAATCGCCAAGTAAGAACAATTCACTTTGTAAAGCGAAAAAAAAGGCTGTTTTTTTATCCTCAAAGTCAAGTTCCTACAAGCTTTTCTGGCTAGGAATGAACAGAATTCACCAAAGAATGTTCGATTCAGACTGGGAAAACCATGTTTTGTCTATCTTGAAAAGTCTGCTTTTTACTCTCTAGAACCACTTAAAACTAATCTTATTCACCAAGTAACACCTTTCACTTTGCAAATCACTAGCTGTGTGTTTATCTTCAAAGTCAAGTTCTTACAAGCTTTTCCCTCTTGGAACAAACAGAATTCGCCTGAGAATGTTTGATTCAGACAGGGAAACACACTTTTTTTCTATATAGAAAAGTATGCTTTTTGCCTTCTAGGACCGTTTAAAACAAAGCTTATTGGCCAAGCAACAGCAATTCACTTTCTAAAATACTAGCTGTGTGTCTGTCTTCAAAGTCAACTTCCTACAAGCTTTTCCTGCTTGGATGAACAGAATTCGCCCAAGAATGAGAGATTCAGACTGGGAAAACCATGTTTTTTCTATACTGAAAAGTCTGCTTTTTACCGTCTAGCACCACTGAAAACTAAATGTATTGGCCAAGTAACAGCAATTCACTTTCCAAAACACCAGCTGTGTGTTTATCTTCACCTTCAAGTTCCTACAAGCTTTTCTCGCTTGGATTGAACAAAATTCCCCAAAGAATAAGATCCAGACTGGGAAAACCATGTTTTGTCTACATAGAAAAGTCTGCTTTTTTACCCTCTAGAACCACTTAAAACTAAGAATATTCGCGTAGTAAGAACAATTCACTTTGCTAAACACTCGCTGTGTGTTTATCTTCAAAGTCAACTTCCACCAAACTTTTTCCGCTTGGAACAAACATGATTCACCTACGAATGTGTGATTCAGTCTTGGAAACGCATGTTTTGTCTATATAGAAAAGTATGCTTTTTGCCTTCTAGGACCACTCAAATCTAAGCTTAATCACCACGTAAGAACAATTCACTTCGTAAAACACTAGCTGTGTGTTTTTCTTCTTAGTCACCTTCCTACAAATTTTCCCGCTTGGAACGAACACGATTCGCCAAAGAATGTGTGGTTCAGACTGGGAAATGCATGTTTTGTCTATACATTAAAGTCTGGTTTTTTGCCTCTAGAACCACTGACAACTAAGCTTATTGGCCAAGTAAGAGCAATTCACTTTGCAAAACACTAGCTGTGTGGTTATATTCAAAGTCAACATACCTATAAGTTTTTCCCGCTTCGAATGAACAGATTTCGCCAAAGAATGAGAAATTCAGACTGGGAAAACCCGGTTATGTCTATATTGAATAGTCTGCTTTTTACCATCTAGAGCCACTTGAAACTAAGCATATTCGCCAAGTAACACCATTCAATTAGCAAATCACTAGCTCTGTGTTTATCTTCAAAATCAAATTCCTACAAGCTTTTCCCACTTGGATGGAACAGAATTCGCCTAAGAATGTGTGATTCAGAACTCGAAAGGCATGTTTTGTCTATATAGAAAACTATGCTTTTTACCCTCTAGAACCACTTAAAATTAAGCTTATTGGCCAAGTAACAGCAATTCACTTTGCTAAACACTAGCTGTGTGTTTATCTTCAAAGTCAACTTCCTACAAGCCTTTCCCACTTGGAATGAACACGATTCGCAAAAGAATGTTTGATTCAGACTGGGAAAGGAAACCCATGATTTGTCCATAAAAAAAAGTATGGTTTTTACCGTCTAGAACCACTTAAAACTAAGCTTATTGGCCAAGTAACATCAATTCACTTTGCAAAAAACTAGCTGTGTGTTTATCTTCAAAGTCAACTTCCTACAAGCTTTTCCAGCATGGAACGAATAGACTCACCAACGAATGTTCGATTCAACTGGGAAATCCATGTTTTGTCTATATTGAAAAGTCTGCTTTTTACCCTCTAGAAACAATTAAAACTAAGCTTATTGGCCAAGTAACACCATTCAATTTGCAAAACACTAGCTGTATGTTTCTCTTGAAAGGCAACTTCCTGCAAGCTTTTCCTGGTTGAACGAACAGAATTCTCCAAAGAAAGTTCGATTCAGACTGGGAAACCCATGTTTTGTCTATATTGAAAAGTGTGCTTTTTACCCTCTAGAACCACTTAAAACTAAGCTTGTTTGCCAAGTAACACCTTTCACTTTGCAAATCACTAGCTGTGTGTTCAGCTTCAAAGTCAAGTTCCTACAAGCTTTTCCTGCTTGGAAGGAACAGAATTTGCCAGAGAATGAGAGATTGAGATTGGGAAAAGGATTTTTAGTCTATATAAAAAGTATGCTTTTTACCATCTAGAACTACTTGAAACTAAGCTTAATTGCCAAGAAAGAACAATTCACTTTGTAAAACACTAGCTGTGTGTTTATCTTCAAAGTCAACTTCCTACAAGCTTTTCCCGCTTGGAACAAACAGATTCACCAAAGAATGTTCAAGTCAGACTGGGAAAGGAAACCCATGTTTTGTCCATATTGAAAGGTATGCTTTTTACCATCTAGAACTACTTAAAACTAAGCTTAATCGCCAAGTAAGGACAATTCACTTTGTAAAGCGAAAAAAAAAGGCTGTTTTTTTATCCTCAAAGTCAAGTTCCTACAAGCTTTTCTGGCTAGGAATGAACAGAATTCACCAAAGAATGTTCGATTCAGACTGGGAAAACCATGTTTTGTCTATCTTGAAAAGTCTGCTTTTTACTCTCTAGAACCACTTAAAACTAATCTTATTCACCAAGTAACACCTTTCACTTTGCAAATCACTAGCTGTGTGTTTATCTTCAAAGTCAAGTTCTTACAAGCTTTTCCCTCTTGGAACAAACAGAATTCGCCTGAGAATGTTTGATTCAGACAGGGAAACACACTTTTTTTCTATATAGAAAAGTATGCTTTTTGCCTTCTAGGACCGTTTAAAACAAAGCTTATTGGCCAAGCAACAGCAATTCACTTTCTAAAATACTAGCTGTGTGTCTGTCTTCAAAGTCAACTTCCTACAAGCTTTTCCTGCTTGGATGAACAGAATTCGCCCAAGAATGAGAGATTCAGACTGGGAAAACCATGTTTTTTCTATACTGAAAAGTCTGCTTTTTACCGTCTAGCACCACTGAAAACTAAATGTATTGGCCAAGTAACAGCAATTCACTTTCCAAAACACTAGCTGTGTGTTTATCTTCAACTTCAAGTTCCTACAAGCTTTTCTCGCTTGGATTGAACAAAATTCCCCAAAGAATAAGATCCAGACTGGGAAAACCATGTTTTGTCTACATAGAAAAGTCTGCTTTTTTACCCTCTAGAACCACTTAAAACTAAGAATATTCGCGTAGTAAGAACAATTCACTTTGCAAAACACTCGCTGTGTGTTTATCTTCAAAGTCAACTTCCACCAAACTTTTTCCGCTTGGAACAAACATGATTCACCTACGAATGTGTGATTCAGTCTTGGAAACGCATGTTTTGTCTATATAGAAAAGTATGCTTTTTGCCTTCTAGGACCACTCAAATCTAAGCTTAATCACCACGTAAGAACAATTCACTTCGTAAAACACTAGCTGTGTGTTTTTCTTCTTAGTCACCTTCCTACAAATTTTCCCGCTTGGAACGAACACGATTCGCCAAAGAATGTGTGGTTCAGACTGGGAAATGCATGTTTTGTCTATACATTAAAGTCTGGTTTTTTGCCTCTAGAACCACTGACAACTAAGCTTATTGGCCAAGTAAGAGCAATTCACTTTGCAAAACACTAGCTGTGTGGTTATATTCAAAGTCAACATACCTATAAGTTTTTCCCGCTTCGAATGAACAGATTTCGCCAAAGAATGAGAAATTCAGACTGGGAAAACCCGGTTATGTCTATATTGAATAGTCTGCTTTTTACCATCTAGAGCCACTTGAAACTAAGCATATTCGCCAAGTAACACCATTCAATTAGCAAATCACTAGCTCTGTGTTTATCTTCAAAATCAAATTCCTACAAGCTTTTCCCACTTGGATGGAACAGAATTCGCCTAAGAATGTGTGATTCAGAACTCGAAAGGCATGTTTTGTCTATATAGAAAACTATGCTTTTTACCCTCTAGAACCACTTAAAATTAAGCTTATTGGCCAAGTAACAGCAATTCACTTTGCTAAACACTAGCTGTGTGTTTATCTTCAAAGTCAACTTCCTACAAGCCTTTCCCACTTGGAATGAACACGATTCGCAAAAGAATGTTTGATTCAGACTGGGAAAGGAAACCCATGATTTGTCCATAAAAAAAAGTATGGTTTTTACCGTCTAGAACCACTTAAAACTAAGCTTATTGGCCAAGTAACATCAATTCACTTTGCAAAAAACTAGCTGTGTGTTTATCTTCAAAGTCAACTTCCTACAAGCTTTTCCAGCATGGAACGAATAGATTCACCAACGAATGTTCGATTCAACTGGGAAATCCATGTTTTGTCTATATTGAAAAGTCTGCTTTTTACCCTCTAGAAACAATTAAAACTAAGCTTATTGGCCAAGTAACACCATTCAATTTGCAAAACACTAGCTGTATGTTTCTCTTGAAAGGCAACTTCCTGCAAGCTTTTCCTGGTTGAACGAACAGAATTCTCCAAAGAAAGTTCGATTCAGACTGGGAAACCCATGTTTTGTCTATATTGAAAAGTGTGCTTTTTACCCTCTAGAACCACTTAAAACTAAGCTTGTTTGCCAAGTAACACCTTTCACTTTGCAAATCACTAGCTGTGTGTTCAGCTTCAAAGTCAAGTTCCTACAAGCTTTTCCTGCTTGGAAGGAACAGAATTTGCCAGAGAATGAGAGATTGAGATTGGGAAAAGGATTTTTAGTCTATATAAAAAGTATGCTTTTTACCATCTAGAACTACTTAAAACTAAGCTTAATTGCCAAGAAAGAACAATTCACTTTGTAAAACACTAGCTGTGTGTTTATCTTCAAAGTCAACTTCCTACAAGCTTTTCCCGCTTGGAACAAACAGATTCACCAAAGAATGTTCAAGTCAGACTGGGAAAGGAAACCCATGTTTTGTCCATATTGAAAGGTATGCTTTTTACCATCTAGAACTACTTAAAACTAAGCTTAATCGCCAAGTAAGGACAATTCACTTTGTAAAGCGAAAAAAAAGGCTGTTTTTTTATCCTCAAAGTCAAGTTCCTACAAGCTTTTCTGGCTAGGAATGAACAGAATTCACCAAAGAATGTTCGATTCAGACTGGGAAAACCATGTTTTGTCTATCTTGAAAAGTCTGCTTTTTACTCTCTAGAACCACTTAAAACTAATCTTATTCACCAAGTAACACCTTTCACTTTGCAAATCACTAGCTGTGTGTTTATCTTCAAAGTCAAGTTCTTACAAGCTTTTCCCTCTTGGAACAAACAGAATTCGCCTGAGAATGTTTGATTCAGACAGGGAAACACACTTTTTTTCTATATAGAAAAGTATGCTTTTTGCCTTCTAGGACCGTTTAAAACAAAGCTTATTGGCCAAGCAACAGCAATTCACTTTCTAAAATACTAGCTGTGTGTCTGTCTTCAAAGTCAACTTCCTACAAGCTTTTCCTGCTTGGATGAACAGAATTCGCCCAAGAATGAGAGATTCAGACTGGGAAAACCATGTTTTTTCTATACTGAAAAGTCTGCTTTTTACCGTCTAGCACCACTGAAAACTAAATGTATTGGCCAAGTAACAGCAATTCACTTTCCAAAACACCAGCTGTGTGTTTATCTTCAACTTCAAGTTCCTACAAGCTTTTCTCGCTTGCATTGAACAAAATTCCCCAAAGAATAAGATCCAGACTGGGAAAACCATGTTTTGTCTACATAGAAAAGTCTGCTTTTTTACCCTCTAGAACCACTTAAAACTAAGAATATTCGCGTAGTAAGAACAATTCACTTTGCAAAACACTCGCTGTGTGTTTATCTTCAAAGTCAACTTCCACCAAACTTTTTCCGCTTGGAACAAACATGATTCACCTACGAATGTGTGATTCAGTCTTGGAAACGCATGTTTTGTCTATATAGAAAAGTATGCTTTTTGCCTTCTAGGACCACTCAATACTAAGCTTAATCACCACGTAAGAACAATTCACTTCGTAAAACACTAGCTGTGTGTTTTTCTTCTTAGTCACCTTCCTACAAATTTTCCCGCTTGGAACGAACACGATTCGCCAAAGAATGTGTGGTTCAGACTGGGAAATGCATGTTTTGTCTATACATTGAAGTCTGGTTTTTTGCCTCTAGAACCACTGACAACTAAGCTTATTGGCCAAGTAAGAGCAATTCACTTTGCAAAACACTAGCTGTGTGGTTATATTCAAAGTCAACATACCTATAAGTTTTTCCCGCTTCGAATGAACAGATTTCGCCAAAGAATGAGAAATTCAGACTGGGAAAACCCGGTTATGTCTATATTGAATAGTCTGCTTTTTACCATCTAGAGCCACTTGAAACTAAGCATATTCGCCAAGTAACACCATTCAATTAGCAAATCACTAGCTCTGTGTTTATCTTCAAAATCAAATTCCTACAAGCTTTTCCCACTTGGATGGAACAGAATTCGCCTAAGAATGTGTGATTCAGAACTCGAAAGGCATGTTTTGTCTATATAGAAAACTATGCTTTTTACCCTCTAGAACCACTTAAAATTAAGCTTATTGGCCAAGTAACAGCAATTCACTTTGCTAAACACTAGCTGTGTGTTTATCTTCAAAGTCAACTTCCTACAAGCCTTTCCCACTTGGAATGAACACGATTCGCAAAAGAATGTTTGATTCAGACTGGGAAAGGAAACCCATGATTTGTCCATAAAAAAAAGTATGGTTTTTACCGTCTAGAACCACTTAAAACTAAGCTTATTGGCCAAGTAACATCAATTCACTTTGCAAAAAACTAGCTGTGTGTTTATCTTCAAAGTCAACTTCCTACAAGCTTTTCCAGCATGGAACGAATAGACTCACCAACGAATGTTCGATTCAACTGGGAAATCCATGTTTTGTCTATATTGAAAAGTCTGCTTTTTACCCTCTAGAAACAATTAAAACTAAGCTTATTGGCCAAGTAACACCATTCAATTTGCAAAACACTAGCTGTATGTTTCTCTTGAAAGGCAACTTCCTACAAGCTTTTCCTGGTTGAACGAACAGAATTCTCCAAAGAAAGTTCGATTCAGACTGGGAAACCCATGTTTTGTCTATATTGAAAAGTGTGCTTTTTACCCTCTAGAACCACTTAAAACTAAGCTTGTTTGCCAAGTAACACCTTTCACTTTGCAAATCACTAGCTGTGTGTTCAGCTTCAAAGTCAAGTTCCTACAAGCTTTTCCTGCTTGGAAGGAACAGAATTTGCCAGAGAATGAGAGATTGAGATTGGGAAAAGGATTTTTAGTCTATATAAAAAGTATGCTTTTTACCATCTAGAACTACTTAAAACTAAGCTTAATTGCCAAGAAAGAACAATTCACTTTGTAAAACACTAGCTGTGTGTTTATCTTCAAAGTCAACTTCCTACAAGCTTTTCCCGCTTGGAACAAACAGATTCACCAAAGAATGTTCAAGTCAGACTGGGAAAGGAAACCCATGTTTTGTCCATATTGAAAGGTATGCTTTTTACCATCTAGAACTACTTAAAACTAAGCTTAATCGCCAAGTAAGGACAATTCACTTTGTAAAGCGAAAAAAAAGGCTGTTTTTTTATCCTCAAAGTCAAGTTCCTACAAGCTTTTCTGGCTAGGAATGAACAGAATTCACCAAAGAATGTTCGATTCAGACTGGGAAAACCATGTTTTGTCTATCTTGAAAAGTCTGCTTTTTACTCTCTAGAACCACTTAAAACTAATCTTATTCACCAAGTAACACCTTTCACTTTGCAAATCACTAGCTGTGTGTTTATCTTCAAAGTCAAGTTCTTACAAGCTTTTCCCTCTTGGAACAAACAGAATTCGCCTGAGAATGTTTGATTCAGACAGGGAAACACACTTTTTTTCTATATAGAAAAGTATGCTTTTTGCCTTCTAGGACCGTTTAAAACAAAGCTTATTGGCCAAGCAACAGCAATTCACTTTCTAAAATACTAGCTGTGTGTCTGTCTTCAAAGTCAACTTCCTACAAGCTTTTCCTGCTTGGATGAACAGAATTCGCCCAAGAATGAGAGATTCAGACTGGGAAAACCATGTTTTTTCTATACTGAAAAGTCTGCTTTTTACCGTCTAGCACCACTGAAAACTAAATGTATTGGCCAAGTAACAGCAATTCACTTTCCAAAACACCAGCTGTGTGTTTATCTTCAACTTCAAGTTCCTACAAGCTTTTCTCGCTTGGATTGAACAAAATTCCCCAAAGAATAAGATCCAGACTGGGAAAACCATGTTTTGTCTACATAGAAAAGTCTGCTTTTTTACCCTCTAGAACCACTTAAAACTAAGAATATTCGCGTAGTAAGAACAATTCACTTTGCAAAACACTCGCTGTGTGTTTATCTTCAAAGTCAACTTCCACCAAACTTTTTCCGCTTGGAACAAACATGATTCACCTACGAATGTGTGATTCAGTCTTGAAAAACGCATGTTTTGTCTATATAGAAAAGTATGCTTTTTGCCTTCTAGGACCACTCAATACTAAGCTTAATCACCACGTAAGAACAATTCACTTCGTAAAACACTAGCTGTGTGTTTTTCTTCTTAGTCACCTTCCTACAAATTTTCCCGCTTGGAACGAACACGATTCGCCAAAGAATGTGTGGTTCAGACTGGGAAATGCATGTTTTGTCTATACATTAAAGTCTGGTTTTTTGCCTCTAGAACCACTGACAACTAAGCTTATTGGCCAAGTAAGAGCAATTCACTTTGCAAAACACTAGCTGTGTGGTTATATTCAAAGTCAACATACCTATAAGTTTTTCCCGCTTCGAATGAACAGATTTCGCCAAAGAATGAGAAATTCAGACTGGGAAAACCCGGTTATGTCTATATTGAATAGTCTGCTTTTTACCATCTAGAGCCACTTGAAACTAAGCATATTCGCCAAGTAACACCATTCAATTAGCAAATCACTAGCTCTGTGTTTATCTTCAAAATCAAATTCCTACAAGCTTTTCCCACTTGGATGGAACAGAATTCGCCTAAGAATGTGTGATTCAGAACTCGAAAGGCATGTTTTGTCTATATAGAAAACTATGCTTTTTACCCTCTAGAACCACTTAAAATTAAGCTTATTGGCCAAGTAACAGCAATTCACTTTGCTAAACACTAGCTGTGTGTTTATCTTCAAAGTCAACTTCCTACAAGCCTTTCCCACTTGGAATGAACACGATTCGCAAAAGAATGTTTGATTCAGACTGGGAAAGGAAACCCATGATTTGTCCATAAAAAAAAGTATGGTTTTTACCGTCTAGAACCACTTAAAACTAAGCTTATTGGCCAAGTAACATCAATTCACTTTGCAAAAAACTAGCTGTGTGTTTATCTTCAAAGTCAACTTCCTACAAGCTTTTCCAGCATGGAACGAATAGATTCACCAACGAATGTTCGATTCAACTGGGAAATCCATGTTTTGTCTATATTGAAAAGTCTGCTTTTTACCCTCTAGAAACAATTAAAACTAAGCTTATTGGCCAAGTAACACCATTCAATTTGCAAAACACTAGCTGTATGTTTCTCTTGAAAGGCAACTTCCTACAAGCTTTTCCTGGTTGAACGAACAGAATTCTCCAAAGAAAGTTCGATTCAGACTGGGAAACCCATGTTTTGTCTATGTTGAAAAGTGTGCTTTTTACCCTCTAGAACCACTTAAAACTAAGCTTGTTTGCCAAGTAACACCTTTCACTTTGCAAATCACTAGCTGTGTGTTCAGCTTCAAAGTCAAGTTCCTACAAGCTTTTCCTGCTTGGAAGGAACAGAATTTGCCAGAGAATGAGAGATTGAGATTGGGAAAAGGATTTTTAGTCTATATAAAAAGTATGCTTTTTACCATCTAGAACTACTTAAAACTAAGCTTAATTGCCAAGAAAGAACAATTCACTTTGTAAAACACTAGCTGTGTGTTTATCTTCAAAGTCAACTTCCTACAAGCTTTTCCCGCTTGGAACAAACAGATTCACCAAAGAATGTTCAAGTCAGACTGGGAAAGGAAACCCATGTTTTGTCCATATTGAAAGGTATGCTTTTTACCATCTAGAACTACTTAAAACTAAGCTTAATCGCCAAGTAAGAACAATTCACTTTGTAAAGCGAAAAAAAAGGCTGTTTTTTTATCCTCAAAGTCAAGTTCCTACAAGCTTTTCTGGCTAGGAATGAACAGAATTCACCAAAGAATGTTCGATTCAGACTGGGAAAACCATGTTTTGTCTATCTTGAAAAGTCTGCTTTTTACTCTCTAGAACCACTTAAAACTAATCTTATTCACCAAGTAACACCTTTCACTTTGCAAATCACTAGCTGTGTGTTTATCTTCAAAGTCAAGTTCTTACAAGCTTTTCCCTCTTGGAACAAACAGAATTCGCCTGAGAATGTTTGATTCAGACCGGGAAACACACTTTTTTTCTATATAGAAAAGTATGCTTTTTGCCTTCTAGGACCGTTTAAAACAAAGCTTATTGGCCAAGCAACAGCAATTCACTTTCTAAAATACTAGCTGTGTGTCTGTCTTCAAAGTCAACTTCCTACAAGCTTTTCCTGCTTGGATGAACAGAATTCGCCCAAGAATGAGAGATTCAGACTGGGAAAACCATGTTTTTTCTATACTGAAAAGTCTGCTTTTTACCGTCTAGCACCACTGAAAACTAAATGTATTGGCCAAGTAACAGCAATTCACTTTCCAAAACACCAGCTGTGTGTTTATCTTCAACTTCAAGTTCCTACAAGCTTTTCTCGCTTGGATTGAACAAAATTCCCCAAAGAATAAGATCCAGACTGGGAAAACCATGTTTTGTCTACATAGAAAAGTCTGCTTTTTTACCCTCTAGAACCACTTAAAACTAAGAATATTCGCGTAGTAAGAACAATTCACTTTGCAAAACACTCGCTGTGTGTTTATCTTCAAAGTCAACTTCCACCAAACTTTTTCCGCTTGGAACAAACATGATTCACCTACGAATGTGTGATTCAGTCTTGGAAACGCATGTTTTGTCTATATAGAAAAGTATGCTTTTTGCCTTCTAGGACCACTCAATACTAAGCTTAATCACCACGTAAGAACAATTCACTTCGTAAAACACTAGCTGTGTGTTTTTCTTCTTAGTCACCTTCCTACAAATTTTCCCGCTTGGAACGAACACGATTCGCCAAAGAATGTGTGGTTCAGACTGGGAAATGCATGTTTTGTCTATACATTAAAGTCTGGTTTTTTGCCTCTAGAACCACTGACAACTAAGCTTATTGGCCAAGTAAGAGCAATTCACTTTGCAAAACACTAGCTGTGTGGTTATATTCAAAGTCAACATACCTATAAGTTTTTCCCGCTTCGAATGAACAGATTTCGCCAAAGAATGAGAAATTCAGACTGGGAAAACCCGGTTATGTCTATATTGAATAGTCTGCTTTTTACCATCTAGAGCCACTTGAAACTAAGCATATTCGCCAAGTAACACCATTCAATTAGCAAATCACTAGCTCTGTGTTTATCTTCAAAATCAAATTCCTACAAGCTTTTCCCACTTGGATGGAACAGAATTCGCCTAAGAATGTGTGATTCAGAACTCGAAAGGCATGTTTTGTCTATATAGAAAACTATGCTTTTTACCCTCTAGAACCACTTAAAATTAAGCTTATTGGCCAAGTAACAGCAATTCACTTTGCTAAACACTAGCTGTGTGTTTATCTTCAAAGTCAACTTCCTACAAGCCTTTCCCACTTGGAATGAACACGATTCGCAAAAGAATGTTTGATTCAGACTGGGAAAGGAAACCCATGATTTGTCCATAAAAAAAAGTATGTTTTTTACCGTCTAGAACCACTTAAAACTAAGCTTATTGGCCAAGTAACTTCAATTCACTTTGCAAAAAACTAGCTGTGTGTTTATCTTCAAAGTCAACTTCCTACAAGCTTTTCCAGCATGGAACGAATAGATTCACCAACGAATGTTCGATTCAACTGGGAAATCCATGTTTTGTCTATATTGAAAAGTCTGCTTTTTACCCTCTAGAAACAATTAAAACTAAGCTTATTGGCCAAGTAACACCATTCAATTTGCAAAACACTAGCTGTATGTTTCTCTTGAAAGGCAACTTCCTACAAGCTTTTCCTGGTTGAACGAACAGAATTCTCCAAAGAAAGTTCGATTCAGACTGGGAAACCCATGTTTTGTCTATATTGAAAAGTGTGCTTTTTACCCTCTAGAACCACTTAAAACTAAGCTTGTTTGCCAAGTAACACCTTTCACTTTGCAAATCACTAGCTGTGTGTTCAGCTTCAAAGTCAAGTTTTTACAAGCTTTTCCTGCTTGGAAGGAACAGAATTTGCCAGAGAATGAGAGATTGAGATTGGGAAAAGGATTTTTAGTCTATATAAAAAGTATGCTTTTTACCATCTAGAACTACTTAAAACTAAGCTTAATTGCCAAGAAAGAACAATTCACTTTGTAAAACACTAGCTGTGTGTTTATCTTCAAAGTCAACTTCCTACAAGCTTTTCCCGCTTGGAACAAACAGATTCACCAAAGAATGTTCAAGTCAGACTGGGAAAGGAAACCCATGTTTTGTCCATATTGAAAGGTATGCTTTTTACCATCTAGAACTACTTAAAACTAAGCTTAATCGCCAAGTAAGGACAATTCACTTTGTAAAGCGAAAAAAAAGGCTGTTTTTTTATCCTCAAAGTCAAGTTCCTACAAGCTTTTCTGGCTAGGAATGAACAGAATTCACCAAAGAATGTTCGATTCAGACTGGGAAAACCATGTTTTGTCTATCTTGAAAAGTCTGCTTTTTACTCTCTAGAACCACTTAAAACTAATCTTATTCACCAAGTAACACCTTTCACTTTGCAAATCACTAGCTGTGTGTTTATCTTCAAAGTCAAGTTCTTACAAGCTTTTCCCTCTTGGAACAAACAGAATTCGCCTGAGAATGTTTGATTCAGACAGGGAAACACACTTTTTTTCTATATAGAAAAGTATGCTTTTTGCCTTCTAGGACCGTTTAAAACAAAGCTTATTGGCCAAGCAACAGCAATTCACTTTCTAAAATACTAGCTGTGTGTCTGTCTTCAAAGTCAACTTCCTACAAGCTTTTCCTGCTTGGATGAACAGAATTCGCCCAAGAATGAGAGATTCAGACTGGGAAAACCATGTTTTTTCTATACTGAAAAGTCTGCTTTTTACCGTCTAGCACCACTGAAAACTAAATGTATTGGCCAAGTAACAGCAATTCACTTTCCAAAACACCAGCTGTGTGTTTATCTTCAACTTCAAGTTCCTACAAGCTTTTCTCGCTTGCATTGAACAAAATTCCCCAAAGAATAAGATCCAGACTGGGAAAACCATGTTTTGTCTACATAGAAAAGTCTGCTTTTTTACCCTCTAGAACCACTTAAAACTAAGAATATTCGCGTAGTAAGAACAATTCACTTTGCAAAACACTCGCTGTGTGTTTATCTTCAAAGTCAACTTCCACCAAACTTTTTCCGCTTGGAACAAACATGATTCACCTACGAATGTGTGATTCAGTCTTGGAAACGCATGTTTTGTCTATATAGAAAAGTATGCTTTTTGCCTTCTAGGACCACTCAATACTAAGCTTAATCACCACGTAAGAACAATTCACTTCGTAAAACACTAGCTGTGTGTTTTTCTTCTTAGTCACCTTCCTACAAATTTTCCCGCTTGGAACGAACACGATTCGCCAAAGAATGTGTGGTTCAGACTGGGAAATGCATGTTTTGTCTATACATTAAAGTCTGGTTTTTTGCCTCTAGAACCACTGACAACTAAGCTTATTGGCCAAGTAAGAGCAATTCACTTTGCAAAACACTAGCTGTGTGGTTATATTCAAAGTCAACATACCTATAAGTTTTTCCCGCTTCGAATGAACAGATTTCGCCAAAGAATGAGAAATTCAGACTGGGAAAACCCGGTTATGTCTATATTGAATAGTCTGCTTTTTACCATCTAGAGCCACTTGAAACTAAGCATATTCGCCAAGTAACACCATTCAATTAGCAAATCACTAGCTCTGTGTTTATCTTCAAAATCAAATTCCTACAAGCTTTTCCCACTTGGATGGAACAGAATTCGCCTAAGAATGTGTGATTCAGAACTCGAAAGGCATGTTTTGTCTATATAGAAAACTATGCTTTTTACCCTCTAGAACCACTTAAAATTAAGCTTATTGGCCAAGTAACAGCAATTCACTTTGCTAAACACTAGCTGTGTGTTTATCTTCAAAGTCAACTTCCTACAAGCCTTTCCCACTTGGAATGAACACGATTCGCAAAAGAATGTTTGATTCAGACTGGGAAAGGAAACCCATGATTTGTCCATAAAAAAAAGTATGGTTTTTACCGTCTAGAACCACTTAAAACTAAGCTTATTGGCCAAGTAACATCAATTCACTTTGCAAAAAACTAGCTGTGTGTTTATCTTCAAAGTCAACTTCCTACAAGCTTTTCCAGCATGGAACGAATAGATTCACCAACGAATGTTCGATTCAACTGGGAAATCCATGTTTTGTCTATATTGAAAAGTCTGCTTTTTACCCTCTAGAAACAATTAAAACTAAGCTTATTGGCCAAGTAACACCATTCAATTTGCAAAACACTAGCTGTATGTTTCTCTTGAAAGGCAACTTCCTACAAGCTTTTCCTGGTTGAACGAACAGAATTCTCCAAAGAAAGTTCGATTCAGACTGGGAAACCCATGTTTTCTCTATATTGAAAAGTGTGCTTTTTACCCTCTAGAACCACTTAAAACTAAGCTTGTTTGCCAAGTAACACCTTTCACTTTGCAAATCACCAGCTGTGTGTTCAGCTTCAAAGTCAAGTTCCTACAAGCTTTTCCTGCTTGGAAGGAACAGAATTTGCCAGAGAATGAGAGATTGAGATTGGGAAAAGGATTTTTAGTCTATATAAAAAGTATGCTTTTTACCATCTAGAACTACTTAAAACTGAGCTTAATTGCCAAGAAAGAACAATTCACTTTGTAAAACACTAGCTGTGTGTTTATCTTCAAAGTCAACTTCCTACAAGCTTTTCCCGCTTGGAACAAACAGATTCACCTAAGAATGTTCAAGTCAGACTGGGAAAGGAAACCCATGTTTTGTCCATATTGAAAGGTATGCTTTTTACCATCTAGAACTACTTAAAACTAAGCTTAATCGCCAAGTAAGAACAATTCACTTTGTAAAGCGAAAAAAAAGGCTGTTTTTTTATCCTCAAAGTCAAGTTCCTACAAGCTTTTCTGGCTAGGAATGAACAGAATTCACCAAAGAATGTTCGATTCAGACTGGGAAAACCATGTTTTGTCTATCTTGAAAAGTCTGCTTTTTACTCTCTAGAACCACTTAAAACTAATCTTATTCACCAAGTAACACCTTTCACTTTGCAAATCACTAGCTGTGTGTTTATCTTAAAAGTCAAGTTCTTACAAGCTTTTCCCTCTTGGAACAAACAGAATTCGCCTGAGAATGTTTGATTCAGACAGGGAAACACACTTTTTTTCTATATAGAAAAGTATGCTTTTTGCCTTCTAGGACCGTTTAAAACAAAGCTTATTGGCCAAGCAACAGCAATTCACTTTCTAAAATACTAGCTGTGTGTCTGTCTTCAATGTCAACTTCCTACAAGCTTTTCCTGCTTGGATGAACAGAATTCGCCCAAGAATGTGAGATTCAGACTGGGAAAACCATGTTTTTTCTATACTGAAAAGTCTGCTTTTTACCGTCTAGCACCACTGAAAACTAAATGTATTGGCCAAGTAACAGCAATTCACTTTCCAAAACACCAGCTGTGTGTTTATCTTCAACTTCAAGTTCCTACAAGCTTTTCTCGCTTGGATTGAACAAAATTCCCCAAAGAATAAGATCCAGACTGGGAAAACCATGTTTTGTCTACATAGAAAAGTCTGCTTTTTTACCCTCTAGAACCACTTAAAACTAAGAATATTCGCGTAGTAAGAACAATTCACTTTGCAAAACACTGGCTGTGTGTTTATCTTCAAAGTCAACTTCCACCAAACTTTTTCCGCTTGGAACAAACATGATTCACCTACGAATGTGTGATTCAGTCTTGGAAACGCATGTTTTGTCTATATAGAAAAGTATGCTTTTTGCCTTCTAGGACCACTCAAATCTAAGCTTAATCACCACGTAAGAACAATTCACTTCGTAAAACACTAGCTGTGTGTTTTTCTTCTTAGTCACCTTCCTACAAATTTTCCCGCTTGGAACGAACACGATTCGCCAAAGAATGTGTGGTTCAGACTGGGAAATGCATGTTTTGTCTATACATTAAAGTCTGGTTTTTTGCCTCTAGAACCACTGACAACTAAGCTTATTGGCCAAGTAAGAGCAATTCACTTTGCAAAACACTAGCTGTGTGGTTATATTCAAAGTCAACATACCTATAAGTTTTTCCCGCTTCGAATGAACAGATTTCGCCAAAGAATGAGAAATTCAGACTGGGAAAACCCGGTTATGTCTATATTGAATAGTCTGCTTTTTACCATCTAGAGCCACTTGAAACTAAGCATATTCGCCAAGTAACACCATTCAATTAGCAAATCACTAGCTCTGTGTTTATCTTCAAAATCAAATTCCTACAAGCTTTTCCCACTTGGATGGAACAGAATTCGCCTAAGAATGTGTGATTCAGAACTCGAAAGGCATGTTTTGTCTATATAGAAAACTATGCTTTTTACCCTCTAGAACCACTTAAAATTAAGCTTATTGGCCAAGTAACAGCAATTCACTTTGCTAAACACTAGCTGTGTGTTTATCTTCAAAGTCAACTTCCTACAAGCCTTTCCCACTTGGAATGAACACGATTCGCAAAAGAATGTTTGATTCAGACTGGGAAAGGAAACCCATGATTTGTCCATAAAAAAAAGTATGGTTTTTACCGTCTAGAACCACTTAAAACTAAGCTTATTGGCCAAGTAACATCAATTCACTTTGCAAAAAACTAGCTGTGTGTTTATCTTCAAAGTCAACTTCCTACAAGCTTTTCCAGCATGGAACGAATAGATTCACCAACGAATGTTCGATTCAACTGGGAAATCCATGTTTTGTCTATATTGAAAAGTCTGCTTTTTACCCTCTAGAAACAATTAAAACTAAGCTTATTGGCCAAGTAACACCATTCAATTTGCAAAACACTAGCTGTATGTTTCTCTTGAAAGGCAACTTCCTGCAAGCTTTTCCTGGTTGAACGAACAGAATTCTCCAAAGAAAGTTCGATTCAGACTGGGAAACCCATGTTTTGTCTATATTGAAAAGTGTGCTTTTTACCCTCTAGAACCACTTAAAACTAAGCTTGTTTGCCAAGTAACACCTTTCACTTTGCAAATCACCAGCTGTGTGTTCAGCTTCAAAGTCAAGTTCCTACAAGCTTTTCCTGCTTGGAAGGAACAGAATTTGCCAGAGAATGAGAGATTGAGATTGGGAAAAGGATTTTTAGTCTATATAAAAAGTATGCTTTTTACCATCTAGAACTACTTAAAACTAAGCTTAATTGCCAAGAAAGAACAATTCACTTTGTAAAACACTAGCTGTGTGTTTATCTTCAAAGTCAACTTCCTACAAGCTTTTCCCGCTTGGAACAAACAGATTCACCTAAGAATGTTCAAGTCAGACTGGGAAAGGAAACCCATGTTTTGTCCATATTGAAAGGTATGCTTTTTACCATCTAGAACTACTTAAAACTAAGCTTAATCGCCAAGTAAGAACAATTCACTTTGTAAAGCGAAAAAAAAGGCTGTTTTTTTATCCTCAAAGTCAAGTTCCTACAAGCTTTTCTGGCTAGGAATGAACAGAATTCACCAAAGAATGTTCGATTCAGACTGGGAAAACCATGTTTTGTCTATCTTGAAAAGTCTGCTTTTTACTCTCTAGAACCACTTAAAACTAATCTTATTCACCATGTAACACCTTTCACTTTGCAAATCACTAGCTGTGTGTTTATCTTCAAAGTCAAGTTCTTACAAGCTTTTCCCTCTTGGAACAAACAGAATTCGCCTGAGAATGTTTGATTCAGACAGGGAAACACACTTTTTTTCTATATAGAAAAGTATGCTTTTTGCCTTCTAGGACCGTTTAAAACAAAACTTATTGGCCAAGCAACAGCAATTCACTTTCTAAAATACTAGCTGTGTGTCTGTCTTCAAAGTCAACTTCCTACAAGCTTTTCCTGCTTGGATGAACAGAATTCGCCAAAGAATGAGAGATTCAGACTGGGAAAACCATGTTTTTTCTATACTGAAAAGTCTGCTTTTTACCGTCTAGCACCACTGAAAACTAAATATATTGGCCAAGTAACAGCAATTCACTTTCCAAAACACCAGCTGTGTGTTTATCTTCAACTTCAAGTTCCTACAAGCTTTTCTCGCTTGCATTGAACAAAATTCCCCAAAGAATAAGATACAGACTGGGAAAACCATGTTTTGTCTACCTAGAAAAGTCTGCTTTTTTACCCTCTAGAACCACTTAAAACTAAGAATATTCGCGTAGTAAGAACAATTCACTTTGCAAAACACTCGCTGTGTGTTTATCTTCAAAGTCAACTTCCACCAAACTTTTTCCGCTTGGAACAAACATGATTCACCTACGAATGTGTGATTCAGTCTTGGAAACGCATGTTTTGTCTATATAGAAAAGTATGCTTTTTGCCTTCTAGGACCACTCAAATCTAAGCTTAATCACCACGTAAGAACAATTCACTTCGTAAAACACTAGCTGTGTGTTTTTCTTCTTATTCACCTTCCTACACATTTTCCCGCTTGGAACGAACACGATTCGCCAAAGAATGTGTGGTTCAGACTGGGAAATGCATGTTTTGTCTATACATTAAAGTCTGGTTTTTTGCCTCTAGAACCACTGACAACTAAGCTTATTGGCCAAGTAAGAGCAATTCACTTTGCAAAACACTAGCTGTGTGGTTATATTCAAAGTCAACATACCTATAAGTTTTTCCCGCTTCGAATGAACAGATTTCGCCAAAGAATGAGAAATTCAGACTGGGAAAACCCGGTTATGTCTATATTGAATAGTCTGCTTTTTACCATCTAGAGCCACTTGAAACTAAGCATATTCGCCAAGTAACACCATTCAATTAGCAAATCACTAGCTCTGTGTTTATCTTCAAAATCAAATTCCTACAAGCTTTTCCCACTTGGATGGAACAGAATTCGCCTAAGAATGTGTGATTCAGAACTCGAAAGGCATGTTTTGTCTATATAGAAAACTATGCTTTTTACCCTCTAGAACCACTTAAAATTAAGCTTATTGGCCAAGTAACAGCAATTCACTTTGCTAAACACTAGCTGTGTGTTTATCTTCAAAGTCAACTTCCTACAAGCCTTTCCCACTTGGAATGAACACGATTCGCAAAAGAATGTTTGATTCAGACTGGGAAAGGAAACCCATGATTTGTCCATAAAAAAAAGTATGGTTTTTACCGTCTAGAACCACTTAAAACTAAGCTTATTGGCCAAGTAACATCAATTCACTTTGCAAAAAACTAGCTGTGTGTTTATCTTCAAAGTCAACTTCCTACAAGCTTTTCCAGCATGGAACGAATAGATTCACCAACGAATGTTCGATTCAACTGGGAAATCCATGTTTTGTCTATATTGAAAAGTCTGCTTTTTACCCTCTAGAAACAATTAAAACTAAGCTTATTGGCCAAGTAACACCATTCAATTTGCAAAACACTAGCTGTATGTTTCTCTTGAAAGGCAACTTCCTACAAGCTTTTCCTGGTTGAACGAACAGAATTCTCCAAAGAAAGTTCGATTCAGACTGGGAAACCCATGTTTTCTCTATATTGAAAAGTGTGCTTTTTACCCTCTAGAACCACTTAAAACTAAGCTTGTTTGCCAAGTAACACCTTTCACTTTGCAAATCACCAGCTGTGTGTTCAGCTTCAAAGTCAAGTTCCTACAAGCTTTTCCTGCTTGGAAGGAACAGAATTTGCCAGAGAATGAGAGATTGAGATTGGGAAAAGGATTTTTAGTCTATATAAAAAGTATGCTTTTTACCATCTAGAACTACTTAAAACTGAGCTTAATTGCCAAGAAAGAACAATTCACTTTGTAAAACACTAGCTGTGTGTTTATCTTCAAAGTCAACTTCCTACAAGCTTTTCCCGCTTGGAACAAACAGATTCACCAAAGAATGTTCAAGTCAGACTGGGAAAGGAAACCCATG
This sequence comes from Rattus norvegicus, assembly GCF_036323735.1. Taxonomy (NCBI): domain Eukaryota; kingdom Metazoa; phylum Chordata; class Mammalia; order Rodentia; family Muridae; genus Rattus; species Rattus norvegicus. The sequence goes on from NC_086021.1 coordinate 9,139,810, forward strand.
TTTTGTCCATATTGAAAGGTATGCTTTTTACCATCTAGAACTACTTAAAACTAAGCTTAATCGCCAAGTAAGAACAATTCACTTTGTAAAGCGAAAAAAAAGGCTGTTTTTTTATCCTCAAAGTCAAGTTCCTACAAGCTTTTCTGGCTGGGAATGAACAGAATTCACCAAAGAATGTTCGATTCAGACTGGGAAAACCATGTATTGTCTATCTTGAAAAGTCTGCTTTTTACTCTCTAGAACCACTTAAAACTAATCTTATTCACCAAGTAACACCTTTCACTTTGGAAATCACTAGCTGTGTGTTTATCTTCAAAGTCAAGTTCTTACAAGCTTTTCCCTCTTGGAACAAACAGAATTCGCCTGAGAATGTTTGATTCAGACAGGGAAACACACTTTTTTTCTATATAGAAAAGTATGCTTTTTGCCTTCTAGGACCGTTTAAAACAAAGCTTATTGGCCAAGCAACAGCAATTCACTTTCTAAAATACTAGCTGTGTGTCTGTCTTCAAAGTCAACTTCCTACAAGCTTTTCCTGCTTGGATGAACAGAATTCGCCCAAGAATGAGAGATTCAGACTGGGAAAACCATGTTTTTTCTATACTGAAAAGTCTGCTTTTTACCGTCTAGCACCACTGAAAACTAAATGTATTGGCCAAGTAACAGCAATTCACTTTCCAAAACACCAGCTGTGTGTTTATCTTCAACTTCAAGTTCCTACAAGCTTTTCTCGCTTGGATTGAACAAAATTCCCCAAAGAATAAGATCCAGACTGGGAAAACCATGTTTTGTCTACATAGAAAAGTCTGCTTTTTTACCCTCTAGAACCACTTAAAACTAAGAATATTCGCGTAGTAAGAACAATTCACTTTGCAAAACACTCGCTGTGTGTTTATCTTCAAAGTCAACTTCCACCAAACTTTTTCCGCTTGGAACAAACATGATTCACCTACGAATGTGTGATTCAGTCTTGGAAACGCATGTTTTGTCTATATAGAAAAGTATGCTTTTTGCCTTCTAGGACCACTCAATACTAAGCTTAATCACCACGTAAGAACAATTCACTTCGTAAAACACTAGCTGTGTGTTTTTCTTCTTAGTCACCTTCCTACAAATTTTCCCGCTTGGAACGAACACGATTCGCCAAAGAATGTGTGGTTCAGACTGGGAAATGCATGTTTTGTCTATACATTAAAGTCTGGTTTTTTGCCTCTAGAACCACTGACAACTAAGCTTATTGGCCAAGTAAGAGCAATTCACTTTGCAAAACACTAGCTGTGTGGTTATATTCAAAGTCAACATACCTATAAGTTTTTCCCGCTTCGAATGAACAGATTTCGCCAAAGAATGAGAAATTCAGACTGGGAAAACCCGGTTATGTCTATATTGAATAGTCTGCTTTTTACCATCTAGAGCCACTTGAAACTAAGCATATTCGCCAAGTAACACCATTCAATTAGCAAATCACTAGCTCTGTGTTTATCTTCAAAATCAAATTCCTACAAGCTTTTCCCACTTGGATGGAACAGAATTCGCCTAAGAATGTGTGATTCAGAACTCGAAAGGCATGTTTTGTCTATATAGAAAACTATGCTTTTTACCCTCTAGAACCACTTAAAATTAAGCTTATTGGCCAAGTAACAGCAATTCACTTTGCTAAACACTAGCTGTGTGTTTATCTTCAAAGTCAACTTCCTACAAGCCTTTCCCACTTGGAATGAACACGATTCGCAAAAGAATGTTTGATTCAGACTGGGAAAGGAAACCCATGATTTGTCCATAAAAAAAAGTATGGTTTTTACCGTCTAGAACCACTTAAAACTAAGCTTATTGGCCAAGTAACATCAATTCACTTTGCAAAAAACTAGCTGTGTGTTTATCTTCAAAGTCAACTTCCTACAAGCTTTTCCAGCATGGAACGAATAGATTCACCAACGAATGTTCGATTCAACTGGGAAATCCATGTTTTGTCTATATTGAAAAGTCTGCTTTTTACCCTCTAGAAACAATTAAAACTAAGCTTATTGGCCAAGTAACACCATTCAATTTGCAAAACACTAGCTGTATGTTTCTCTTGAAAGGCAACTTCCTGCAAGCTTTTCCTGGTTGAACGAACAGAATTCTCCAAAGAAAGTTCGATTCAGACTGGGAAACCCATGTTTTGTCTATATTGAAAAGTGTGCTTTTTACCCTCTAGAACCACTTAAAACTAAGCTTGTTTGCCAAGTAACACCTTTCACTTTGCAAATCACTAGCTGTGTGTTCAGCTTCAAAGTCAAGTTCCTACAAGCTTTTCCTGCTTGGAAGGAACAGAATTTGCCAGAGAATGAGAGATTGAGAAAAGGATTTTTAGTCTATATAAAAAGTATGCTTTTTACCATCTAGAACTACTTAAAACTAAGCTTAATTGCCAAGAAAGAACAATTCACTTTGTAAAACACTAGCTGTGTGTTTATCTTCAAAGTCAACTTCCTACAAGCTTTTCCCGCTTGGAACAAACAGATTCACCAAAGAATGTTCAAGTCAGACTGGGAAAGGAAACCCATGTTTTGTCCATATTGAAAGGTATGCTTTTTACCATCTAGAACTACTTAAAACTAAGCTTAATCGCCAAGTAAGGACAATTCACTTTGTAAAGCGAAAAAAAAGGCTGTTTTTTTATCCTCAAAGTCAAGTTCCTACAAGCTTTTCTGGCTAGGAATGAACAGAATTCACCAAAGAATGTTCGATTCAGACTGGGAAAACCATGTTTTGTCTATCTTGAAAAGTCTGCTTTTTACTCTCTAGAACCACTTAAAACTAATCTTATTCACCAAGTAACACCTTTCACTTTGCAAATCACTAGCTGTGTGTTTATCTTCAAAGTCAAGTTCTTACAAGCTTTTCCCTCTTGGAACAAACAGAATTCGCCTGAGAATGTTTGATTCAGACAGGGAAACACACTTTTTTTCTATATAGAAAAGTATGCTTTTTGCCTTCTAGGACCGTTTAAAACAAAGCTTATTGGCCAAGCAACAGCAATTCACTTTCTAAAATACTAGCTGTGTGTCTGTCTTCAAAGTCAACTTCCTACAAGCTTTTCCTGCTTGGATGAACAGAATTCGCCCAAGAATGAGAGATTCAGACTGGGAAAACCATGTTTTTTCTATACTGAAAAGTCTGCTTTTTACCGTCTAGCACCACTGAAAACTAAATGTATTGGCCAAGTAACAGCAATTCACTTTCCAAAACACCAGCTGTGTGTTTATCTTCAACTTCAAGTTCCTACAAGCTTTTCTCGCTTGGATTGAACAAAATTCCCCAAAGAATAAGATCCAGACTGGGAAAACCATGTTTTGTCTACATAGAAAAGTCTGCTTTTTTACCCTCTAGAACCACTTAAAACTAAGAATATTCGCGTAGTAAGAACAATTCACTTTGCAAAACACTCGCTGTGTGTTTATCTTCAAAGTCAACTTCCACCAAACTTTTTCCGCTTGGAACAAACATGATTCACCTACGAATGTGTGATTCAGTCTTGGAAACGCATGTTTTGTCTATATAGAAAAGTATGCTTTTTGCCTTCTAGGACCACTCAAATCTAAGCTTAATCACCACGTAAGAACAATTCACTTCGTAAAACACTAGCTGTGTGTTTTTCTTCTTAGTCACCTTCCTACAAATTTTCCCGCTTGGAACGAACACGATTCGCCAAAGAATGTGTGGTTCAGACTGGGAAATGCATGTTTTGTCTATACATTAAAGTCTGGTTTTTTGCCTCTAGAACCACTGACAACTAAGCTTATTGGCCAAGTAAGAGCAATTCACTTTGCAAAACACTAGCTGTGTGGTTATATTCAAAGTCAACATACCTATAAGTTTTTCCCGCTTCGAATGAACAGATTTCGCCAAAGAATGAGAAATTCAGACTGGGAAAACCCGGTTATGTCTATATTGAATAGTCTGCTTTTTACCATCTAGAGCCACTTGAAACTAAGCATATTCGCCAAGTAACACCATTCAATTAGCAAATCACTAGCTCTGTGTTTATCTTCGAAATCAAATTCCTACAAGCTTTTCCCACTTGGATGGAACAGAATTCGCCTAAGAATGTGTGATTCAGAACTCGAAAGGCATGTTTTGTCTATATAGAAAACTATGCTTTTTACCCTCTAGAACCACTTAAAATTAAGCTTATTGGCCAAGTAACAGCAATTCACTTTGCTAAACACTAGCTGTGTGTTTATCTTCAAAGTCAACTTCCTACAAGCCTTTCCCACTTGGAATGAACACGATTCGCAAAAGAATGTTTGATTCAGACTGGGAAAGGAAACCCATGATTTGTCCATAAAAAAAAGTATGGTTTTTACCGTCTAGAACCACTTAAAACTAAGCTTATTGGCCAAGTAACATCAATTCACTTTGCAAAAAACTAGCTGTGTGTTTATCTTCAAAGTCAACTTCCTACAAGCTTTTCCAGCATGGAACGAATAGACTCACCAACGAATGTTCGATTCAACTGGGAAATCCATGTTTTGTCTATATTGAAAAGTCTGCTTTTTACCCTCTAGAAACAATTAAAACTAAGCTTATTGGCCAAGTAACACCATTCAATTTGCAAAACACTAGCTGTATGTTTCTCTTGAAAGGCAACTTCCTGCAAGCTTTTCCTGGTTGAACGAACAGAATTCTCCAAAGAAAGTTCGATTCAGACTGGGAAACCCATGTTTTGTCTATATTGAAAAGTGTGCTTTTTACCCTCTAGAACCACTTAAAACTAAGCTTGTTTGCCAAGTAACACCTTTCACTTTGCAAATCACTAGCTGTGTGTTCAGCTTCAAAGTCAAGTTCCTACAAGCTTTTCCTGCTTGGAAGGAACAGAATTTGCCAGAGAATGAGAGATTGAGATTGGGAAAAGGATTTTTAGTCTATATAAAAAGTATGCTTTTTACCATCTAGAACTACTTAAAACTAAGCTTAATTGCCAAGAAAGAACAATTCACTTTGTAAAACACTAGCTGTGTGTTTATCTTCAAAGTCAACTTCCTACAAGCTTTTCCCGCTTGGAACAAACAGATTCACCAAAGAATGTTCAAGTCAGACTGGGAAAGGAAACCCATGTTTTGTCCATATTGAAAGGTATGCTTTTTACCATCTAGAACTACTTAAAACTAAGCTTAATCGCCAAGTAAGAACAATTCACTTTGTAAAGCGAAAAAAAAAGGCTGTTTTTTTATCCTCAAAGTCAAGTTCCTACAAGCTTTTCTGGCTAGGAATGAACAGAATTCACCAAAGAATGTTCGATTCAGACTGGGAAAACCATGTTTTGTCTATCTTGAAAAGTCTGCTTTTTACTCTCTAGAACCACTTAAAACTAATCTTATTCACCAAGTAACACCTTTCACTTTGCAAATCACTAGCTGTGTGTTTATCTTCAAAGTCAAGTTCTTACAAGCTTTTCCCTCTTGGAACAAACAGAATTCGCCTGAGAATGTTTGATTCAGACAGGGAAACACACTTTTTTTCTATATAGAAAAGTATGCTTTTTGCCTTCTAGGACCGTTTAAAACAAAGCTTATTGGCCAAGCAACAGCAATTCACTTTCTAAAATACTAGCTGTGTGTCTGTCTTCAAAGTCAACTTCCTACAAGCTTTTCCTGCTTGGATGAACAGAATTCGCCCAAGAATGAGAGATTCAGACTGGGAAAACCATGTTTTTTCTATACTGAAAAGTCTGCTTTTTACCGTCTAGCACCACTGAAAACTAAATGTATTGGCCAAGTAACAGCAATTCACTTTCCAAAACACCAGCTGTGTGTTTATCTTCAACTTCAAGTTCCTACAAGCTTTTCTCGCTTGGATTGAACAAAATTCCCCAAAGAATAAGATCCAGACTGGGAAAACCATGTTTTGTCTACATAGAAAAGTCTGCTTTTTTACCCTCTAGAACCACTTAAAACTAAGAATATTCGCGTAGTAAGAACAATTCACTTTGCAAAACACTCGCTGTGTGTTTATCTTCAAAGTCAACTTCCACCAAACTTTTTCCGCTTGGAACAAACAGATTCACCTACGAATGTGTGATTCAGTCTTGGAAACGCATGTTTTGTCTATATAGAAAAGTATGCTTTTTGCCTTCTAGGACCACTCAAATCTAAGCTTAATCACCACGTAAGAACAATTCACTTCGTAAAACACTAGCTGTGTGTTTTTCTTCTTAGTCACCTTCCTACAAATTTTCCCGCTTGGAACGAACACGATTCGCCAAAGAATGTGTGGTTCAGACTGGGAAATGCATGTTTTGTCTATACATTAAAGTCTGGTTTTTTGCCTCTAGAACCACTGACAACTAAGCTTATTGGCCAAGTAAGAGCAATTCACTTTGCAAAACACTAGCTGTGTGGTTATATTCAAAGTCAACATACCTATAAGTTTTTCCCGCTTCGAATGAACAGATTTCGCCAAAGAATGAGAAATTCAGACTGGGAAAACCCGGTTATGTCTATATTGAATAGTCTGCTTTTTACCATCTAGAGCCACTTGAAACTAAGCATATTCGCCAAGTAACACCATTCAATAAGCAAATCACTAGCTCTGTGTTTATCTTCAAAATCAAATTCCTACAAGCTTTTCCCACTTGGATGGAACAGAATTCGCCTAAGAATGTGTGATTCAGAACTCGAAAGGCATGTTTTGTCTATATAGAAAACTATGCTTTTTACCCTCTAGAACCACTTAAAATTAAGCTTATTGGCCAAGTAACAGCAATTCACTTTGCTAAACACTAGCTGTGTGTTTATCTTCAAAGTCAACTTCCTACAAGCCTTTCCCACTTGGAATGAACACGATTCGCAAAAGAATGTTTGATTCAGACTGGGAAAGGAAACCCATGATTTGTCCATAAAAAAAAGTATGGTTTTTACCGTCTAGAACCACTTAAAACTAAGCTTATTGGCCAAGTAACATCAATTCACTTTGCAAAAAACTAGCTGTGTGTTTATCTTCAAAGTCAACTTCCTACAAGCTTTTCCAGCATGGAACGAATAGATTCACCAACGAATGTTCGATTCAACTGGGAAATCCATGTTTTGTCTATATTGAAAAGTCTGCTTTTTACCCTCTAGAAACAATTAAAACTAAGCTTATTGGCCAAGTAACACCATTCAATTTGCAAAACACTAGCTGTATGTTTCTCTTGAAAGGCAACTTCCTGCAAGCTTTTCCTGATTGAACGAACAGAATTCTCCAAAGAAAGTTCGATTCAGACTGGGAAACCCATGTTTTGTCTATATTGAAAAGTGTGCTTTTTACCCTCTAGAACCACTTAAAACTAAGCTTGTTTGCCAAGTAACACCTTTCACTTTGCAAATCACTAGCTGTGTGTTCAGCTTCAAAGTCAAGTTCCTACAAGCTTTTCCTGCTTGGAAGGAACAGAATTTGCCAGAGAATGAGAGATTGAGATTGGGAAAAGGATTTTTAGTCTATATAAAAAGTATGCTTTTTACCATCTAGAACTACTTAAAACTAAGCTTAATTGCCAAGAAAGAACAATTCACTTTGTAAAACACTAGCTGTGTGTTTATCTTCAAAGTCAACTTCCTACAAGCTTTTCCCGCTTGGAACAAACAGATTCACCAAAGAATGTTCAAGTCAGACTGGGAAAGGAAACCCATGTTTTGTCCATATTGAAAGGTATGCTTTTTACCATCTAGAACTACTTAAAACTAAGCTTAATCGCCAAGTAAGGACAATTCACTTTGTAAAGCGAAAAAAAAGGCTGTTTTTTTATCCTCAAAGTCAAGTTCCTACAAGCTTTTCTGGCTAGGAATGAACAGAATTCACCAAAGAATGTTCGATTCAGACTGGGAAAACCATGTTTTGTCTATCTTGAAAAGTCTGCTTTTTACTCTCTAGAACCACTTAAAACTAATCTTATTCACCAAGTAACACCTTTCACTTTGCAAATCACTAGCTGTGTGTTTATCTTCAAAGTCAAGTTCTTACAAGCTTTTCCCTCTTGGAACAAACAGAATTCGCCTGAGAATGTTTGATTCAGACAGGGAAACACACTTTTTTTCTATATAGAAAAGTATGCTTTTTGCCTTCTAGGACCGTTTAAAACAAAGCTTATTGGCCAAGCAACAGCAATTCACTTTCTAAAATACTAGCTGTGTGTCTGTCTTCAAAGTCAACTTCCTACAAGCTTTTCCTGCTTGGATGAACAGAATTCGCCCAAGAATGAGAGATTCAGACTGGGAAAACCATGTTTTTTCTATACTGAAAAGTCTGCTTTTTACCGTCTAGCACCACTGAAAACTAAATGTATTGGCCAAGTAACAGCAATTCACTTTCCAAAACACCAGCTGTGTGTTTATCTTCACCTTCAAGTTCCTACAAGCTTTTCTCGCTTGCATTGAACAAAATTCCCCAAAGAATAAGATCCAGACTGGGAAAACCATGTTTTGTCTACATAGAAAAGTCTGCTTTTTTACCCTCTAGAACCACTTAAAACTAAGAATATTCGCGTAGTAAGAACAATTCACTTTGCAAAACACTCGCTGTGTGTTTATCTTCAAAGTCAACTTCCACCAAACTTTTTCCGCTTGGAACAAACATGATTCACCTACGAATGTGTGATTCAGTCTTGGAAACGCATGTTTTGTCTATATAGAAAAGTATGCTTTTTGCCTTCTAGGACCACTCAATACTAAGCTTAATCACCACGTAAGAACAATTCACTTCGTAAAACACTAGCTGTGTGTTTTTCTTCTTAGTCACCTTCCTACAAATTTTCCCGCTTGGAACGAACACGATTCGCCAAAGAATGTGTGGTTCAGACTGGGAAATGCATGTTTTGTCTATACATTAAAGTCTGGTTTTTTTGCCTCTAGAACCACTGACAACTAAGCTTATTGGCCAAGTAAGAGCAATTCACTTTGCAAAACACTAGCTGTGTGGTTATATTCAAAGTCAACATACCTATAAGTTTTTCCCGCTTCGAATGAACAGATTTCGCCAAAGAATGAGAAATTCAGACTGGGAAAACCCGGTTATGTCTATATTGAATAGTCTGCTTTTTACCATCTAGAGCCACTTGAAACTAAGCATATTCGCCAAGTAACACCATTCAATTAGCAAATCACTAGCTCTGTGTTTATCTTCAAAATCAAATTCCTACAAGCTTTTCCCACTTGGATGGAACAGAATTCGCCTAAGAATGTGTGATTCAGAACTCGAAAGGCATGTTTTGTCTATATAGAAAACTATGCTTTTTACCCTCTAGAACCACTTAAAATTAAGCTTATTGGCCAAGTAACAGCAATTCACTTTGCTAAACACTAGCTGTGTGTTTATCTTCAAAGTCAACTTCCTACAAGCCTTTCCCACTTGGAATGAACACGATTCGCAAAAGAATGTTTGATTCAGACTGGGAAAGGAAACCCATGATTTGTCCATAAAAAAAAGTATGGTTTTTACCGTCTAGAACCACTTAAAACTAAGCTTATTGGCCAAGTAACATCAATTCACTTTGCAAAAAACTAGCTGTGTGTTTATCTTCAAAGTCAACTTCCTACAAGCTTTTCCAGCATGGAACGAATAGATTCACCAACGAATGTTCGATTCAACTGGGAAATCCATGTTTTGTCTATATTGAAAAGTCTGCTTTTTACCCTCTAGAAACAATTAAAACTAAGCTTATTGGCCAAGTAACACCATTCAATTTGCAAAACACTAGCTGTATGTTTCTCTTGAAAGGCAACTTCCTGCAAGCTTTTCCTGGTTGAACGAACAGAATTCTCCAAAGAAAGTTCGATTCAGACTGGGAAACCCATGTTTTCTCTATATTGAAAAGTGTGCTTTTTACCCTCTAGAACCACTTAAAACTAAGCTTGTTTGCCAAGTAACACCTTTCACTTTGCAAATCACTAGCTGTGTGTTCAGCTTCAAAGTCAAGTTCCTACAAGCTTTTCCTGCTTGGAAGGAACAGAATTTGCCAGAGAATGAGAGATTGAGATTGGGAAAAGGATTTTTAGTCTATATAAAAAGTATGCTTTTTACCATCTAGAACTACTTAAAACTAAGCTTAATTGCCAAGAAAGAACAATTCACTTTGTAAAACACTAGCTGTGTGTTTATCTTCAAAGTCAACTTCCTACAAGCTTTTCCCGCTTGGAACAAACAGATTCACCAAAGAATGTTCAAGTCAGACTGGGAAAGGAAACCCATGTTTTGTCCATATTGAAAGGTATGCTTTTTACCATCTAGAACTACTTAAAACTAAGCTTAATCGCCAAGTAAGAACAATTCACTTTGTAAAGCGAAAAAAAAGGCTGTTTTTTTATCCTCAAAGTCAAGTTCCTACAAGCTTTTCTGGCTAGGAATGAACAGAATTCACCAAAGAATGTTCGATTCAGACTGGGAAAACCATGTTTTGTCTATCTTGAAAAGTCTGCTTTTTACTCTCTAGAACCACTTAAAACTAATCTTATTCACCAAGTAACACCTTTCACTTTGCAAATCACTAGCTGTGTGTTTATCTTCAAAGTCAAGTTCTTACAAGCTTTTCCCTCTTGGAACAAACAGAATTCGCCTGAGAATGTTTGATTCAGACAGGGAAACACACTTTTTTTCTATATAGAAAAGTATGCTTTTTGCCTTCTACGACCGTTTAAAACAAAGCTTATTGGCCAAGCAACAGCAATTCACTTTCTAAAATACTAGCTGTGTGTCTGTCTTCAAAGTCAACTTCCTACAAGCTTTTCCTGCTTGGATGAACAGAATTCGCCCAAGAATGAGAGATTCAGACTGGGAAAACCATGTTTTTTCTATACTGAAAAGTCTGCTTTTTACCGTCTAGCACCACTGAAAACTAAATGTATTGGCCAAGTAACAGCAATTCACTTTCCAAAACACCAGCTGTGTGTTTATCTTCAACTTCAAGTTCCTACAAGCTTTTCTCGCTTGGATTGAACAAAATTCCCCAAAGAATAAGATCCAGACTGGGAAAACCATGTTTTGTCTACATAGAAAAGTCTGCTTTTTTACCCTCTAGAACCACTTAAAACTAAGAATATTCGCGTAGTAAGAACAATTCACTTTGCAAAACACTCGCTGTGTGTTTATCTTCAAAGTCAACTTCCACCAAACTTTTTCCGCTTGGAACAAACATGATTCACCTACGAATGTGTGATTCAGTCTTGGAAAGGCATGTTTTGTCTATATAGAAAAGTATGCTTTTTGCCTTCTAGGACCACTCAAATCTAAGCTTAATCACCACGTAAGAACAATTCACTTCGTAAAACACTAGCTGTGTGTTTTTCTTCTTAGTCACCTTCCTACAAATTTTCCCGCTTGGAACGAACACGATTCGCCAAAGAATGTGTGGTTCAGACTGGGAAATGCATGTTTTGTCTATACATTAAAGTCTGGTTTTTTGCCTCTAGAACCACTGACAACTAAGCTTATTGGCCAAGTAAGAGCAATTCACTTTGCAAAACACTAGCTGTGTGGTTATATTCAAAGTCAACATACCTATAAGTTTTTCCCGCTTCGAATGAACAGATTTCGCCAAAGAATGAGAAATTCAGACTGGGAAAACCCGGTTATGTCTATATTGAATAGTCTGCTTTTTACCATCTAGAGCCACTTGAAACTAAGCATATTCGCCAAGTAACACCATTCAATAAGCAAATCACTAGCTCTGTGTTTATCTTCAAAATCAAATTCCTACAAGCTTTTCCCACTTGGATGGAACAGAATTCGCCTAAGAATGTGTGATTCAGAACTCGAAAGGCATGTTTTGTCTATATAGAAAACTATGCTTTTTACCCTCTAGAACCACTTAAAATTAAGCTTATTGGCCAAGTAACAGCAATTCACTTTGCTAAACACTAGCTGTGTGTTTATCTTCAAAGTCAACTTCCTACAAGCCTTTCCCACTTGGAATGAACACGATTCGCAAAAGAATGTTTGATTCAGACTGGGAAAGGAAACCCATGATTTGTCCATAAAAAAAAGTATGGTTTTTACCGTCTAGAACCACTTAAAACTAAGCTTATTGGCCAAGTAACATCAATTCACTTTGCAAAAAACTAGCTGTGTGTTTATCTTCAAAGTCAACTTCCTACAAGCTTTTCCAGCATGGAACGAATAGATTCACCAACGAATGTTCGATTCAACTGGGAAATCCATGTTTTGTCTATATTGAAAAGTCTGCTTTTTACCCTCTAGAAACAATTAAAACTAAGCTTATTGGCCAAGTAACACCATTCAATTTGCAAAACACTAGCTGTATGTTTCTCTTGAAAGGCAACTTCCTGCAAGCTTTTCCTGGTTGAACGAACAGAATTCTCCAAAGAAAGTTCGATTCAGACTGGGAAACCCATGTTTTGTCTATATTGAAAAGTGTGCTTTTTACCCTCTAGAACCACTTAAAACTAAGCTTGTTTGCCAAGTAACACCTTTCACTTTGCAAATCACTAGCTGTGTGTTCAGCTTCAAAGTCAAGTTCCTACAAGCTTTTCCTGCTTGGAAGGAACAGAATTTGCCAGAGAATGAGAGATTGAGATTGGGAAAAGGATTTTTAGTCTATATAAAAAGTATGCTTTTTACCATCTAGAACTACTTAAAACTAAGCTTAATTGCCAAGAAAGAACAATTCACTTTGTAAAACACTAGCTGTGTGTTTATCTTCAAAGTCAACTTCCTACAAGCTTTTCCCGCTTGGAACAAACAGATTCACCAAAGAATGTTCAAGTCAGACTGGGAAAGGAAACCCATGTTTTGTCCATATTGAAAGGTATGCTTTTTACCATCTAGAACTACTTAAAACTAAGCTTAATCGCCAAGTAAGAACAATTCACTTTGTAAAGCGAAAAAAAAGGCTGTTTTTTTATCCTCAAAGTCAAGTTCCTACAAGCTTTTCTGGCTAGGAATGAACAGAATTCACCAAAGAATGTTCGATTCAGACTGGGAAAACCATGTTTTGTCTATCTTGAAAAGTCTGCTTTTTACTCTCTAGAACCACTTAAAACTAATCTTATTCACCAAGTAACACCTTTCACTTTGCAAATCACTAGCTGTGTGTTTATCTTCAAAGTCAAGTTCTTACAAGCTTTTCCCTCTTGGAACAAACAGAATTCGCCTGAGAATGTTTGATTCAGACAGGGAAACACACTTTTTTTCTATATAGAAAAGTATGCTTTTTGCCTTCTAGGACCGTTTAAAACAAAGCTTATTGGCCAAGCAACAGCAATTCACTTTCTAAAATACTAGCTGTGTGTCTGTCTTCAAAGTCAACTTCCTACAAGCTTTTCCTGCTTGGATGAACAGAATTCGCCCAAGAATGAGAGATTCAGACTGGGAAAACCATGTTTTTTCTATACTGAAAAGTCTGCTTTTTACCGTCTAGCACCACTGAAAACTAAATGTATTGGCCAAGTAACAGCAATTCACTTTCCAAAACACCAGCTGTGTGTTTATCTTCAACTTCAAGTTCCTACAAGCTTTTCTCGCTTGGATTGAACAAAATTCCCCAAAGAATAAGATCCAGACTGGGAAAACCATGTTTTGTCTACATAGAAAAGTCTGCTTTTTTACCATCTAGAACCACTTAAAACTAAGAATATTCGCGTAGTAAGAACAATTCACTTTGCAAAACACTCGCTGTGTGTTTATCTTCAAAGTCAACTTCCACCAAACTTTTTCCGCTTGGAACAAACATGATTCACCTACGAATGTGTGATTCAGTCTTGGAAACGCATGTTTTGTCTATATAGAAAAGTATGCTTTTTGCCTTCTAGGACCACTCAAATCTAAGCTTAATCACCACGTAAGAACAATTCACTTCGTAAAACACTAGCTGTGTGTTTTTCTTCTTAGTCACCTTCCTACAAATTTTCCCGCTTGGAACGAACACGATTCGCCAAAGAATGTGTGGTTCAGACTGGGAAATGCATGTTTTGTCTATACATTAAAGTCTGGTTTTTTGCCTCTAGAACCACTGACAACTAAGCTTATTGGCCAAGTAAGAGCAATTCACTTTGCAAAACACTAGCTGTGTGGTTATATTCAAAGTCAACATACCTATAAGTTTTTCCCGCTTCGAATGAACAGATTTCGCCAAAGAATGAGAAATTCAGACTGGGAAAACCCGGTTATGTCTATATTGAATAGTCTGCTTTTTACCATCTAGAGCCACTTGAAACTAAGCATATTCGCCAAGTAACACCATTCAATAAGCAAATCACTAGCTCTGTGTTTATCTTCAAAATCAAATTCCTACAAGCTTTTCCCACTTGGATGGAACAGAATTCGCCTAAGAATGTGTGATTCAGAACTCGAAAGGCATGTTTTGTCTATATAGAAAACTATGCTTTTTACCCTCTAGAACCACTTAAAATTAAGCTTATTGGCCAAGTAACAGCAATTCACTTTGCTAAACACTAGCTGTGTGTTTATCTTCAAAGTCAACTTCCTACAAGCCTTTCCCACTTGGAATGAACACGATTCGCAAAAGAATGTTTGATTCAGACTGGGAAAGGAAACCCATGATTTGTCCATAAAAAAAAGTATGGTTTTTACCGTCTAGAACCACTTAAAACTAAGCTTATTGGCCAAGTAACATCAATTCACTTTGCAAAAAACTAGCTGTGTGTTTATCTTCAAAGTCAACTTCCACCAAACTTTTTCCGCTTGGAACAAACATGATTCACCTACGAATGTGTGATTCAGTCTTGGAAACGCATGTTTTGTCTATATAGAAAAGTATGCTTTTTGCCTTCTAGGACCACTCAAATCTAAGCTTAATCACCACGTAAGAACAATTCACTTCGTAAAACACTAGCTGTGTGTTTTTCTTCTTAGTCACCTTCCTACAAATTTTCCCGCTTGGAACGAACACGATTCGCCAAAGAATGTGTGGTTCAGACTGGGAAATGCATGTTTTGTCTATACATTAAAGTCTGGTTTTTTGCCTCTAGAACCACTGACAACTAAGCTTATTGGCCAAGTAAGAGCAATTCACTTTGCAAAACACTAGCTGTGTGGTTATATTCAAAGTCAACATACCTATAAGTTTTTCCCGCTTCGAATGAACAGATTTCGCCAAAGAATGAGAAATTCAGACTGGGAAAACCCGGTTATGTCTATATTGAATAGTCTGCTTTTTACCATCTAGAGCCACTTGAAACTAAGCATATTCGCCAAGTAACACCATTCAATAAGCAAATCACTAGCTCTGTGTTTATCTTCAAAATCAAATTCCTACAAGCTTTTCCCACTTGGATGGAACAGAATTCGCCTAAGAATGTGTGATTCAGAACTCGAAAGGCATGTTTTGTCTATATAGAAAACTATGCTTTTTACCCTCTAGAACCACTTAAAATTAAGCTTATTGGCCAAGTAACAGCAATTCACTTTGCTAAACACTAGCTGTGTGTTTATCTTCAAAGTCAACTTCCTACAAGCCTTTCCCACTTGGAATGAACACGATTCGCAAAAGAATGTTTGATTCAGACTGGGAAAGGAAACCCATGATTTGTCCATAAAAAAAAGTATGGTTTTTACCGTCTAGAACCACTTAAAACTAAGCTTATTGGCCAAGTAACATCAATTCACTTTGCAAAAAACTAGCTGTGTGTTTATCTTCAAAGTCAACTTCCTACAAGCTTTTCCAGCATGGAACGAATAGATTCACCAACGAATGTTCGATTCAACTGGGAAATCCATGTTTTGTCTATATTGAAAAGTCTGCTTTTTATCCTCTAGAAACAATTAAAACTAAGCTTATTGGCCAAGTAACACCATTCAATTTGCAAAACACTAGCTGTATGTTTCTCTTGAAAGGCAACTTCCTGCAAGCTTTTCCTGGTTGAACGAACAGAATTCTCCAAAGAAAGTTCGATTCAGACTGGGAAACCCATGTTTTGTCTATATTGAAAAGTGTGCTTTTTACCCTCTAGAACCACTTAAAACTAAGCTTGTTTGCCAAGTAACACCTTTCACTTTGCAAATCACTAGCTGTGTGTTCAGCTTCAAAGTCAAGTTCCTACAAGCTTTTCCTGCTTGGAAGGAACAGAATTTGCCAGAGAATGAGAGATTGAGATTGGGAAAAGGATTTTTAGTCTATATAAAAAGTATGCTTTTTACCATCTAGAACTACTTAAAACTAAGCTTAATTGCCAAGAAAGAACAATTCACTTTGTAAAACACTAGCTGTGTGTTTATCTTCAAAGTCAACTTCCTACAAGCTTTTCCCGCTTGGAACAAACAGATTCACCAAAGAATGTTCAAGTCAGACTGGGAAAGGAAACCCATGTTTTGTCCATATTGAAAGGTATGCTTTTTACCATCTAGAACTACTTAAAACTAAGCTTAATCGCCAAGTAAGAACAATTCACTTTGTAAAGCGAAAAAAAGGCTGTTTTTTTATCCTCAAAGTCAAGTTCCTACAAGCTTTTCTGGCTAGGAATGAACAGAATTCACCAAAGAATATTCGATTCAGACTGGGAAAACCATGTTTTGTCTATCTTGAAAAGTCTGCTTTTTACTCTCTAGAACCACTTAAAACTAATCTTATTCACCAAGTAACACCTTTCACTTTGCAAATCACTAGCTGTGTGTTTATCTTCAAAGTCAAGTTCTTACAAGCTTTTCCCTCTTGGAACAAACAGAATTCGCCTGAGAATGTTTGATTCAGACAGGGAAACACACTTTTTTTCTATATAGAAAAGTATGCTTTTTGCCTTCTAGGACCGTTTAAAACAAAGCTTATTGGCCAAGCAACAGCAATTCACTTTCTAAAATACTAGCTGTGTGTCTGTCTTCAAAGTCAACTTCCTACAAGCTTTTCCTGCTTGGATGAACAGAATTCGCCCAAGAATGAGAGATTCAGACTGGGAAAACCATGTTTTTTCTATACTGAAAAGTCTGCTTTTTACCGTCTAGCACCACTGAAAACTAAATGTATTGGCCAAGTAACAGCAATTCACTTTCCAAAACACCAGCTGTGTGTTTATCTTCAACTTCAAGTTCCTACAAGCTTTTCTCGCTTGGATTGAACAAAATTCCCCAAAGAATAAGATCCAGACTGGGAAAACCATGTTTTGTCTACATAGAAAAGTCTGCTTTTTTACCCTCTAGAACCACTTAAAACTAAGAATATTCGCGTAGTAAGAACAATTCACTTTGCAAAACACTCGCTGTGTGTTTATCTTCAAAGTCAACTTCCACCAAACTTTTTCCGCTTGGAACAAACATGATTCACCTACGAATGTGTGATTCAGTCTTGGAAACGCATGTTTTGTCTATATAGAAAAGTATGCTTTTTGCCTTCTAGGACCACTCAAATCTAAGCTTAATCACCACGTAAGAACAATTCACTTCGTAAAACACTAGCTGTGTGTTTTTCTTCTTAGTCACCTTCCTACAAATTTTCCCGCTTGGAACGAACACGATTCGCCAAAGAATGTGTGGTTCAGACTGGGAAATGCATGTTTTGTCTATACATTAAAGTCTGGTTTTTTGCCTCTAGAACCACTGACAACTAAGCTTATTGGCCAAGTAAGAGCAATTCACTTTGCAAAACACTAGCTGTGTGGTTATATTCAAAGTCAACATACCTATAAGTTTTTCCCGCTTCGAATGAACAGATTTCGCCAAAGAATGAGAAATTCAGACTGGGAAAACCCGGTTATGTCTATATTGAATAGTCTGCTTTTTACCATCTAGAGCCACTTGAAACTAAGCATATTCGCCAAGTAACACCATTCAATTAGCAAATCACTAGCTCTGTGTTTATCTTCGAAATCAAATTCCTACAAGCTTTTCCCACTTGGATGGAACAGAATTCGCCTAAGAATGTGTGATTCAGAACTCGAAAGGCATGTTTTGTCTATATAGAAAACTATGCTTTTTACCCTCTAGAACCACTTAAAATTAAGCTTATTGGCCAAGTAACAGCAATTCACTTTGCTAAACACTAGCTGTGTGTTTATCTTCAAAGTCAACTTCCTACAAGCCTTTCCCACTTGGAATGAACACGATTCGCAAAAGAATGTTTGATTCAGACTGGGAAAGGAAACCCATGATTTGTCCATAAAAAAAAAGTATGGTTTTTACCGTCTAGAACCACTTAAAACTAAGCTTATTGGCCAAGTAACATCAATTCACTTTGCAAAAAACTAGCTGTGTGTTTATCTTCAAAGTCAACTTCCTACAAGCTTTTCCAGCATGGAACGAATAGATTCACCAACGAATGTTCGATTCAACTGGGAAATCCATGTTTTGTCTATATTGAAAAGTCTGCTTTTTACCCTCTAGAAACAATTAAAACTAAGCTTATTGGCCAAGTAACACCATTCAATTTGCAAAACACTAGCTGTATGTTTCTCTTGAAAGGCAACTTCCTGCAAGCTTTTCCTGGTTGAACGAACAGAATTCTCCAAAGAAAGTTCGATTCAGACTGGGAAACCCATGTTTTGTCTATATTGAAAAGTGTGCTTTTTACCCTCTAGAACCACTTAAAACTAAGCTTGTTTGCCAAGTAACACCTTTCACTTTGCAAATCACTAGCTGTGTGTTCAGCTTCAAAGTCAAGTTCCTACAAGCTTTTCCTGCTTGGAAGGAACAGAATTTGCCAGAGAATGAGAGATTGAGATTGGGAAAAGGATTTTTAGTCTATATAAAAAGTATGCTTTTTACCATCTAGAACTACTTAAAACTAAGCTTAATTGCCAAGAAAGAACAATTCACTTTGTAAAACACTAGCTGTGTGTTTATCTTCAAAGTCAACTTCCTACAAGCTTTTCCCGCTTGGAACAAACAGATTCACCAAAGAATGTTCAAGTCAGACTGGGAAAGGAAACCCATGTTTTGTCCATATTGAAAGGTATGCTTTTTACCATCTAGAACTACTTAAAACTAAGCTTAATCGCCAAGTAAGAACAATTCACTTTGTAAAGCGAAAAAAAAGGCTGTTTTTTTATCCTCAAAGTCAAGTTCCTACAAGCTTTTCTGGCTAGGAATGAACAGAATTCACCAAAGAATGTTCGATTCAGACTGGGAAAACCATGTTTTGTCTATCTTGAAAAGTCTGCTTTTTACTCTCTAGAACCACTTAAAACTAATCTTATTCACCAAGTAACACCTTTCACTTTGCAAATCACTAGCTGTGTGTTTATCTTCAAAGTCAAGTTCTTACAAGCTTTTCCCTCTTGGAACAAACAGAATTCGCCTGAGAATGTTTGATTCAGACAGGGAAACACACTTTTTTTCTATATAGAAAAGTATGCTTTTTGCCTTCTAGGACCGTTTAAAACAAAGCTTATTGGCCAAGCAACAGCAATTCACTTTCTAAAATACTAGCTGTGTGTCTGTCTTCAAAGTCAACTTCCTACAAGCTTTTCCTGCTTGGATGAACAGAATTCGCCCAAGAATGAGAGATTCAGACTGGGAAAACCATGTTTTTTCTATACTGAAAAGTCTGCTTTTTACCGTCTAGCACCACTGAAAACTAAATGTATTGGCCAAGTAACAGCAATTCACTTTCCAAAACACCAGCTGTGTGTTTATCTTCAACTTCAAGTTCCTACAAGCTTTTCTCGCTTGGATTGAACAAAATTCCCCAAAGAATAAGATCCAGACTGGGAAAACCATGTTTTGTCTACATAGAAAAGTCTGCTTTTTTACCCTCTAGAACCACTTAAAACTAAGAATATTCGCGTAGTAAGAACAATTCACTTTGCAAAACACTCGCTGTGTGTTTATCTTCAAAGTCAACTTCCACCAAACTTTTTCCGCTTGGAACAAACATGATTCACCTACGAATGTGTGATTCAGTCTTGGAAACGCATGTTTTGTCTATATAGAAAAGTATGCTTTTTGCCTTCTAGGACCACTCAAATCTAAGCTTAATCACCACGTAAGAACAATTCACTTCGTAAAACACTAGCTGTGTGTTTTTCTTCTTAGTCACCTTCCTACAAATTTTCCCGCTTGGAGCGAACACGATTCGCCAAAGAATGTGTGGTTCAGACTGGGAAATGCATGTTTTGTCTATACATTAAAGTCTGGTTTTTTGCCTCTAGAACCACTGACAACTAAGCTTATTGGCCAAGTAAGAGCAATTCACTTTGCAAAACACTAGCTGTGTGGTTATATTCAAAGTCAACATACCTATAAGTTTTTCCCGCTTCGAATGAACAGATTTCGCCAAAGAATGAGAAATTCAGACTGGGAAAACCCGGTTATGTCTATATTGAATAGTCTGCTTTTTACCATCTAGAGCCACTTGAAACTAAGCATATTCGCCAAGTAACACCATTCAATTAGCAAATCACTAGCTCTGTGTTTATCTTCGAAATCAAATTCCTACAAGCTTTTCCCACTTGGATGGAACAGAATTCGCCTAAGAATGTGTGATTCAGAACTCGAAAGGCATGTTTTGTCTATATAGAAAACTATGCTTTTTACCCTCTAGAACCACTTAAAATTAAGCTTATTGGCCAAGTAACAGCAATTCACTTTGCTAAACACTAGCTGTGTGTTTATCTTCAAAGTCAACTTCCTACAAGCCTTTCCCACTTGGAATGAACACGATTCGCAAAAGAATGTTTGATTCAGACTGGGAAAGGAAACCCATGATTTGTCCATAAAAAAAAGTATGGTTTTTACCGTCTAGAACCACTTAAAACTAAGCTTATTGGCCAAGTAACATCAATTCACTTTGCAAAAAACTAGCTGTGTGTTTATCTTCAAAGTCAACTTCCTACAAGCTTTTCCAGCATGGAACGAATAGATTCACCAACGAATGTTCGATTCAACTGGGAAATCCATGTTTTGTCTATATTGAAAAGTCTGCTTTTTACCCTCTAGAAACAATTAAAACTAAGCTTATTGGCCAAGTAACACCATTCAATTTGCAAAACACTAGCTGTATGTTTCTCTTGAAAGGCAACTTCCTGCAAGCTTTTCCTGGTTGAACGAACAGAATTCTCCAAAGAAAGTTCGATTCAGACTGGGAAACCCATGTTTTGTCTATATTGAAAAGTGTGCTTTTTACCCTCTAGAACCACTTAAAACTAAGCTTGTTTGCCAAGTAACACCTTTCACTTTGCAAATCACTAGCTGTGTGTTCAGCTTCAAAGTCAAGTTCCTACAAGCTTTTCCTGCTTGGAAGGAACAGAATTTGCCAGAGAATGAGAGATTGAGATTGGGAAAAGGATTTTTAGTCTATATAAAAAGTATGCTTTTTACCATCTAGAACTACTTAAAACTAAGCTTAATTGCCAAGAAAGAACAATTCACTTTGTAAAACACTAGCTGTGTGTTTATCTTCAAAGTCAACTTCCTACAAGCTTTTCCCGCTTGGAACAAACAGATTCACCAAAGAATGTTCAAGTCAGACTGGGAAAGGAAACCCATGTTTTGTCCATATTGAAAGGTATGCTTTTTACCATCTAGAACTACTTAAAACTCAGCTTAATCGCCAAGTAAGAACAATTCACTTTGTAAAGCGAAAAAAAAGGCTGTTTTTTTATCCTCAAAGTCAAGTTCCTACAAGCTTTTCTGGCTAGGAATGAACAGAATTCACCAAAGAATGTTCGATTCAGACTGGGAAAACCATGTTTTGTCTATCTTGAAAAGTCTGCTTTTTACTCTCTAGAACCACTTAAAACTAATCTTATTCACCAAGTAACACCTTTCACTTTGCAAATCACTAGCTGTGTGTTTATCTTCAAAGTCAAGTTCTTACAAGCTTTTCCCTCTTGGAACAAACAGAATTCGCCTGAGAATGTTTGATTCAGACAGGGAAACACACTTTTTTTCTATATAGAAAAGTATGCTTTTTGCCTTCTAGGACCGTTTAAAACAAAGCTTATTGGCCAAGCAACAGCAATTCACTTTCTAAAATACTAGCTGTGTGTCTGTCTTCAAAGTCAACTTCCTACAAGCTTTTCCTGCTTGGATGAACAGAATTCGCCCAAGAATGAGAGATTCAGACTGGGAAAACCATGTTTTTTCTATACTGAAAAGTCTGCTTTTTACCGTCTAGCACCACTGAAAACTAAATGTATTGGCCAAGTAACAGCAATTCACTTTCCAAAACACCAGCTGTGTGTTTATCTTCAACTTCAAGTTCCTACAAGCTTTTCTCGCTTGGATTGAACAAAATTCCCCAAAGAATAAGATCCAGACTGGGAAAACCATGTTTTGTCTACATAGAAAAGTCTGCTTTTTTACCCTCTAGAACCACTTAAAACTAAGAATATTCGCGTAGTAAGAACAATTCACTTTGCAAAACACTCGCTGTGTGTTTATCTTCAAAGTCAACTTCCACCAAACTTTTTCCGCTTGGAACAAACATGATTCACCTACGAATGTGTGATTCAGTCTTGGAAACGCATGTTTTGTCTATATAGAAAAGTATGCTTTTTGCCTTCTAGGACCACTCAAATCTAAGCTTAATCACCACGTAAGAACAATTCACTTCGTAAAACACTAACTGTGTGTTTTTCTTCTTAGTCACCTTCCTACAAATTTTCCCGCTTGGAACGAACACGATTCGCCAAAGAATGTGTGGTTCAGACTGGGAAATGCATGTTTTGTCTATACATTAAAGTCTGGTTTTTTGCCTCTAGAACCACTGACAACTAAGCTTATTGGCCAAGTAAGAGCAA
This sequence comes from Rattus norvegicus, assembly GCF_036323735.1. Lineage (NCBI taxonomy): Eukaryota > Metazoa > Chordata > Mammalia > Rodentia > Muridae > Rattus > Rattus norvegicus. The sequence goes on from NC_086021.1 coordinate 9,162,468, forward strand.
TTCACTTTGCAAAACACTAGCTGTGTGGTTATATTCAAAGTCAACATACCTATAAGTTTTTCCCGCTTCGAATGAACAGATTTCGCCAAAGAATGAGAAATTCAGACTGGGAAAACCCGGTTATGTCTATATTGAATAGTCTGCTTTTTACCATCTAGAGCCACTTGAAACTAAGCATATTCGCCAAGTAACACCATTCAATTAGCAAATCACTAGCTCTGTGTTTATCTTCAAAATCAAATTCCTACAAGCTTTTCCCACTTGGATGGAACAGAATTCGCCTAAGAATGTGTGATTCAGAACTCGAAAGGCATGTTTTGTCTATATAGAAAACTATGCTTTTTACCCTCTAGAACCACTTAAAATTAAGCTTATTGGCCAAGTAACAGCAATTCACTTTGCTAAACACTAGCTGTGTGTTTATCTTCAAAGTCAACTTCCTACAAGCCTTTCCCACTTGGAATGAACACGATTCGCAAAAGAATGTTTGATTCAGACTGGGAAAGGAAACCCATGATTTGTCCATAAAAAAAAGTATGGTTTTTACCGTCTAGAACCACTTAAAACTAAGCTTATTGGCCAAGTAACATCAATTCACTTTGCAAAAAACTAGCTGTGTGTTTATCTTCAAAGTCAACTTCCTACAAGCTTTTCCAGCATGGAACGAATAGATTCACCAACGAATGTTCGATTCAACTGGGAAATCCATGTTTTGTCTATATTGAAAAGTCTGCTTTTTACCCTCTAGAAACAATTAAAACTAAGCTTATTGGCCAAGTAACACCATTCAATTTGCAAAACACTAGCTGTATGTTTCTCTTGAAAGGCAACTTCCTGCAAGCTTTTCCTGGTTGAACGAACAGAATTCTCCAAAGAAAGTTCGATTCAGACTGGGAAACCCATGTTTTGTCTATATTGAAAAGTGTGCTTTTTACCCTCTAGAACCACTTAAAACTAAGCTTGTTTGCCAAGTAACACCTTTCACTTTGCAAATCACTAGCTGTGTGTTCAGCTTCAAAGTCAAGTTCCTACAAGCTTTTCCTGCTTGGAAGGAACAGAATTTGCCAGAGAATGAGAGATTGAGATTGGGAAAAGGATTATTAGTCTATATAAAAAGTATGCTTTTTACCATCTAGAACTACTTAAAACTAAGCTTAATTGCCAAGAAAGAACAATTCACTTTGTAAAACACTAGCTGTGTGTTTATCTTCAAAGTCAACTTCCTACAAGCTTTTCCCGCTTGGAACAAACAGATTCACCAAAGAATGTTCAAGTCAGACTGGGAAAGGAAACCCATGTTTTGTCCATATTGAAAGGTATGCTTTTTACCATCTAGAACTACTTAAAACTAAGCTTAATCGCCAAGTAAGAACAATTCACTTTGTAAAGCGAAAAAAAAGGCTGTTTTTTTATCCTCAAAGTCAAGTTCCTACAAGCTTTTCTGGCTAGGAATGAACAGAATTCACCAAAGAATGTTCGATTCAGACTGGGAAAACCATGTTTTGTCTATCTTGAAAAGTCTGCTTTTTACTCTCTAGAACCACTTAAAACTAATCTTATTCACCAAGTAACACCTTTCACTTTGCAAATCACTAGCTGTGTGTTTATCTTCAAAGTCAAGTTCTTACAAGCTTTTCCCTCTTGGAACAAACAGAATTCGCCTGAGAATGTTTGATTCAGACAGGGAAACACACTTTTTTTCTATATAGAAAAGTATGCTTTTTGCCTTCTAGGACCGTTTAAAACAAAGCTTATTGGCCAAGCAACAGCAATTCACTTTCTAAAATACTAGCTGTGTGTCTGTCTTCAAAGTCAACTTCCTACAAGCTTTTCCTGCTTGGATGAACAGAATTCGCCCAAGAATGAGAGATTCAGACTGGGAAAACCATGTTTTTTCTATACTGAAAAGTCTGCTTTTTACCGTCTAGCACCACTGAAAACTAAATGTATTGGCCAAGTAACAGCAATTCACTTTCCAAAACACCAGCTGTGTGTTTATCTTCAACTTCAAGTTCCTACAAGCTTTTCTCGCTTGGATTGAACAAAATTCCCCAAAGAATAAGATCCAGACTGGGAAAACCATGTTTTGTCTACATAGAAAAGTCTGCTTTTTTACCCTCTAGAACCACTTAAAACTAAGAATATTCGCGTAGTAAGAACAATTCACTTTGCAAAACACTCGCTGTGTGTTTATCTTCAAAGTCAACTTCCACCAAACTTTTTCCGCTTGGAACAAACATGATTCACCTACGAATGTGTGATTCAGTCTTGGAAACGCATGTTTTGTCTATATAGAAAAGTATGCTTTTTGCCTTCTAGGACCACTCAAATCTAAGCTTAATCACCACGTAAGAACAATTCACTTCGTAAAACACTAGCTGTGTGTTTTTCTTCTTAGTCACCTTCCTACAAATTTTCCCGCTTGGAGCGAACACGATTCGCCAAAGAATGTGTGGTTCAGACTGGGAAATGCATGTTTTGTCTATACATTAAAGTCTGGTTTTTTGCCTCTAGAACCACTGACAACTAAGCTTATTGGCCAAGTAAGAGCAATTCACTTTGCAAAACACTAGCTGTGTGGTTATATTCAAAGTCAACATACCTATAAGTTTTTCCCGCTTCGAATGAACAGATTTCGCCAAAGAATGAGAAATTCAGACTGGGAAAACCCGGTTATGTCTATATTGAATAGTCTGCTTTTTACCATCTAGAGCCACTTGAAACTAAGCATATTCGCCAAGTAACACCATTCAATTAGCAAATCACTAGCTCTGTGTTTATCTTCGAAATCAAATTCCTACAAGCTTTTCCCACTTGGATGGAACAGAATTCGCCTAAGAATGTGTGATTCAGAACTCGAAAGGCATGTTTTGTCTATATAGAAAACTATGCTTTTTACCCTCTAGAACCACTTAAAATTAAGCTTATTGGCCAAGTAACAGCAATTCACTTTGCTAAACACTAGCTGTGTGTTTATCTTCAAAGTCAACTTCCTACAAGCCTTTCCCACTTGGAATGAACACGATTCGCAAAAGAATGTTTGATTCAGACTGGGAAAGGAAACCCATGATTTGTCCATAAAAAAAAGTATGGTTTTTACCGTCTAGAACCACTTAAAACTAAGCTTATTGGCCAAGTAACATCAATTCACTTTGCAAAAAACTAGCTGTGTGTTTATCTTCAAAGTCAACTTCCTACAAGCTTTTCCAGCATGGAACGAATAGATTCACCAACGAATGTTCGATTCAACTGGGAAATCCATGTTTTGTCTATATTGAAAAGTCTGCTTTTTACCCTCTAGAAACAATTAAAACTAAGCTTATTGGCCAAGTAACACCATTCAATTTGCAAAACACTAGCTGTATGTTTCTCTTGAAAGGCAACTTCCTGCAAGCTTTTCCTGGTTGAACGAACAGAATTCTCCAAAGAAAGTTCGATTCAGACTGGGAAACCCATGTTTTGTCTATATTGAAAAGTGTGCTTTTTACCCTCTAGAACCACTTAAAACTAAGCTTGTTTGCCAAGTAACACCTTTCACTTTGCAAATCACTAGCTGTGTGTTCAGCTTCAAAGTCAAGTTCCTACAAGCTTTTCCTGCTTGGAAGGAACAGAATTTGCCAGAGAATGAGAGATTGAGATTGGGAAAAGGATTTTTAGTCTATATAAAAAGTATGCTTTTTACCATCTAGAACTACTTAAAACTAAGCTTAATTGCCAAGAAAGAACAATTCACTTTGTAAAACACTAGCTGTGTGTTTATCTTCAAAGTCAACTTCCTACAAGCTTTTCCCGCTTGGAACAAACAGATTCACCAAAGAATGTTCAAGTCAGACTGGGAAAGGAAACCCATGTTTTGTCCATATTGAAAGGTATGCTTTTTACCATCTAGAACTACTTAAAACTAAGCTTAATCGCCAAGTAAGAACAATTCACTTTGTAAAGCGAAAAAAAAGGCTGTTTTTTTATCCTCGAAGTCAAGTTCCTACAAGCTTTTCTGGCTAGGAATGAACAGAATTCACCAAAGAATGTTCGATTCAGACTGGGAAAACCATGTTTTGTCTATCTTGAAAAGTCTGCTTTTTACTCTCTAGAACCACTTAAAACTAATCTTATTCACCAAGTAACACCTTTCACTTTGCAAATCACTAGCTGTGTGTTTATCTTCAAAGTCAAGTTCTTACAAGCTTTTCCCTCTTGGAACAAACAGAATTCGCCTGAGAATGTTTGATTCAGACAGGGAAACACACTTTTTTTCTATATAGAAAAGTATGCTTTTTGCCTTCTAGGACCGTTTAAAACAAAGCTTATTGGCCAAGCAACAGCAATTCACTTTCTAAAATACTAGCTGTGTGTCTGTCTTCAAAGTCAACTTCCTACAAGCTTTTCCTGCTTGGATGAACAGAATTCGCCCAAGAATGAGAGATTCAGACTGGGAAAACCATGTTTTTTCTATACTGAAAAGTCTGCTTTTTACCGTCTAGCACCACTGAAAACTAAATGTATTGGCCAAGTAACAGCAATTCACTTTCCAAAACACCAGCTGTGTGTTTATCTTCAACTTCAAGTTCCTACAAGCTTTTCTCGCTTGGATTGAACAAAATTCCCCAAAGAATAAGATCCAGACTGGGAAAACCATGTTTTGTCTACATAGAAAAGTCTGCTTTTTTACCCTCTAGAACCACTTAAAACTAAGAATATTCGCGTAGTAAGAACAATTCACTTTGCAAAACACTCGCTGTGTGTTTATCTTCAAAGTCAACTTCCACCAAACTTTTTCCGCTTGGAACAAACATGATTCACCTACGAATGTGTGATTCAGTCTTGGAAACGCATGTTTTGTCTATATAGAAAAGTATGCTTTTTGCCTTCTAGGACCACTCAAATCTAAGCTTAATCACCACGTAAGAACAATTCACTTCGTAAAACACTAGCTGTGTGTTTTTCTTCTTAGTCACCTTCCTACAAATTTTCCCGCTTGGAACGAACACGATTCGCCAAAGAATGTGTGGTTCAGACTGGGAAATGCATGTTTTGTCTATACATTAAAGTCTGGTTTTTTGCCTCTAGAACCACTGACAACTAAGCTTATTGGCCAAGTAAGAGCAATTCACTTTGCAAAACACTAGCTGTGTGGTTATATTCAAAGTCAACATACCTATAAGTTTTTCCCGCTTCGAATGAACAGATTTCGCCAAAGAATGAGAAATTCAGACTGGGAAAACCCGGTTATGTCTATATTGAATAGTCTGCTTTTTACCATCTAGAGCCACTTGAAACTAAGCATATTCGCCAAGTAACACCATTCAATTAGCAAATCACTAGCTCTGTGTTTATCTTCGAAATCAAATTCCTACAAGCTTTTCCCACTTGGATGGAACAGAATTCGCCTAAGAATGTGTGATTCAGAACTCGAAAGGCATGTTTTGTCTATATAGAAAACTATGCTTTTTACCCTCTAGAACCACTTAAAATTAAGCTTATTGGCCAAGTAACAGCAATTCACTTTGCTAAACACTAGCTGTGTGTTTATCTTCAAAGTCAACTTCCTACAAGCCTTTCCCACTTGGAATGAACACGATTCGCAAAAGAATGTTTGATTCAGACTGGGAAAGGAAACCCATGATTTGTCCATAAAAAAAAGTATGGTTTTTTACCGTCTACAACCACTTAAAACTAAGCTTATTGGCCAAGTAACATCAATTCACTTTGCAAAAAACTAGCTCTGTGTTTATCTTCAAAGTCAACTTCCTACAAGCTTTTCCAGCATGGAACGAATAGATTCACCAACGAATGTTCGATTCAACTGGGAAATCCATGTTTTGTCTATATTGAAAAGTCTGCTTTTTACCCTCTAGAAACAATTAAAACTAAGCTTATTGGCCAAGTAACACCATTCAATTTGCAAAACACTAGCTGTATGTTTCTCTTGAAAGGCAACTTCCTGCAAGCTTTTCCTGGTTGAACGAACAGAATTCTCCAAAGAAAGTTCGATTCAGACTGGGAAACCCATGTTTTGTCTATATTGAAAAGTGTGCTTTTTACCCTCTAGAACCACTTAAAACTAAGCTTGTTTGCCAAGTAACACCTTTCACTTTGCAAATCACTAGCTGTGTGTTCAGCTTCAAAGTCAAGTTCCTACAAGCTTTTCCTGCTTGGAAGGAACAGAATTTGCCAGAGAATGAGAGATTGAGATTGGGAAAAGGATTTTTAGTCTATATAAAAAGTATGCTTTTTACCATCTAGAACTACTTAAAACTAAGCTTAATTGCCAAGAAAGAACAATTCACTTTGTAAAACACTAGCTGTGTGTTTATCTTCAAAGTCAACTTCCTACAAGCTTTTCCCGCTTGGAACAAACAGATTCACCAAAGAATGTTCAAGTCAGACTGGGAAAGGAAACCCATGTTTTGTCCATATTGAAAGGTATGCTTTTTACCATCTAGAACTACTTAAAACTAAGCTTAATCGCCAAGTAAGAACAATTCACTTTGTAAAGCGAAAAAAAAGGCTGTTTTTTTATCCTCAAAGTCAAGTTCCTACAAGCTTTTCTGGCTAGGAATGAACAGAATTCACCAAAGAATGTTCGATTCAGACTGGGAAAACCATGTTTTGTCTATCTTGAAAAGTCTGCTTTTTACTCTCTAGAACCACTTAAAACTAATCTTATTCACCAAGTAACACCTTTCACTTTGCAAATCACTAGCTGTGTGTTTATCTTCAAAGTCAAGTTCTTACAAGCTTTTCCCTCTTGGAACAAACAGAATTCGCCTGAGAATGTTTGATTCAGACAGGGAAACACACTTTTTTTCTATATAGAAAAGTATGCTTTTTGCCTTCTAGGACCGTTTAAAACAAAGCTTATTGGCCAAGCAACAGCAATTCACTTTCTAAAATACTAGCTGTGTGTCTGTCTTCAAAGTCAACTTCCTACAAGCTTTTCCTGCTTGGATGAACAGAATTCGCCCAAGAATGAGAGATTCAGACTGGGAAAACCATGTTTTTTCTATACTGAAAAGTCTGCTTTTTACCGTCTAGCACCACTGAAAACTAAATGTATTGGCCAAGTAACAGCAATTCACTTTCCAAAACACCAGCTGTGTGTTTATCTTCAACTTCAAGTTCCTACAAGCTTTTCTCGCTTGGATTGAACAAAATTCCCCAAAGAATAAGATCCAGACTGGGAAAACCATGTTTTGTCTACATAGAAAAGTCTGCTTTTTTACCCTCTAGAACCACTTAAAACTAAGAATATTCGCGTAGTAAGAACAATTCACTTTGCAAAACACTCGCTGTGTGTTTATCTTCAAAGTCAACTTCCACCAAACTTTTTCCGCTTGGAACAAACATGATTCACCTACGAATGTGTGATTCAGTCTTGGAAACGCATGTTTTGTCTATATAGAAAAGTATGCTTTTTGCCTTCTAGGACCACTCAATACTAAGCTTAATCACCACGTAAGAACAATTCACTTCGTAAAACACTAGCTGTGTGTTTTTCTTCTTAGTCACCTTCCTACAAATTTTCCCGCTTGGAACGAACACGATTCGCCAAAGAATGTGTGGTTCAGACTGGGAAATGCATGTTTTGTCTATACATTAAAGTCTGGTTTTTTGCCTCTAGAACCACTGACAACTAAGCTTATTGGCCAAGTAAGAGCAATTCACTTTGCAAAACACTAGCTGTGTGGTTATATTCAAAGTCAACATACCTATAAGTTTTTCCCGCTTCGAATGAACAGATTTCGCCAAAGAATGAGAAATTCAGACTGGGAAAACCCGGTTATGTCTATATTGAATAGTCTGCTTTTTACCATCTAGAGCCACTTGAAACTAAGCATATTCGCCAAGTAACACCATTCAATTAGCAAATCACTAGCTCTGTGTTTATCTTCAAAATCAAATTCCTACAAGCTTTTCCCACTTGGATGGAACAGAATTCGCCTAAGAATGTGTGATTCAGAACTCGAAAGGCATGTTTTGTCTATATAGAAAACTATGCTTTTTACCCTCTAGAACCACTTAAAATTAAGCTTATTGGCCAAGTAACAGCAATTCACTTTGCTAAACACTAGCTGTGTGTTTATCTTCAAAGTCAACTTCCTACAAGCCTTTCCCACTTGGAATGAACACGATTCGCAAAAGAATGTTTGATTCAGACTGGGAAAGGAAACCCATGATTTGTCCATAAAAAAAAGTATGGTTTTTTACCGTCTACAACCACTTAAAACTAAGCTTATTGGCCAAGTAACATCAATTCACTTTGCAAAAAACTAGCTGTGTGTTTATCTTCAAAGTCAACTTCCTACAAGCTTTTCCAGCATGGAACGAATAGATTCACCAACGAATGTTCGATTCAACTGGGAAATCCATGTTTTGTCTATATTGAAAAGTCTGCTTTTTACCCTCTAGAAACAATTAAAACTAAGCTTATTGGCCAAGTAACACCATTCAATTTGCAAAACACTAGCTGTATGTTTCTCTTGAAAGGCAACTTCCTACAAGCTTTTCCTGGTTGAACGAACAGAATTCTCCAAAGAAAGTTCGATTCAGACTGGGAAACCCATGTTTTGTCTATATTGAAAAGTGTGCTTTTTACCCTCTAGAACCACTTAAAACTAAGCTTGTTTGCCAAGTAACACCTTTCACTTTGCAAATCACTAGCTGTGTGTTCAGCTTCAAAGTCAAGTTCCTACAAGCTTTTCCTGCTTGGAAGGAACAGAATTTGCCAGAGAATGAGAGATTGAGATTGGGAAAAGGATTTTTAGTCTATATAAAAAGTATGCTTTTTACCATCTAGAACTACTTAAAACTAAGCTTAATTGCCAAGAAAGAACAATTCACTTTGTAAAACACTAGCTGTGTGTTTATCTTCAAAGTCAACTTCCTACAAGCTTTTCCCGCTTGGAACAAACAGATTCACCAAAGAATGTTCAAGTCAGACTGGGAAAGGAAACCCATGTTTTGTCCATATTGAAAGGTATGCTTTTTACCATCTAGAACTACTTAAAACTAAGCTTAATCGCCAAGTAAGAACAATTCACTTTGTAAAGCGAAAAAAAAGGCTGTTTTTTTATCCTCAAAGTCAAGTTCCTACAAGCTTTTCTGGCTAGGAATGAACAGAATTCACCAAAGAATGTTCGATTCAGACTGGGAAAACCATGTTTTGTCTATCTTGAAAAGTCTGCTTTTTACTCTCTAGAACCACTTAAAACTAATCTTATTCACCAAGTAACACCTTTCACTTTGCAAATCACTAGCTGTGTGTTTATCTTCAAAGTCAAGTTCTTACAAGCTTTTCCCTCTTGGAACAAACAGAATTCGCCTGAGAATGTTTGATTCAGACAGGGAAACACACTTTTTTTCTATATAGAAAAGTATGCTTTTTGCCTTCTAGGACCGTTTAAAACAAAGCTTATTGGCCAAGCAACAGCAATTCACTTTCTAAAATACTAGCTGTGTGTCTGTCTTCAAAGTCAACTTCCTACAAGCTTTTCCTGCTTGGATGAACAGAATTCGCCCAAGAATGAGAGATTCAGACTGGGAAAACCATGTTTTTTCTATACTGAAAAGTCTGCTTTTTACCGTCTAGCACCACTGAAAACTAAATGTATTGGCCAAGTAACAGCAATTCACTTTCCAAAACACCAGCTGTGTGTTTATCTTCAACTTCAAGTTCCTACAAGCTTTTCTCGCTTGGATTGAACAAAATTCCCCAAAGAATAAGATCCAGACTGGGAAAACCATGTTTTGTCTACATAGAAAAGTCTGCTTTTTTACCCTCTAGAACCACTTAAAACTAAGAATATTCGCGTAGTAAGAACAATTCACTTTGCAAAACACTCGCTGTGTGTTTATCTTCAAAGTCAACTTCCACCAAACTTTTTCCGCTTGGAACAAACATGATTCACCTACGAATGTGTGATTCAGTCTTGGAAACGCATGTTTTGTCTATATAGAAAAGTATGCTTTTTGCCTTCTAGGACCACTCAATACTAAGCTTAATCACCACGTAAGAACAATTCACTTCGTAAAACACTAGCTGTGTGTTTTTCTTCTTAGTCACCTTCCTACAAATTTTCCCGCTTGGAACGAACACGATTCGCCAAAGAATGTGTGGTTCAGACTGGGAAATGCATGTTTTGTCTATACATTAAAGTCTGGTTTTTTGCCTCTAGAACCACTGACAACTAAGCTTATTGGCCAAGTAAGAGCAATTCACTTTGCAAAACACTAGCTGTGTGGTTATATTCAAAGTCAACATACCTATAAGTTTTTCCCGCTTCGAATGAACAGATTTCGCCAAAGAATGAGAAATTCAGACTGGGAAAACCCGGTTATGTCTATATTGAATAGTCTGCTTTTTACCATCTAGAGCCACTTGAAACTAAGCATATTCGCCAAGTAACACCATTCAATTAGCAAATCACTAGCTCTGTGTTTATCTTCAAAATCAAATTCCTACAAGCTTTTCCCACTTGGATGGAACAGAATTCGCCTAAGAATGTGTGATTCAGAACTCGAAAGGCATGTTTTGTCTATATAGAAAACTATGCTTTTTACCCTCTAGAACCACTTAAAATTAAGCTTATTGGCCAAGTAACAGCAATTCACTTTGCTAAACACTAGCTGTGTGTTTATCTTCAAAGTCAACTTCCTACAAGCCTTTCCCACTTGGAATGAACACGATTCGCAAAAGAATGTTTGATTCAGACTGGGAAAGGAAACCCATGATTTGTCCATAAAAAAAAGTATGGTTTTTACCGTCTAGAACCACTTAAAACTAAGCTTATTGGCCAAGTAACATCAATTCACTTTGCAAAAAACTAGCTGTGTGTTTATCTTCAAAGTCAACTTCCTACAAGCTTTTCCAGCATGGAACGAATAGATTCACCAACGAATGTTCGATTCAACTGGGAAATCCATGTTTTGTCTATATTGAAAAGTCTGCTTTTTACCCTCTAGAAACAATTAAAACTAAGCTTATTGGCCAAGTAACACCATTCAATTTGCAAAACACTAGCTGTATGTTTCTCTTGAAAGGCAACTTCCTACAAGCTTTTCCTGGTTGAACGAACAGAATTCTCCAAAGAAAGTTCGATTCAGACTGGGAAACCCATGTTTTGTCTATATTGAATAGTGTGCTTTTTACCCTCTAGAACCATTTAAAACTAAGCTTGTTTGCCAAGTAACACCTTTCACTTTGCAAATCACTAGCTGTGTGTTCAGCTTCAAAGTCAAGTTCCTACAAGCTTTTCCTGCTTGGAAGGAACAGAATTTGCCAGAGAATGAGAGATTGAGATTGGGAAAAGGATTTTTAGTCTATATAAAAAGTATGCTTTTTACCATCTAGAACTACTTAAAACTAAGCTTAATTGCCAAGAAAGAACAATTCACTTTGTAAAACACTAGCTGTGTGTTTATCTTCAAAGTCAACTTCCTACAAGCTTTTCCCGCTTGGAACAAACAGATTCACCAAAGAATGTTCAAGTCAGACTGGGAAAGGAAACCCATGTTTTGTCCATATTGAAAGGTATGCTTTTTACCATCTAGAACTACTTAAAACTAAGCTTAATCGCCAAGTAAGAACAATTCACTTTGTAAAGCGAAAAAAAAAGGCTGTTTTTTTATCCTCAAAGTCAAGTTCCTACAAGCTTTTCTGGCTAGGAATGAACAGAATTCACCAAAGAATGTTCGATTCAGACTGGGAAAACCATGTTTTGTCTATCTTGAAAAGTCTGCTTTTTACTCTCTAGAACCACTTAAAACTAATCTTATTCACCAAGTAACACCTTTCACTTTGCAAATCACTAGCTGTGTGTTTATCTTCAAAGTCAAGTTCTTACAAGCTTTTCCCTCTTGGAACAAACAGAATTCGCCTGAGAATGTTTGATTCAGACAGGGAAACACACTTTTTTTCTATATAGAAAAGTATGCTTTTTGCCTTCTAGGACCGTTTAAAACAAAGCTTATTGGCCAAGCAACAGCAATTCACTTTCTAAAATACTAGCTGTGTGTCTGTCTTCAAAGTCAACTTCCTACAAGCTTTTCCTGCTTGGATGAACAGAATTCGCCCAAGAATGAGAGATTCAGACTGGGAAAACCATGTTTTTTCTATACTGAAAAGTCTGCTTTTTACCGTCTAGCACCACTGAAAACTAAATGTATTGGCCAAGTAACAGCAATTCACTTTCCAAAACACCAGCTGTGTGTTTATCTTCAACTTCAAGTTCCTACAAGCTTTTCTCGCTTGGATTGAACAAAATTCCCCAAAGAATAAGATCCAGACTGGGAAAACCATGTTTTGTCTACATAGAAAAGTCTGCTTTTTTACCCTCTAGAACCACTTAAAACTAAGAATATTCGCGTAGTAAGAACAATTCACTTTGCAAAACACTCGCTGTGTGTTTATCTTCAAAGTCAACTTCCACCAAACTTTTTCCGCTTGGAACAAACATGATTCACCTACGAATGTGTGATTCAGTCTTGGAAACGCATGTTTTGTCTATATAGAAAAGTATGCTTTTTGCCTTCTAGGACCACTCAATACTAAGCTTAATCACCACGTAAGAACAATTCACTTCGTAAAACACTAGCTGTGTGTTTTTCTTCTTAGTCACCTTCCTACAAATTTTCCCGCTTGGAACGAACACGATTCGCCAAAGAATGTGTGGTTCAGACTGGGAAATGCATGTTTTGTCTATACATTAAAGTCTGGTTTTTTGCCTCTAGAACCACTGACAACTAAGCTTATTGGCCAAGTAAGAGCAATTCACTTTGCAAAACACTAGCTGTGTGGTTATATTCAAAGTCAACATACCTATAAGTTTTTCCCGCTTCGAATGAACAGATTTCGCCAAAGAATGAGAAATTCAGACTGGGAAAACCCGGTTATGTCTATATTGAATAGTCTGCTTTTTACCATCTAGAGCCACTTGAAACTAAGCATATTCGCCAAGTAACACCATTCAATTAGCAAATCACTAGCTCTGTGTTTATCTTCAAAATCAAATTCCTACAAGCTTTTCCCACTTGGATGGAACAGAATTCGCCTAAGAATGTGTGATTCAGAACTCGAAAGGCATGTTTTGTCTATATAGAAAACTATGCTTTTTACCCTCTAGAACCACTTAAAATTAAGCTTATTGGCCAAGTAACAGCAATTCACTTTGCTAAACACTAGCTGTGTGTTTATCTTCAAAGTCAACTTCCTACAAGCCTTTCCCACTTGGAATGAACACGATTCGCAAAAGAATGTTTGATTCAGACTGGGAAAGGAAACCCATGATTTGTCCATAAAAAAAAGTATGGTTTTTACCGTCTAGAACCACTTAAAACTAAGCTTATTGGCCAAGTAACATCAATTCACTTTGCAAAAAACTAGCTGTGTGTTTATCTTCAAAGTCAACTTCCTACAAGCTTTTCCAGCATGGAACGAATAGATTCACCAACGAATGTTCGATTCAACTGGGAAATCCATGTTTTGTCTATATTGAAAAGTCTGCTTTTTACCCTCTAGAAACAATTAAAACTAAGCTTATTGGCCAAGTAACACCATTCAATTTGCAAAACACTAGCTGTATGTTTCTCTTGAAAGGCAACTTCCTACAAGCTTTTCCTGGTTGAACGAACAGAATTCTCCAAAGAAAGTTCGATTCAGACTGGGAAACCCATGTTTTGTCTATATTGAATAGTGTGCTTTTTACCCTCTAGAACCATTTAAAACTAAGCTTGTTTGCCAAGTAACACCTTTCACTTTGCAAATCACTAGCTGTGTGTTCAGCTTCAAAGTCAAGTTCCTACAAGCTTTTCCTGCTTGGAAGGAACAGAATTTGCCAGAGAATGAGAGATTGAGATTGGGAAAAGGATTTTTAGTCTATATAAAAAGTATGCTTTTTACCATCTAGAACTACTTAAAACTAAGCTTAATTGCCAAGAAAGAACAATTCACTTTGTAAAACACTAGCTGTGTGTTTATCTTCAAAGTCAACTTCCTACAAGCTTTTCCCGCTTGGAACAAACAGATTCACCAAAGAATGTTCAAGTCAGACTGGGAAAGGAAACCCATGTTTTGTCCATATTGAAAGGTATGCTTTTTACCATCTAGAACTACTTAAAACTAAGCTTAATCGCCAAGTAAGAACAATTCACTTTGTAAAGCGAAAAAAAAAGGCTGTTTTTTTATCCTCAAAGTCAAGTTCCTACAAGCTTTTCTGGCTAGGAATGAACAGAATTCACCAAAGAATGTTCGATTCAGACTGGGAAAACCATGTTTTGTCTATCTTGAAAAGTCTGCTTTTTACTCTCTAGAACCACTTAAAACTAATCTTATTCACCAAGTAACACCTTTCACTTTGCAAATCACTAGCTGTGTGTTTATCTTCAAAGTCAAGTTCTTACAAGCTTTTCCCTCTTGGAACAAACAGAATTCGCCTGAGAATGTTTGATTCAGACAGGGAAACACACTTTTTTTCTATATAGAAAAGTATGCTTTTTGCCTTCTAGGACCATTTAAAACAAAGCTTATTGGCCAAGCAACAGCAATTCACTTTCTAAAATACTAGCTGTGTGTCTGTCTTCAAAGTCAACTTCCTACAAGCTTTTCCTGCTTGGATGAACAGAATTCGCCCAAGAATGAGAGATTCAGACTGGGAAAACCATGTTTTTTCTATACTGAAAAGTCTGCTTTTTACCGTCTAGCACCACTGAAAACTAAATGTATTGGCCAAGTAACAGCAATTCACTTTCCAAAACACCAGCTGTGTGTTTATCTTCAACTTCCAGTTCCTACAAGCTTTTCTCGCTTGGATTGAACAAAATTCCCCAAAGAATAAGATCCAGACTGGGAAAACCATGTTTTGTCTACATAGAAAAGTCTGCTTTTTTACCCTCTAGAACCACTTAAAACTAAGAATATTCGCGTAGTAAGAACAATTCACTTTGCAAAACACTCGCTGTGTGTTTATCTTCAAAGTCAACTTCCACCAAACTTTTTCCGCTTGGAACAAACATGATTCACCTACGAATGTGTGATTCAGTCTTGGAAACGCATGTTTTGTCTATATAGAAAAGTATGCTTTTTGCCTTCTAGGACCACTCAATACTAAGCTTAATCACCACGTAAGAACAATTCACTTCGTAAAACACTAGCTGTGTGTTTTTCTTCTTAGTCACCTTCCTACAAATTTTCCCGCTTGGAACGAACACGATTCGCCAAAGAATGTGTGGTTCAGACTGGGAAATGCATGTTTTGTCTATACATTAAAGTCTGGTTTTTTTGCCTCTAGAACCACTGACAACTAAGCTTATTGGCCAAGTAAGAGCAATTCACTTTGCAAAACACTAGCTGTGTGGTTATATTCAAAGTCAACATACCTATAAGTTTTTCCCGCTTCGAATGAACAGATTTCGCCAAAGAATGAGAAATTCAGACTGGGAAAACCCGGTTATGTCTATATTGAATAGTCTGCTTTTTACCATCTAGAGCCACTTGAAACTAAGCATATTCGCCAAGTAACACCATTCAATTAGCAAATCACTAGCTCTGTGTTTATCTTCAAAATCAAATTCCTACAAGCTTTTCCCACTTGGATGGAACAGAATTCGCCTAAGAATGTGTGATTCAGAACTCGAAAGGCATGTTTTGTCTATATAGAAAACTATGCTTTTTACCCTCTAGAACCACTTAAAATTAAGCTTATTGGCCAAGTAACAGCAATTCACTTTGCTAAACACTAGCTGTGTGTTTATCTTCAAAGTCAACTTCCTACAAGCCTTTCCCACTTGGAATGAACACGATTCGCAAAAGAATGTTTGATTCAGACTGGGAAAGGAAACCCATGATTTGTCCATAAAAAAAAGTATGGTTTTTACCGTCTAGAACCACTTAAAACTAAGCTTATTGGCCAAGTAACATCAATTCACTTTGCAAAAAACTAGCTGTGTGTTTATCTTCAAAGTCAACTTCCTACAAGCTTTTCCAGCATGGAACGAATAGATTCACCAACGAATGTTCGATTCAACTGGGAAATCCATGTTTTGTCTATATTGAAAAGTCTGCTTTTTACCCTCTAGAAACAATTAAAACTAAGCTTATTGGCCAAGTAACACCATTCAATTCGCAAAACACTAGCTGTATGTTTCTCTTGAAAGGCAACTTCCTACAAGCTTTTCCTGGTTGAACGAACAGAATTCTCCAAAGAAAGTTCGATTCAGACTGGGAAACCCATGTTTTGTCTATATTGAAAAGTGTGCTTTTTACCCTCTAGAACCACTTAAAACTAAGCTTGTTTGCCAAGTAACACCTTTCACTTTGCAAATCACTAGCTGTGTGTTCAGCTTCAAAGTCAAGTTCCTACAAGCTTTTCCTGCTTGGAAGGAACAGAATTTGCCAGAGAATGAGAGATTGAGATTGGGAAAAGGATTTTTAGTCTATATAAAAAGTATGCTTTTTACCATCTAGAACTACTTAAAACTAAGCTTAATTGCCAAGAAAGAACAATTCACTTTGTAAAACACTAGCTGTGTGTTTATCTTCAAAGTCAACTTCCTACAAGCTTTTCCCGCTTGGAACAAACAGATTCACCAAAGAATGTTCAAGTCAGACTGGGAAAGGAAACCCATGTTTTGTCCATATTGAAAGGTATGCTTTTTACCATCTAGAACTACTTAAAACTAAGCTTAATCGCCAAGTAAGAACAATTCACTTTGTAAAGCGAAAAAAAAGGCTGTTTTTTTATCCTCAAAGTCAAGTTCCTACAAGCTTTTCTGGCTAGGAATGAACAGAATTCACCAAAGAATGTTCGATTCAGACTGGGAAAACCATGTTTTGTCTATCTTGAAAAGTCTGCTTTTTACTCTCTAGAACCACTTAAAACTAATCTTATTCACCAAGTAACACCTTTCACTTTGCAAATCACTAGCTGTGTGTTTATCTTCAAAGTCAAGTTCTTACAAGCTTTTCCCTCTTGGAACAAACAGAATTCCCCTGAGAATGTTTGATTCAGACAGGGAAACACACTTTTTTTCTATATAGAAAAGTATGCTTTTTGCCTTCTAGGACCGTTTAAAACAAAGCTTATTGGCCAAGCAACAGCAATTCACTTTCTAAAATACTAGCTGTGTGTCTGTCTTCAAAGTCAACTTCCTACAAGCTTTTCCTGCTTGGATGAACAGAATTCGCCCAAGAATGAGAGATTCAGACTGGGAAAACCATGTTTTTTCTATACTGAAAAGTCTGCTTTTTACCGTCTAGCACCACTGAAAACTAAATGTATTGGCCAAGTAACAGCAATTCACTTTCCAAAACACCAGCTGTGTGTTTATCTTCAACTTCCAGTTCCTACAAGCTTTTCTCGCTTGGATTGAACAAAATTCCCCAAAGAATAAGATCCAGACTGGGAAAACCATGTTTTGTCTACATAGAAAAGTCTGCTTTTTTACCCTCTAGAACCACTTAAAACTAAGAATATTCGCGTAGTAAGAACAATTCACTTTGCAAAACACTCGCTGTGTGTTTATCTTCAAAGTCAACTTCCACCAAACTTTTTCCGCTTGGAACAAACATGATTCACCTACGAATGTGTGATTCAGTCTTGGAAACGCATGTTTTGTCTATATAGAAAAGTATGCTTTTTGCCTTCTAGGACCACTCAATACTAAGCTTAATCACCACGTAAGAACAATTCACTTCGTAAAACACTAGCTGTGTGTTTTTCTTCTTAGTCACCTTCCTACAAATTTTCCCGCTTGGAACGAACACGATTCGCCAAAGAATGTGTGGTTCAGACTGGGAAATGCATGTTTTGTCTATACATTAAAGTCTGGTTTTTTTGCCTCTAGAACCACTGACAACTAAGCTTATTGGCCAAGTAAGAGCAATTCACTTTGCAAAACACTAGCTGTGTGGTTATATTCAAAGTCAACATACCTATAAGTTTTTCCCGCTTCGAATGAACAGATTTCGCCAAAGAATGAGAAATTCAGACTGGGAAAACCCGGTTATGTCTATATTGAATAGTCTGCTTTTTACCATCTAGAGCCACTTGAAACTAAGCATATTCGCCAAGTAACACCATTCAATTAGCAAATCACTAGCTCTGTGTTTATCTTCAAAATCAAATTCCTACAAGCTTTTCCCACTTGGATGGAACAGAATTCGCCTAAGAATGTGTGATTCAGAACTCGAAAGGCATGTTTTGTCTATATAGAAAACTATGCTTTTTACCCTCTAGAACCACTTAAAATTAAGCTTATTGGCCAAGTAACAGCAATTCACTTTGCTAAACACTAGCTGTGTGTTTATCTTCAAAGTCAACTTCCTACAAGCCTTTCCCACTTGGAATGAACACGATTCGCAAAAGAATGTTTGATTCAGACTGGGAAAGGAAACCCATGATTTGTCCATAAAAAAAAGTATGGTTTTTACCGTCTAGAACCACTTAAAACTAAGCTTATTGGCCAAGTAACATCAATTCACTTTGCAAAAAACTAGCTGTGTGTTTATCTTCAAAGTCAACTTCCTACAAGCTTTTCCAGCATGGGACGAATAGATTCACCAACGAATGTTCGATTCAACTGGGAAATCCATGTTTTGTCTATATTGAAAAGTCTGCTTTTTACCCTCTAGAAACAATTAAAACTAAGCTTATTGGCCAAGTAACACCATTCAATTTGCAAAACACTAGCTGTATGTTTCTCTTGAAAGGCAACTTCCTACAAGCTTTTCCTGGTTGAACGAACAGAATTCTCCAAAGAAAGTTCGATTCAGACTGGGAAACCCATGTTTTGTCTATATTGAAAAGTGTGCTTTTTACCCTCTAGAACCACTTAAAACTAAGCTTGTTTGCCAAGTAACACCTTTCACTTTGCAAATCACTAGCTGTGTGTTCAGCTTCAAAGTCAAGTTCCTACAAGCTTTTCCTGCTTGGAAGGAACAGAATTTGCCAGAGAATGAGAGATTGAGATTGGGAAAAGGATTTTTAGTCTATATAAAAAGTATGCTTTTTACCATCTAGAACTACTTAAAACTAAGCTTAATTGCCAAGAAAGAACAATTCACTTTGTAAAACACTAGCTGTGTGTTTATCTTCAAAGTCAACTTCCTACAAGCTTTTCCCGCTTGGAACAAACAGATTCACCAAAGAATGTTCAAGTCAGACTGGGAAAGGAAACCCATGTTTTGTCCATATTGAAAGGTATGCTTTTTACCATCTAGAACTACTTAAAACTAAGCTTAATCGCCAAGTAAGAACAATTCACTTTGTAAAGCGAAAAAAAAGGCTGTTTTTTTATCCTCAAAGTCAAGTTCCTACAAGCTTTTCTGGCTAGGAATGAACAGAATTCACCAAAGAATGTTCGATTCAGACTGGGAAAACCATGTTTTGTCTATCTTGAAAAGTCTGCTTTTTACTCTCTAGAACCACTTAAAACTAATCTTATTCACCAAGTAACACCTTTCACTTTGCAAATCACTAGCTGTGTGTTTATCTTCAAAGTCAAGTTCTTACAAGCTTTTCCCTCTTGGAACAAACAGAATTCGCCTGAGAATGTTTGATTCAGACAGGGAAACACACTTTTTTTCTATATAGAAAAGTATGCTTTTTGCCTTCTAGGACCGTTTAAAACAAAGCTTATTGGCCAAGCAACAGCAATTCACTTTCTAAAATACTAGCTGTGTGTCTGTCTTCAAAGTCAACTTCCTACAAGCTTTTCCTGCTTGGATGAACAGAATTCGCCCAAGAATGAGAGATTCAGACTGGGAAAACCATGTTTTTTCTATACTGAAAAGTCTGCTTTTTACCGTCTAGCACCACTGAAAACTAAATGTATTGGCCAAGTAACAGCAATTCACTTTCCAAAACACCAGCTGTGTGTTTATCTTCAACTTCAAGTTCCTACAAGCTTTTCTCGCTTGGATTGAACAAAATTCCCCAAAGAATAAGATCCAGACTGGGAAAACCATGTTTTGTCTACATAGAAAAGTCTGCTTTTTTACCCTCTAGAACCACTTAAAACTAAGAATATTCGCGTAGTAAGAACAATTCACTTTGCAAAACACTCGCTGTGTGTTTATCTTCAAAGTCAACTTCCACCAAACTTTTTCCGCTTGGAACAAACATGATTCACCTACGAATGTGTGATTCAGTCTTGGAAACGCATGTTTTGTCTATATAGAAAAGTATGCTTTTTGCCTTCTAGGACCACTCAATACTAAGCTTAATCACCACGTAAGAACAATTCACTTCGTAAAACACTAGCTGTGTGTTTTTCTTCTTAGTCACCTTCCTACAAATTTTCCCGCTTGGAACGAACACGATTCGCCAAAGAATGTGTGGTTCAGACTGGGAAATGCATGTTTTGTCTATACATTAAAGTCTGGTTTTTTTGCCTCTAGAACCACTGACAACTAAGCTTATTGGCCAAGTAAGAGCAATTCACTTTGCAAAACACTAGCTGTGTGGTTATATTCAAAGTCAACATACCTATAAGTTTTTCCCGCTTCGAATGAACAGATTTCGCCAAAGAATGAGAAATTCAGACTGGGAAAACCCGGTTATGTCTATATTGAATAGTCTGCTTTTTACCATCTAGAGCCACTTGAAACTAAGCATATTCGCCAAGTAACACCATTCAATTAGCAAATCACTAGCTCTGTGTTTATCTTCAAAATCAAATTCCTACAAGCTTTTCCCACTTGGATGGAACAGAATTCGCCTAAGAATGTGTGATTCAGAACTCGAAAGGCATGTTTTGTCTATATAGAAAACTATGCTTTTTACCCTCTAGAACCACTTAAAATTAAGCTTATTGGCCAAGTAACAGCAATTCACTTTGCTAAACACTAGCTGTGTGTTTATCTTCAAAGTCAACTTCCTACAAGCCTTTCCCACTTGGAATGAACACGATTCGCAAAAGAATGTTTGATTCAGACTGGGAAAGGAAACCCATGATTTGTCCATAAAAAAAAGTATGGTTTTTACCGTCTAGAACCACTTAAAACTAAGCTTATTGGCCAAGTAACATCAATTCACTTTGCAAAAAACTAGCTGTGTGTTTATCTTCAAAGTCAACTTCCTACAAGCTTTTCCAGCATGGAACGAATAGATTCACCAACGAATGTTCGATTCAACTGGGAAATCCATGTTTTGTCTATATTGAAAAGTCTGCTTTTTACCCTCTAGAAACAATTAAAACTAAGCTTATTGGCCAAGTAACACCATTCAATTTGCAAAACACTAGCTGTATGTTTCTCTTGAAAGGCAACTTCCTACAAGCTTTTCCTGGTTGAACGAACAGAATTCTCCAAAGAAAGTTCGATTCAGACTGGGAAACCCATGTTTTGTCTATATTGAAAAGTGTGCTTTTTACCCTCTAGAACCACTTAAAACTAAGCTTGTTTGCCAAGTAACACCTTTCACTTTGCAAATCACTAGCTGTGTGTTCAGCTTCAAAGTCAAGTTCCTACAAGCTTTTCCTGCTTGGAAGGAACAGAATTTGCCAGAGAATGAGAGATTGAGATTGGGAAAAGGATTTTTAGTCTATATAAAAAGTATGCTTTTTACCATCTAGAACTACTTAAAACTAAGCTTAATTGCCAAGAAAGAACAATTCACTTTGTAAAACACTAGCTGTGTGTTTATCTTCAAAGTCAACTTCCTACAAGCTTTTCCCGCTTGGAACAAACAGATTCACCAAAGAATGTTCAAGTCAGACTGGGAAAGGAAACCCATGTTTTGTCCATATTGAAAGGTATGCTTTTTACCATCTAGAACTACTTAAAACTAAGCTTAATCGCCAAGTAAGAACAATTCACTTTGTAAAGCGAAAAAAAAGGCTGTTTTTTTATCCTCAAAGTCAAGTTCCTACAAGCTTTTCTGGCTAGGAATGAACAGAATTCACCAAAGAATGTTCGATTCAGACTGGGAAAACCATGTTTTGTCTATCTTGAAAAGTCTGCTTTTTACTCTCTAGAACCACTTAAAACTAATCTTATTCACCAAGTAACACCTTTCACTTTGCAAATCACTAGCTGTGTGTTTATCTTCAAAGTCAAGTTCTTACAAGCTTTTCCCTCTTGGAACAAACAGAATTCGCCTGAGAATGTTTGATTCAGACAGGGAAACACACTTTTTTTCTATATAGAAAAGTATGCTTTTTGCCTTCTAGGACCGTTTAAAACAAAGCTTATTGGCCAAGCAACAGCAATTCACTTTCTAAAATACTAGCTGTGTGTCTGTCTTCAAAGTCAACTTCCTACAAGCTTTTCCTGCTTGGATGAACAGAATTCGCCCAAGAATGAGAGATTCAGACTGGGAAAACCATGTTTTTTCTATACTGAAAAGTCTGCTTTTTACCGTCTAGCACCACTGAAAACTAAATGTATTGGCCAAGTAACAGCAATTCACTTTCCAAAACACCAGCTGTGTGTTTATCTTCAACTTCAAGTTCCTACAAGCTTTTCTCGCTTGGATTGAACAAAATTCCCCAAAGAATAAGATCCAGACTGGGAAAACCATGTTTTGTCTACATAGAAAAGTCTGCTTTTTTACCCTCTAGAACCACTTAAAACTAAGAATATTCGCGTAGTAAGAACAATTCACTTTGCAAAACACTCGCTGTGTGTTTATCTTCAAAGTCAACTTCCACCAAACTTTTTCCGCTTGGAACAAACATGATTCACCTACGAATGTGTGATTCAGTCTTGGAAACGCATGTTTTGTCTATATAGAAAAGTATGCTTTTTGCCTTCTAGGACCACTCAATACTAAGCTTAATCACCACGTAAGAACAATTCACTTCGTAAAACACTAGCTGTGTGTTTTTCTTCTTAGTCACCTTCCTACAAATTTTCCCGCTTGGAACGAACACGATTCGCCAAAGAATGTGTGGTTCAGACTGGGAAATGCATGTTTTGTCTATACATTAAAGTCTGGTTTTTTTGCCTCTAGAACCACTGACAACTAAGCTTATTGGCCAAGTAAGAGCAATTCACTTTGCAAAACACTAGCTGTGTGGTTATATTCAAAGTCAACATACCTATAAGTTTTTCCCGCTTCGAATGAACAGATTTCGCCAAAGAATGAGAAATTCAGACTGGGAAAACCCGGTTATGTCTATATTGAATAGTCTGCTTTTTACCATCTAGAGCCACTTGAAACTAAGCATATTCGCCAAGTAACACCATTCAATTAGCAAATCACTAGCTCTGTGTTTATCTTCAAAATCAAATTCCTACAAGCTTTTCCCACTTGGATGGAACAGAATTCGCCTAAGAATGTGTGATTCAGAACTCGAAAGGCATGTTTTGTCTATATAGAAAACTATGCTTTTTACCCTCTAGAACCACTTAAAATTAAGCTTATTGGCCAAGTAACAGCAATTCACTTTGCTAAACACTAGCTGTGTGTTTATCTTCAAAGTCAACTTCCTACAAGCCTTTCCCACTTGGAATGAACACGATTCGCAAAAGAATGTTTGATTCAGACTGGGAAAGGAAACCCATGATTTGTCCATAAAAAAAAGTATGGTTTTTACCGTCTAGAACCACTTAAAACTAAGCTTATTGGCCAAGTAACATCAATTCACTTTGCAAAAAACTAGCTGTGTGTTTATCTTCAAAGTCAACTTCCTACAAGCTTTTCCAGCATGGGACGAATAGATTCACCAACGAATGTTCGATTCAACTGGGAAATCCATGTTTTGTCTATATTGAAAAGTCTGCTTTTTACCCTCTAGAAACAATTAAAACTAAGCTTATTGGCCAAGTAACACCATTCAATTTGCAAAACACTAGCTGTATGTTTCTCTTGAAAGGCAACTTCCTACAAGCTTTTCCTGGTTGAACGAACAGAATTCTCCAAAGAAAGTTCGATTCAGACTGGGAAACCCATGTTTTGTCTATATTGAAAAGTGTGCTTTTTACCCTCTAGAACCACTTAAAACTAAGCTTGTTTGCCAAGTAACACCTTTCACTTTGCAAATCACTAGCTGTGTGTTCAGCTTCAAAGTCAAGTTCCTACAAGCTTTTCCTGCTTGGAAGGAACAGAATTTGCCAGAGAATGAGAGATTGAGATTGGGAAAAGGATTTTTAGTCTATATAAAAAGTATGCTTTTTACCATCTAGAACTACTTAAAACTAAGCTTAATTGCCAAGAAAGAACAATTCACTTTGTAAAACACTAGCTGTGTGTTTATCTTCAAAGTCAACTTCCTACAAGCTTTTCCCGCTTGGAACAAACAGATTCACCAAAGAATGTTCAAGTCAGACTGGGAAAGGAAACCCATGTTTTGTCCATATTGAAAGGTATGCTTTTTACCATCTAGAACTACTTAAAACTAAGCTTAATCGCCAAGTAAGGACAATTCACTTTGTAAAGCGAAAAAAAAGGCTGTTTTTTTATCCTCAAAGTCAAGTTCCTACAAGCTTTTCTGGCTAGGAATGAACAGAATTCACCAAAGAATGTTCGATTCAGACTGGGAAAACCATGTTTTGTCTATCTTGAAAAGTCTGCTTTTTACTCTCTAGAACCACTTAAAACTAATCTTATTCACCAAGTAACACCTTTCACTTTGCAAATCACTAGCTGTGTGTTTATCTTCAAAGTCAAGTTCTTACAAGCTTTTCCCTCTTGGAACAAACAGAATTCGCCTGAGAATGTTTGATTCAGACAGGGAAACACACTTTTTTTCTATATAGAAAAGTATGCTTTTTGCCTTCTAGGACCGTTTAAAACAAAGCTTATTGGCCAAGCAACAGCAATTCACTTTCTAAAATACTAGCTGTGTGTCTGTCTTCAAAGTCAACTTCCTACAAGCTTTTCCTGCTTGGATGAACAGAATTCGCCCAAGAATGAGAGATTCAGACTGGGAAAACCATGTTTTTTCTATACTGAAAAGTCTGCTTTTTACCGTCTAGCACCACTGAAAACTAAATGTATTGGCCAAGTAACAGCAATTCACTTTCCAAAACACCAGCTGTGTGTTTATCTTCAACTTCAAGTTCCTACAAGCTTTTCTCGCTTGGATTGAACAAAATTCCCCAAAGAATAAGATCCAGACTGGGAAAACCATGTTTTGTCTACATAGAAAAGTCTGCTTTTTTACCCTCTAGAACCACTTAAAACTAAGAATATTCGCGTAGTAAGAACAATTCACTTTGCAAAACACTCGCTGTGTGTTTATCTTCAAAGTCAACTTCCACCAAACTTTTTCCGCTTGGAACAAACATGATTCACCTACGAATGTGTGATTCAGTCTTGGAAACGCATGTTTTGTCTATATAGAAAAGTATGCTTTTTGCCTTCTAGGACCACTCAATACTAAGCTTAATCACCACGTAAGAACAATTCACTTCGTAAAACACTAGCTGTGTGTTTTTCTTCTTAGTCACCTTCCTACAAATTTTCCCGCTTGGAACGAACACGATTCGCCAAAGAATGTGTGGTTCAGACTGGGAAATGCATGTTTTGTCTATACATTAAAGTCTGGTTTTTTGCCTCTAGAACCACTGACAACTAAGCTTATTGGCCAAGTAAGAGCAATTCACTTTGCAAAACACTAGCTGTGTGGTTATATTCAAAGTCAACATACCTATAAGTTTTTCCCGCTTCGAATGAACAGATTTCGCCAAAGAATGAGAAATTCAGACTGGGAAAACCCGGTTATGTCTATATTGAATAGTCTGCTTTTTACCATCTAGAGCCACTTGAAACTAAGCATATTCGCCAAGTAACACCATTCAATTAGCAAATCACTAGCTCTGTGTTTATCTTCAAAATCAAATTCCTACAAGCTTTTCCCACTTGGATGGAACAGAATTCGCCTAAGAATGTGTGATTCAGAACTCGAAAGGCATGTTTTGTCTATATAGAAAACTATGCTTTTTACCCTCTAGAACCACTTAAAATTAAGCTTATTGGCCAAGTAACAGCAATTCACTTTGCTAAACACTAGCTGTGTGTTTATCTTCAAAGTCAACTTCCTACAAGCCTTTCCCACTTGGAATGAACACGATTCGCAAAAGAATGTTTGATTCAGACTGGGAAAGGAAACCCATGATTTGTCCATAAAAAAAAGTATGGTTTTTACCGTCTAGAACCACTTAAAACTAAGCTTATTGGCCAAGTAACATCAATTCACTTTGCAAAAAACTAGCTGTGTGTTTATCTTCAAAGTCAACTTCCTACAAGCTTTTCCAGCATGGAACGAATAGATTCACCAACGAATGTTCGATTCAACTGGGAAATCCATGTTTTGTCTATATTGAAAAGTCTGCTTTTTACCCTCTAGAAACAATTAAAACTAAGCTTATTGGCCAAGTAACACCATTCAATTTGCAAAACACTAGCTGTATGTTTCTCTTGAAAGGCAACTTCCTGCAAGCTTTTCCTGGTTGAACGAACAGAATTCTCCAAAGAAAGTTCGATTCAGACTGGGAAACCCATGTTTTGTCTATATTGAAAAGTGTGCTTTTTACCCTCTAGAACCACTTAAAACTAAGCTTGTTTGCCAAGTAACACCTTTCACTTTGCAAATCACTAGCTGTGTGTTCAGCTTCAAAGTCAAGTTCCTACAAGCTTTTCCTGCTTGGAAGGAACAGAATTTGCCAGAGAATGAGAGATTGAGATTGGGAAAAGGATTTTTAGTCTACATAAAAAGTATGCTTTTTACCATCTAGAACTACTTAAAACTAAGCTTAATTGCCAAGAAAGAACAATTCACTTTGTAAAACACTAGCTGTGTGTTTATCTTCAAAGTCAACTTCCTACAAGCTTTTCCCGCTTGGAACAAACCGATTCACCAAAGAATGTTCAAGTCAGACTGGGAAAGGAAACCCATGTTTTGTCCATATTGAAAGGTATGCTTTTTACCATCTAGAACTACTTAAAACTAAGCTTAATCGCCAAGTAAGGACAATTCACTTTGTAAAGCGAAAAAAAAGGCTGTTTTTTTATCCTCAAAGTCAAGTTCCTACAAGCTTTTCTGGCTAGGAATGAACAGAATTCACCAAAGAATGTTCGATTCAGACTGGGAAGACCATGTTTTGTCTATCTTGAAAAGTCTGCTTTTTACTCTCTAGAACCACTTAAAACTAATCTTATTCACCAAGTAACACCTTTCACTTTGCAAATCACTAGCTGTGTGTTTATCTTCAAAGTCAAGTTCTTACAAGCTTTTCCCTCTTGGAACAAACAGAATTCGCCTGAGAATGTTTGATTCAGACAGGGAAACACACTTTTTTTCTATATAGAAAAGTATGCTTTTTGCCTTCTAGGACCGTTTAAAACAAAGCTTATTGGCCAAGCAACAGCAATTCACTTTCTAAAATACTAGCTGTGTGTCTGTCTTCAAAGTCAACTTCCTACAAGCTTTTCCTGCTTGGATGAACAGAATTCGCCCAAGAATGAGAGATTCAGACTGGGAAAACCATGTTTTTTCTATACTGAAAAGTCTGCTTTTTACCGTCTAGCACCACTGAAAACTAAATGTATTGGCCAAGTAACAGCAATTCACTTTCCAAAACACCAGCTGTGTGTTTATCTTCAACTTCAAGTTCCTACAAGCTTTTCTCGCTTGGATTGAACAAAATTCCCCAAAGAATAAGATCCAGACTGGGAAAACCATGTTTTGTCTACATAGAAAAGTCTGCTTTTTTACCCTCTAGAACCACTTAAAACTAAGAATATTCGCGTAGTAAGAACAATTCACTTTGCAAAACACTCGCTGTGTGTTTATCTTCAAAGTCAACTTCCACCAAACTTTTTCCGCTTGGAACAAACATGATTCACCTACGAATGTGTGATTCAGTCTTGGAAACGCATGTTTTGTCTATATAGAAAAGTATGCTTTTTGCCTTCTAGGACCACTCAATACTAAGCTTAATCACCACGTAAGAACAATTCACTTCGTAAAACACTAGCTGTGTGTTTTTCTTCTTAGTCACCTTCCTACAAATTTTCCCGCTTGGAACGAACACGATTCGCCAAAGAATGTGTGGTTCAGACTGGGAAATGCATGTTTTGTCTATACATTATAGTCTGGTTTTTTTGCCTCTAGAACCACTGACAACTAAGCTTATTGGCCAAGTAAGAGCAATTCACTTTGCAAAACACTAGCTGTGTGGTTATATTCAAAGTCAACATACCTATAAGTTTTTCCCGCTTCGAATGAACAGATTTCGCCAAAGAATGAGAAATTCAGACTGGGAAAACCCGGTTATGTCTATATTGAATAGTCTGCTTTTTACCATCTAGAGCCACTTGAAACTAAGCATATTCGCCAAGTAACACCATTCAATTAGCAAATCACTAGCTCTGTGTTTATCTTCAAAATCAAATTCCTACAAGCTTTTCCCACTTGGATGGAACAGAATTCGCCTAAGAATGTGTGATTCAGAACTCGAAAGGCATGTTTTGTCTATATAGAAAACTATGCTTTTTACCCTCTAGAACCACTTAAAATTAAGCTTATTGGCCAAGTAACAGCAATTCACTTTGCTAAACACTAGCTGTGTGTTTATCTTCAAAGTCAACTTCCTACAAGCCTTTCCCACTTGGAATGAACACGATTCGCAAAAGAATGTTTGATTCAGACTGGGAAAGGAAACCCATGATTTGTCCATAAAAAAAAGTATGGTTTTTACCGTCTAGAACCACTTAAAACTAAGCTTATTGGCCAAGTAACATCAATTCACTTTGCAAAAAACTAGCTGTGTGTTTATCTTCAAAGTCAACTTCCTACAAGCTTTTCCAGCATGGAACGAATAGATTCACCAACGAATGTTCGATTCAACTGGGAAATCCATGTTTTGTCTATATTGAAAAGTCTGCTTTTTACCCTCTAGAAACAATTAAAACTAAGCTTATTGGCCAAGTAACACCATTCAATTTGCAAAACACTAGCTGTATGTTTCTCTTGAAAGGCAACTTCCTGCAAGCTTTTCCTGGTTGAACGAACAGAATTCTCCAAAGAAAGTTCGATTCAGACTGGGAAACCCATGTTTTGTCTATATTGAAAAGTGTGCTTTTTACCCTCTAGAACCACTTAAAACTAAGCTTGTTTGCCAAGTAACACCTTTCACTTTGCAAATCACTAGCTGTGTGTTCAGCTTCAAAGTCAAGTTCCTACAAGCTTTTCCTGCTTGGAAGGAACAGAATTTGCCAGAGAATGAGAGATTGAGATTGGGAAAAGGATTTTTAGTCTACATAAAAAGTATGCTTTTTACCATCTAGAACTACTTAAAACTAAGCTTAATTGCCAAGAAAGAACAATTCACTTTGTAAAACACTAGCTGTGTGTTTATCTTCAAAGTCAACTTCCTACAAGCTTTTCCCGCTTGGAACAAACAGATTCACCAAAGAATGTTCAAGTCAGACTGGGAAAGGAAACCCATGTTTTGTCCATATTGAAAGGTATGCTTTTTACCATCTAGAACTACTTAAAACTAAGCTTAATCGCCAAGTAAGGACAATTCACTTTGTAAAGCGAAAAAAAAGGCTGTTTTTTTATCCTCAAAGTCAAGTTCCTACAAGCTTTTCTGGCTAGGAATGAACAGAATTCACCAAAGAATGTTCGATTCAGACTGGGAAAACCATGTTTTGTCTATCTTGAAAAGTCTGCTTTTTACTCTCTAGAACCACTTAAAACTAATCTTATTCACCAAGTAACACCTTTCACTTTGCAAATCACTAGCTGTGTGTTTATCTTCAAAGTCAAGTTCTTACAAGCTTTTCCCTCTTGGAACAAACAGAATTCGCCTGAGAATGTTTGATTCAGACAGGGAAACACACTTTTTTTCTATATAGAAAAGTATGCTTTTTGCCTTCTAGGACCGTTTAAAACAAAGCTTATTGGCCAAGCAACAGCAATTCACTTTCTAAAATACTAGCTGTGTGTCTGTCTTCAAAGTCAACTTCCTACAAGCTTTTCCTGCTTGGATGAACAGAATTCGCCCAAGAATGAGAGATTCAGACTGGGAAAACCATGTTTTTTCTATACTGAAAAGTCTGCTTTTTACCGTCTAGCACCACTGAAAACTAAATGTATTGGCCAAGTAACAGCAATTCACTTTCCAAAACACCAGCTGTGTGTTTATCTTCAACTTCAAGTTCCTACAAGCTTTTCTCGCTTGGATTGAACAAAATTCCCCAAAGAATAAGATCCAGACTGGGAAAACCATGTTTTGTCTACATAGAAAAGTCTGCTTTTTTACCCTCTAGAACCACTTAAAACTAAGAATATTCGCGTAGTAAGAACAATTCACTTTGCAAAACACTCGCTGTGTGTTTATCTTCAAAGTCAACTTCCACCAAACTTTTTCCGCTTGGAACAAACATGATTCACCTACGAATGTGTGATTCAGTCTTGGAAACGCATGTTTTGTCTATATAGAAAAGTATGCTTTTTGCCTTCTAGGACCACTCAATACTAAGCTTAATCACCACGTAAGAACAATTCACTTCGTAAAACACTAGCTGTGTGTTTTTCTTCTTAGTCACCTTCCTACAAATTTTCCCGCTTGGAACGAACACGATTCGCCAAAGAATGTGTGGTTCAGACTGGGAAATGCATGTTTTGTCTATACATTAAAGTCTGGTTTTTTGCCTCTAGAACCACTGACAACTAAGCTTATTGGCCAAGTAAGAGCAATTCACTTTGCAAAACACTAGCTGTGTGGTTATATTCAAAGTCAACATACCTATAAGTTTTTCCCGCTTCGAATGAACAGATTTCGCCAAAGAATGAGAAATTCAGACTGGGAAAACCCGGTTATGTCTATATTGAATAGTCTGCTTTTTACCATCTAGAGCCACTTGAAACTAAGCATATTCGCCAAGTAACACCATTCAATTAGCAAATCACTAGCTCTGTGTTTATCTTCAAAATCAAATTCCTACAAGCTTTTCCCACTTGGATGGAACAGAATTCGCCTAAGAATGTGTGATTCAGAACTCGAAAGGCATGTTTTGTCTATATAGAAAACTATGCTTTTTACCCTCTAGAACCACTTAAAATTAAGCTTATTGGCCAAGTAACAGCAATTCACTTTGCTAAACACTAGCTGTGTGTTTATCTTCAAAGTCAACTTCCTACAAGCCTTTCCCACTTGGAATGAACACGATTCGCAAAAGAATGTTTGATTCAGACTGGGAAAGGAAACCCATGATTTGTCCATAAAAAAAAGTATGGTTTTTACCGTCTAGAACCACTTAAAACTAAGCTTATTGGCCAAGTAACATCAATTCACTTTGCAAAAAACTAGCTGTGTGTTTATCTTCAAAGTCAACTTCCTACAAGCTTTTCCAGCATGGAACGAATAGATTCACCAACGAATGTTCGATTCAACTGGGAAATCCATGTTTTGTCTATATTGAAAAGTCTGCTTTTTACCCTCTAGAAACAATTAAAACTAAGCTTATTGGCCAAGTAACACCATTCAATTTGCAAAACACTAGCTGTATGTTTCTCTTGAAAGGCAACTTCCTGCAAGCTTTTCCTGGTTGAACGAACAGAATTCTCCAAAGAAAGTTCGATTCAGACTGGGAAACCCATGTTTTGTCTATATTGAAAAGTGTGCTTTTTACCCTCTAGAACCACTTAAAACTAAGC
Source organism: Rattus norvegicus (assembly GCF_036323735.1). Classification (NCBI taxonomy): domain Eukaryota; kingdom Metazoa; phylum Chordata; class Mammalia; order Rodentia; family Muridae; genus Rattus; species Rattus norvegicus. The sequence continues at coordinate 9,194,073 of NC_086021.1, forward strand.
TTGTTTGCCAAGTAACACCTTTCACTTTGCAAATCACTAGCTGTGTGTTCAGCTTCAAAGTCAAGTTCCTACAAGCTTTTCCTGCTTGGAAGGAACAGAATTTGCCAGAGAATGAGAGATTGAGATTGGGAAAAGGATTTTTAGTCTACATAAAAGGTATGCTTTTTACCATCTAGAACTACTTAAAACTAAGCTTAATTGCCAAGAAAGAACAATTCACTTTGTAAAACACTAGCTGTGTGTTTATCTTCAAAGTCAACTTCCTACAAGCTTTTCCCGCTTGGAACAAACCGATTCACCAAAGAATGTTCAAGTCAGACTGGGAAAGGAAACCCATGTTTTGTCCATATTGAAAGGTATGCTTTTTACCATCTAGAACTACTTAAAACTAAGCTTAATCGCCAAGTAAGGACAATTCACTTTGTAAAGCGAAAAAAAAGGCTGTTTTTTTATCCTCAAAGTCAAGTTCCTACAAGCTTTTCTGGCTAGGAATGAACAGAATTCACCAAAGAATGTTCGATTCAGACTGGGAAAACCATGTTTTGTCTATCTTGAAAAGTCTGCTTTTTACTCTCTAGAACCACTTAAAACTAATCTTATTCACCAAGTAACACCTTTCACTTTGCAAATCACTAGCTGTGTGTTTATCTTCAAAGTCAAGTTCTTACAAGCTTTTCCCTCTTGGAACAAACAGAATTCGCCTGAGAATGTTTGATTCAGACAGGGAAACACACTTTTTTTCTATATAGAAAAGTATGCTTTTTGCCTTCTAGGACCGTTTAAAACAAAGCTTATTGGCCAAGCAACAGCAATTCACTTTCTAAAATACTAGCTGTGTGTCTGTCTTCAAAGTCAACTTCCTACAAGCTTTTCCTGCTTGGATGAACAGAATTCGCCCAAGAATGAGAGATTCAGACTGGGAAAACCATGTTTTTTCTATACTGAAAAGTCTGCTTTTTACCGTCTAGCACCACTGAAAACTAAATGTATTGGCCAAGTAACAGCAATTCACTTTCCAAAACACCAGCTGTGTGTTTATCTTCAACTTCAAGTTCCTACAAGCTTTTCTCGCTTGGATTGAACAAAATTCCCCAAAGAATAAGATCCAGACTGGGAAAACCATGTTTTGTCTACATAGAAAAGTCTGCTTTTTTACCCTCTAGAACCACTTAAAACTAAGAATATTCGCGTAGTAAGAACAATTCACTTTGCAAAACACTCGCTGTGTGTTTATCTTCAAAGTCAACTTCCACCAAACTTTTTCCGCTTGGAACAAACATGATTCACCTACGAATGTGTGATTCAGTCTTGGAAACGCATGTTTTGTCTATATAGAAAAGTATGCTTTTTGCCTTCTAGGACCACTCAAATCTAAGCTTAATCACCACGTAAGAACAATTCACTTCGTAAAACACTAGCTGTGTGTTTTTCTTCTTAGTCACCTTCCTACAAATTTTCCCGCTTGGAACGAACACGATTCGCCAAAGAATGTGTGGTTCAGACTGGGAAATGCATGTTTTGTCTATACATTAAAGTCTGGTTTTTTGCCTCTAGAACCACTGACAACTAAGCTTATTGGCCAAGTAAGAGCAATTCACTTTGCAAAACACTAGCTGTGTGGTTATATTCAAAGTCAACATACCTATAAGTTTTTCCCGCTTCGAATGAACAGATTTCGCCAAAGAATGAGAAATTCAGACTGGGAAAACCCGGTTATGTCTATATTGAATAGTCTGCTTTTTACCATCTAGAGCCACTTGAAACTAAGCATATTCGCCAAGTAACACCATTCAATTAGCAAATCACTAGCTCTGTGTTTATCTTCAAAATCAAATTCCTACAAGCTTTTCCCACTTGGATGGAACAGAATTCGCCTAAGAATGTGTGATTCAGAACTCGAAAGGCATGTTTTGTCTATATAGAAAACTATGCTTTTTACCCTCTAGAACCACTTAAAATTAAGCTTATTGGCCAAGTAACAGCAATTCACTTTGCTAAACACTAGCTGTGTGTTTATCTTCAAAGTCAACTTCCTACAAGCCTTTCCCACTTGGAATGAACACGATTCGCAAAAGAATGTTTGATTCAGACTGGGAAAGGAAACCCATGATTTGTCCATAAAAAAAAGTATGGTTTTTACCGTCTAGAACCACTTAAAACTAAGCTTATTGGCCAAGTAACATCAATTCACTTTGCAAAAAACTAGCTGTGTGTTTATCTTCAAAGTCAACTTCCTACAAGCTTTTCCAGCATGGAACGAATAGATTCACCAACGAATGTTCGATTCAACTGGGAAATCCATGTTTTGTCTATATTGAAAAGTCTGCTTTTTACCCTCTAGAAACAATTAAAACTAAGCTTATTGGCCAAGTAACACCATTCAATTTGCAAAACACTAGCTGTATGTTTCTCTTGAAAGGCAACTTCCTGCAAGCTTTTCCTGGTTGAACGAACAGAATTCTCCAAAGAAAGTTCGATTCAGACTGGGAAACCCATGTTTTGTCTATATTGAAAAGTGTGCTTTTTACCCTCTAGAACCACTTAAAACTAAGCTTGTTTGCCAAGTAACACCTTTCACTTTGCAAATCACTAGCTGTGTGTTCAGCTTCAAAGTCAAGTTCCTACAAGCTTTTCCTGCTTGGAAGGAACAGAATTTGCCAGAGAATGAGAGATTGAGATTGGGAAAAGGATTTTTAGTCTACATAAAAAGTATGCTTTTTACCATCTAGAACTACTTAAAACTAAGCTTAATTGCCAAGAAAGAACAATTCACTTTGTAAAACACTAGCTGTGTGTTTATCTTCAAAGTCAACTTCCTACAAGCTTTTCCCGCTTGGAACAAACAGATTCACCAAAGAATGTTCAAGTCAGACTGGGAAAGGAAACCCATGTTTTGTCCATATTGAAAGGTATGCTTTTTACCATCTAGAACTACTTAAAACTAAGCTTAATCGCCAAGTAAGGACAATTCACTTTGTAAAGCGAAAAAAAAGGCTGTTTTTTTATCCTCAAAGTCAAGTTCCTACAAGCTTTTCTGGCTAGGAATGAACAGAATTCACCAAAGAATGTTCGATTCAGACTGGGAAAACCATGTTTTGTCTATCTTGAAAAGTCTGCTTTTTACTCTCTAGAACCACTTAAAACTAATCTTATTCACCAAGTAACACCTTTCACTTTGCAAATCACTAGCTGTGTGTTTATCTTCAAAGTCAAGTTCTTACAAGCTTTTCCCTCTTGGAACAAACAGAATTCGCCTGAGAATGTTTGATTCAGACAGGGAAACACACTTTTTTTCTATATAGAAAAGTATGCTTTTTGCCTTCTAGGACCGTTTAAAACAAAGCTTATTGGCCAAGCAACAGCAATTCACTTTCTAAAATACTAGCTGTGTGTCTGTCTTCAAAGTCAACTTCCTACAAGCTTTTCCTGCTTGGATGAACAGAATTCGCCCAAGAATGAGAGATTCAGACTGGGAAAACCATGTTTTTTCTATACTGAAAAGTCTGCTTTTTACCGTCTAGCACCACTGAAAACTAAATGTATTGGCCAAGTAACAGCAATTCACTTTCCAAAACACCAGCTGTGTGTTTATCTTCAACTTCAAGTTCCTACAAGCTTTTCTCGCTTGGATTGAACAAAATTCCCCAAAGAATAAGATCCAGACTGGGAAAACCATGTTTTGTCTACATAGAAAAGTCTGCTTTTTTACCCTCTAGAACCACTTAAAACTAAGAATATTCGCGTAGTAAGAACAATTCACTTTGCAAAACACTCGCTGTGTGTTTATCTTCAAAGTCAACTTCCACCAAACTTTTTCCGCTTGGAACAAACATGATTCACCTACGAATGTGTGATTCAGTCTTGGAAACGCATGTTTTGTCTATATAGAAAAGTATGCTTTTTGCCTTCTAGGACCACTCAAATCTAAGCTTAATCACCACGTAAGAACAATTCACTTCGTAAAACACTAGCTGTGTGTTTTTCTTCTTAGTCACCTTCCTACAAATTTTCCCGCTTGGAACGAACACGATTCGCCAAAGAATGTGTGGTTCAGACTGGGAAATGCATGTTTTGTCTATACATTAAAGTCTGGTTTTTTGCCTCTAGAACCACTGACAACTAAGCTTATTGGCCAAGTAAGAGCAATTCACTTTGCAAAACACTAGCTGTGTGGTTATATTCAAAGTCAACATACCTATAAGTTTTTCCCGCTTCGAATGAACAGATTTCGCCAAAGAATGAGAAATTCAGACTGGGAAAACCCGGTTATGTCTATATTGAATAGTCTGCTTTTTACCATCTAGAGCCACTTGAAACTAAGCATATTCGCCAAGTAACACCATTCAATTAGCAAATCACTAGCTCTGTGTTTATCTTCAAAATCAAATTCCTACAAGCTTTTCCCACTTGGATGGAACAGAATTCGCCTAAGAATGTGTGATTCAGAACTCGAAAGGCATGTTTTGTCTATATAGAAAACTATGCTTTTTACCCTCTAGAACCACTTAAAATTAAGCTTATTGGCCAAGTAACAGCAATTCACTTTGCTAAACACTAGCTGTGTGTTTATCTTCAAAGTCAACTTCCTACAAGCCTTTCCCACTTGGAATGAACACGATTCGCAAAAGAATGTTTGATTCAGACTGGGAAAGGAAACCCATGATTTGTCCATAAAAAAAAGTATGGTTTTTACCGTCTAGAACCACTTAAAACTAAGCTTATTGGCCAAGTAACATCAATTCACTTTGCAAAAAACTAGCTGTGTGTTTATCTTCAAAGTCAACTTCCTACAAGCTTTTCCAGCATGGAACGAATAGATTCACCAACGAATGTTCGATTCAACTGGGAAATCCATGTTTTGTCTATATTGAAAAGTCTGCTTTTTACCCTCTAGAAACAATTAAAACTAAGCTTATTGGCCAAGTAACACCATTCAATTTGCAAAACACTAGCTGTATGTTTCTCTTGAAAGGCAACTTCCTGCAAGCTTTTCCTGGTTGAACGAACAGAATTCTCCAAAGAAAGTTCGATTCAGACTGGGAAACCCATGTTTTGTCTATATTGAAAAGTGTGCTTTTTACCCTCTAGAACCACTTAAAACTAAGCTTGTTTGCCAAGTAACACCTTTCACTTTGCAAATCACTAGCTGTGTGTTCAGCTTCAAAGTCAAGTTCCTACAAGCTTTTCCTGCTTGGAAGGAACAGAATTTGCCAGAGAATGAGAGATTGAGATTGGGAAAAGGATTTTTAGTCTACATAAAAAGTACGCTTTTTACCATCTAGAACTACTTAAAACTAAGCTTAATTGCCAAGAAAGAACAATTCACTTTGTAAAACACTAGCTGTGTGTTTATCTTCAAAGTCAACTTCCTACAAGCTTTTCCCGCTTGGAACAAACAGATTCACCAAAGAATGTTCAAGTCAGACTGGGAAAGGAAACCCATGTTTTGTCCATATTGAAAGGTATGCTTTTTACCATCTAGAACTACTTAAAACTAAGCTTAATCGCCAAGTAAGGACAATTCACTTTGTAAAGCGAAAAAAAAGGCTGTTTTTTTATCCTCAAAGTCAAGTTCCTACAAGCTTTTCTGGCTAGGAATGAACAGAATTCACCAAAGAATGTTCGATTCAGACTGGGAAAACCATGTTTTGTCTATCTTGAAAAGTCTGCTTTTTACTCTCTAGAACCACTTAAAACTAATCTTATTCACCAAGTAACACCTTTCACTTTGCAAATCACTAGCTGTGTGTTTATCTTCAAAGTCAAGTTCTTACAAGCTTTTCCCTCTTGGAACAAACAGAATTCGCCTGAGAATGTTTGATTCAGACAGGGAAACACACTTTTTTTCTATATAGAAAAGTATGCTTTTTGCCTTCTAGGACCGTTTAAAACAAAGCTTATTGGCCAAGCAACAGCAATTCACTTTCTAAAATACTAGCTGTGTGTCTGTCTTCAAAGTCAACTTCCTACAAGCTTTTCCTGCTTGGATGAACAGAATTCGCCCAAGAATGAGAGATTCAGACTGGGAAAACCATGTTTTTTCTATACTGAAAAGTCTGCTTTTTACCGTCTAGCACCACTGAAAACTAAATGTATTGGCCAAGTAACAGCAATTCACTTTCCAAAACACCAGCTGTGTGTTTATCTTCAACTTCAAGTTCCTACAAGCTTTTCTCGCTTGCATTGAACAAAATTCCCCAAAGAATAAGATCCAGACTGGGAAAACCATGTTTTGTCTACATAGAAAAGTCTGCTTTTTTACCCTCTAGAACCACTTAAAACTAAGAATATTCGCGTAGTAAGAACAATTCACTTTGCAAAACACTCGCTGTGTGTTTATCTTCAAAGTCAACTTCCACCAAACTTTTTCCGCTTGGAACAAACATGATTCACCTACGAATGTGTGATTCAGTCTTGGAAACGCATGTTTTGTCTATATAGAAAAGTATGCTTTTTGCCTTCTAGGACCACTCAAATCTAAGCTTAATCACCACGTAAGAACAATTCACTTCGTAAAACACTAGCTGTGTGTTTTTCTTCTTAGTCACCTTCCTACAAATTTTCCCGCTTGGAACGAACACGATTCGCCAAAGAATGTGTGGTTCAGACTGGGAAATGCATGTTTTGTCTATACATTAAAGTCTGGTTTTTTGCCTCTAGAACCACTGACAACTAAGCTTATTGGCCAAGTAAGAGCAATTCACTTTGCAAAACACTAGCTGTGTGGTTATATTCAAAGTCAACATACCTATAAGTTTTTCCCGCTTCGAATGAACAGATTTCGCCAAAGAATGAGAAATTCAGACTGGGAAAACCCGGTTATGTCTATATTGAATAGTCTGCTTTTTACCATCTAGAGCCACTTGAAACTAAGCATATTCGCCAAGTAACACCATTCAATTAGCAAATCACTAGCTCTGTGTTTATCTTCAAAATCAAATTCCTACAAGCTTTTCCCACTTGGATGGAACAGAATTCGCCTAAGAATGTGTGATTCAGAACTCGAAAGGCATGTTTTGTCTATATAGAAAACTATGCTTTTTACCCTCTAGAACCACTTAAAATTAAGCTTATTGGCCAAGTAACAGCAATTCACTTTGCTAAACACTAGCTGTGTGTTTATCTTCAAAGTCAACTTCCTACAAGCCTTTCCCACTTGGAATGAACACGATTCGCAAAAGAATGTTTGATTCAGACTGGGAAAGGAAACCCATGATTTGTCCATAAAAAAAAGTATGGTTTTTACCGTCTAGAACCACTTAAAACTAAGCTTATTGGCCAAGTAACATCAATTCACTTTGCAAAAAACTAGCTGTGTGTTTATCTTCAAAGTCAACTTCCTACAAGCTTTTCCAGCATGGAACGAATAGATTCACCAACGAATGTTCGATTCAACTGGGAAATCCATGTTTTGTCTATATTGAAAAGTCTGCTTTTTACCCTCTAGAAACAATTAAAACTAAGCTTATTGGCCAAGTAACACCATTCAATTTGCAAAACACTAGCTGTATGTTTCTCTTGAAAGGCAACTTCCTGCAAGCTTTTCCTGGTTGAACGAACAGAATTCTCCAAAGAAAGTTCGATTCAGACTGGGAAACCCATGTTTTGTCTATATTGAAAAGTGTGCTTTTTACCCTCTAGAACCACTTAAAACTAAGCTTGTTTGCCAAGTAACACCTTTCACTTTGCAAATCACTAGCTGTGTGTTCAGCTTCAAAGTCAAGTTCCTACAAGCTTTTCCTGCTTGGAAGGAACAGAATTTGCCAGAGAATGAGAGATTGAGATTGGGAAAAGGATTTTTAGTCTACATAAAAGGTATGCTTTTTACCATCTAGAACTACTTAAAACTAAGCTTAATTGCCAAGAAAGAACAATTCACTTTGTAAAACACTAGCTGTGTGTTTATCTTCAAAGTCAACTTCCTACAAGCTTTTCCCGCTTGGAACAAACAGATTCCCCAAAGAATGTTCAAGTCAGACTGGGAAAGGAAACCCATGTTTTGTCCATATTGAAAGGTATGCTTTTTACCATCTAGAACTACTTAAAACTAAGCTTAATCGCCAAGTAAGGACAATTCACTTTGTAAAGCGAAAAAAAAGGCTGTTTTTTTATCCTCAAAGTCAAGTTCCTACAAGCTTTTCTGGCTAGGAATGAACAGAATTCACCAAAGAATGTTCGATTCAGACTGGGAAAACCATGTTTTGTCTATCTTGAAAAGTCTGCTTTTTACTCTCTAGAACCACTTAAAACTAATCTTATTCACCAAGTAACACCTTTCACTTTGCAAATCACTAGCTGTGTGTTTATCTTCAAAGTCAAGTTCTTACAAGCTTTTCCCTCTTGGAACAAACAGAATTCGCCTGAGAATGTTTGATTCAGACAGGGAAACACACTTTTTTTCTATATAGAAAAGTATGCTTTTTGCCTTCTAGGACCGTTTAAAACAAAGCTTATTGGCCAAGCAACAGCAATTCACTTTCTAAAATACTAGCTGTGTGTCTGTCTTCAAAGTCAACTTCCTACAAGCTTTTCCTGCTTGGATGAACAGAATTCGCCCAAGAATGAGAGATTCAGACTGGGAAAACCATGTTTTTTCTATACTGAAAAGTCTGCTTTTTACCGTCTAGCACCACTGAAAACTAAATGTATTGGCCAAGTAACAGCAATTCACTTTCCAAAACACCAGCTGTGTGTTTATCTTCAACTTCAAGTTCCTACAAGCTTTTCTCGCTTGGATTGAACAAAATTCCCCAAAGAATAAGATCCAGACTGGGAAAACCATGTTTTGTCTACATAGAAAAGTCTGCTTTTTTACCCTCTAGAACCACTTAAAACTAAGAATATTCGCGTAGTAAGAACAATTCACTTTGCAAAACACTCGCTGTGTGTTTATCTTCAAAGTCAACTTCCACCAAACTTTTTCCGCTTGGAACAAACATGATTCACCTACGAATGTGTGATTCAGTCTTGGAAACGCATGTTTTGTCTATATAGAAAAGTATGCTTTTTGCCTTCTAGGACCACTCAATACTAAGCTTAATCACCACGTAAGAACAATTCACTTCGTAAAACACTAGCTGTGTGTTTTTCTTCTTAGTCACCTTCCTACAAATTTTCCCGCTTGGAACGAACACGATTCGCCAAAGAATGTGTGGTTCAGACTGGGAAATGCATGTTTTGTCTATACATTATAGTCTGGTTTTTTGCCTCTAGAACCACTGACAACTAAGCTTATTGGCCAAGTAAGAGCAATTCACTTTGCAAAACACTAGCTGTGTGGTTATATTCAAAGTCAACATACCTATAAGTTTTTCCCGCTTCGAATGAACAGATTTCGCCAAAGAATGAGAAATTCAGACTGGGAAAACCCGGTTATGTCTATATTGAATAGTCTGCTTTTTACCATCTAGAGCCACTTGAAACTAAGCATATTCGCCAAGTAACACCATTCAATTAGCAAATCACTAGCTCTGTGTTTATCTTCAAAATCAAATTCCTACAAGCTTTTCCCACTTGGATGGAACAGAATTCGCCTAAGAATGTGTGATTCAGAACTCGAAAGGCATGTTTTGTCTATATAGAAAACTATGCTTTTTACCCTCTAGAACCACTTAAAATTAAGCTTATTGGCCAAGTAACAGCAATTCACTTTGCTAAACACTAGCTGTGTGTTTATCTTCAAAGTCAACTTCCTACAAGCCTTTCCCACTTGGAATGAACACGATTCGCAAAAGAATGTTTGATTCAGACTGGGAAAGGAAACCCATGATTTGTCCATAAAAAAAAGTATGGTTTTTACCGTCTAGAACCACTTAAAACTAAGCTTATTGGCCAAGTAACATCAATTCACTTTGCAAAAAACTAGCTGTGTGTTTATCTTCAAAGTCAACTTCCTACAAGCTTTTCCAGCATGGAACGAATAGATTCACCAACGAATGTTCGATTCAACTGGGAAATCCATGTTTTGTCTATATTGAAAAGTCTGCTTTTTACCCTCTAGAAACAATTAAAACTAAGCTTATTGGCCAAGTAACACCATTCAATTTGCAAAACACTAGCTGTATGTTTCTCTTGAAAGGCAACTTCCTGCAAGCTTTTCCTGGTTGAACGAACAGAATTCTCCAAAGAAAGTTCGATTCAGACTGGGAAACCCATGTTTTGTCTATATTGAAAAGTGTGCTTTTTACCCTCTAGATCCACTTAAAACTAAGCTTGTTTGCCAAGTAACACCTTTCACTTTGCAAATCACTAGCTGTGTGTTCAGCTTCAAAGTCAAGTTCCTACAAGCTTTTCCTGCTTGGAAGGAACAGAATTTGCCAGAGAATGAGAGATTGAGATTGGGAAAAGGATTTTTAGTCTACATAAAAAGTATGCTTTTTACCATCTAGAACTACTTAAAACTAAGCTTAATTGCCAAGAAAGAACAATTCACTTTGTAAAACACTAGCTGTGTGTTTATCTTCAAAGTCAACTTCCTACAAGCTTTTCCCGCTTGGAACAAACAGATTCACCAAAGAATGTTCAAGTCAGACTGGGAAAGGAAACCCATGTTTTGTCCATATTGAAAGGTATGCTTTTTACCATCTAGAACTACTTAAAACTAAGCTTAATCGCCAAGTAAGGACAATTCACTTTGTAAAGCGAAAAAAAAGGCTGTTTTTTTATCCTCAAAGTCAAGTTCCTACAAGCTTTTCTGGCTAGGAATGAACAGAATTCACCAAAGAATGTTCGATTCAGACTGGGAAAACCATGTTTTGTCTATCTTGAAAAGTCTGCTTTTTACTCTCTAGAACCACTTAAAACTAATCTTATTCACCAAGTAACACCTTTCACTTTGCAAATCACTAGCTGTGTGTTTATCTTCAAAGTCAAGTTCTTACAAGCTTTTCCCTCTTGGAACAAACAGAATTCGCCTGAGAATGTTTGATTCAGACAGGGAAACACACTTTTTTTCTATATAGAAAAGTATGCTTTTTGCCTTCTAGGACCGTTTAAAACAAAGCTTATTGGCCAAGCAACAGCAATTCACTTTCTAAAATACTAGCTGTGTGTCTGTCTTCAAAGTCAACTTCCTACAAGCTTTTCCTGCTTGGATGAACAGAATTCGACCAAGAATGAGAGATTCAGACTGGGAAAACCATGTTTTTTCTATACTGAAAAGTCTGCTTTTTACCGTCTAGCACCACTGAAAACTAAATGTATTGGCCAAGTAACAGCAATTCACTTTCCAAAACACCAGCTGTGTGTTTATCTTCACCTTCAAGTTCCTACAAGCTTTTCTCGCTTGGATTGAACAAAATTCCCCAAAGAATAAGATCCAGACTGGGAAAACCATGTTTTGTCTACATAGAAAAGTCTGCTTTTTTACCCTCTAGAACCACTTAAAACTAAGAATATTCGCGTAGTAAGAACAATTCACTTTGCAAAACACTCGCTGTGTGTTTATCTTCAAAGTCAACTTCCACCAAACTTTTTCCGCTTGGAACAAACATGATTCACCTACGAATGTGTGATTCAGTCTTGGAAACGCATGTTTTGTCTATATAGAAAAGTATGCTTTTTGCCTTCTAGGACCACTCAAATCTAAGCTTAATCACCACGTAAGAACAATTCACTTCGTAAAACACTAGCTGTGTGTTTTTCTTCTTAGTCACCTTCCTACAAATTTTCCCGCTTGGAACGAACACGATTCGCCAAAGAATGTGTGGTTCAGACTGGGAAATGCATGTTTTGTCTATACATTAAAGTCTGGTTTTTTGCCTCTAGAACCACTGACAACTAAGCTTATTGGCCAAGTAAGAGCAATTCACTTTGCAAAACACTAGCTGTGTGGTTATATTCAAAGTCAACATACCTATAAGTTTTTCCCGCTTCGAATGAACAGATTTCGCCAAAGAATGAGAAATTCAGACTGGGAAAACCCGGTTATGTCTATATTGAATAGTCTGCTTTTTACCATCTAGAGCCACTTGAAACTAAGCATATTCGCCAAGTAACACCATTCAATTAGCAAATCACTAGCTCTGTGTTTATCTTCAAAATCAAATTCCTACAAGCTTTTCCCACTTGGATGGAACAGAATTCGCCTAAGAATGTGTGATTCAGAACTCGAAAGGCATGTTTTGTCTATATAGAAAACTATGCTTTTTACCCTCTAGAACCACTTAAAATTAAGCTTATTGGCCAAGTAACAGCAATTCACTTTGCTAAACACTAGCTGTGTGTTTATCTTCAAAGTCAACTTCCTACAAGCCTTTCCCACTTGGAATGAACACGATTCGCAAAAGAATGTTTGATTCAGACTGGGAAAGGAAACCCATGATTTGTCCATAAAAAAAAGTATGGTTTTTACCGTCTAGAACCACTTAAAACTAAGCTTATTGGCCAAGTAACATCAATTCACTTTGCAAAAAACTAGCTGTGTGTTTATCTTCAAAGTCAACTTCCTACAAGCTTTTCCAGCATGGAACGAATAGATTCACCAACGAATGTTCGATTCAACTGGGAAATCCATGTTTTGTCTATATTGAAAAGTCTGCTTTTTACCCTCTAGAAACAATTAAAACTAAGCTTATTGGCCAAGTAACACCATTCAATTTGCAAAACACTAGCTGTATGTTTCTCTTGAAAGGCAACTTCCTGCAAGCTTTTCCTGGTTGAACGAACAGAATTCTCCAAAGAAAGTTCGATTCAGACTGGGAAACCCATGTTTTGTCTATATTGAAAAGTGTGCTTTTTACCCTCTAGAACCACTTAAAACTAAGCTTGTTTGCCAAGTAACACCTTTCACTTTGCAAATCACTAGCTGTGTGTTCAGCTTCAAAGTCAAGTTCCTACAAGCTTTTCCTGCTTGGAAGGAACAGAATTTGCCAGAGAATGAGAGATTGAGATTGGGAAAAGGATTTTTAGTCTACATAAAAAGTATGCTTTTTACCATCTAGAACTACTTAAAACTAAGCTTAATTGCCAAGAAAGAACAATTCACTTTGTAAAACACTAGCTGTGTGTTTATCTTCAAAGTCAACTTCCTACAAGCTTTTCCCGCTTGGAACAAACAGATTCCCCAAAGAATGTTCAAGTCAGACTGGGAAAGGAAACCCATGTTTTGTCCATATTGAAAGGTATGCTTTTTACCATCTAGAACTACTTAAAACTAAGCTTAATCGCCAAGTAAGGACAATTCACTTTGTAAAGCGAAAAAAAAGGCTGTTTTTTTATCCTCAAAGTCAAGTTCCTACAAGCTTTTCTGGCTAGGAATGAACAGAATTCACCAAAGAATGTTCGATTCAGACTGGGAAAACCATGTTTTGTCTATCTTGAAAAGTCTGCTTTTTACTCTCTAGAACCACTTAAAACTAATCTTATTCACCAAGTAACACCTTTCACTTTGCAAATCACTAGCTGTGTGTTTATCTTCAAAGTCAAGTTCTTACAAGCTTTTCCCTCTTGGAACAAACAGAATTCGCCTGAGAATGTTTGATTCAGACAGGGAAACACACTTTTTTTCTATATAGAAAAGTATGCTTTTTGCCTTCTAGGACCGTTTAAAACAAAGCTTATTGGCCAAGCAACAGCAATTCACTTTCTAAAATACTAGCTGTGTGTCTGTCTTCAAAGTCAACTTCCTACAAGCTTTTCCTGCTTGGATGAACAGAATTCGCCCAAGAATGAGAGATTCAGACTGGGAAAACCATGTTTTTTCTATACTGAAAAGTCTGCTTTTTACCGTCTAGCACCACTGAAAACTAAATGTATTGGCCAAGTAACAGCAATTCACTTTCCAAAACACCAGCTGTGTGTTTATCTTCACCTTCAAGTTCCTACAAGCTTTTCTCGCTTGGATTGAACAAAATTCCCCAAAGAATAAGATCCAGACTGGGAAAACCATGTTTTGTCTACATAGAAAAGTCTGCTTTTTTACCCTCTAGAACCACTTAAAACTAAGAATATTCGCGTAGTAAGAACAATTCACTTTGCAAAACACTCGCTGTGTGTTTATCTTCAAAGTCAACTTCCACCAAACTTTTTCCGCTTGGAACAAACATGATTCACCTACGAATGTGTGATTCAGTCTTGGAAACGCATGTTTTGTCTATATAGAAAAGTATGCTTTTTGCCTTCTAGGACCACTCAATACTAAGCTTAATCACCACGTAAGAACAATTCACTTCGTAAAACACTAGCTGTGTGTTTTTCTTCTTAGTCACCTTCCTACAAATTTTCCCGCTTGGAACGAACACGATTCGCCAAAGAATGTGTGGTTCAGACTGGGAAATGCATGTTTTGTCTATACATTATAGTCTGGTTTTTTGCCTCTAGAACCACTGACAACTAAGCTTATTGGCCAAGTAAGAGCAATTCACTTTGCAAAACACTAGCTGTGTGGTTATATTCAAAGTCAACATACCTATAAGTTTTTCCCGCTTCGAATGAACAGATTTCGCCAAAGAATGAGAAATTCAGACTGGGAAAACCCGGTTATGTCTATATTGAATAGTCTGCTTTTTACCATCTAGAGCCACTTGAAACTAAGCATATTCGCCAAGTAACACCATTCAATTAGCAAATCACTAGCTCTGTGTTTATCTTCAAAATCAAATTCCTACAAGCTTTTCCCACTTGGATGGAACAGAATTCGCCTAAGAATGTGTGATTCAGAACTCGAAAGGCATGTTTTGTCTATATAGAAAACTATGCTTTTTACCCTCTAGAACCACTTAAAATTAAGCTTATTGGCCAAGTAACAGCAATTCACTTTGCTAAACACTAGCTGTGTGTTTATCTTCAAAGTCAACTTCCTACAAGCCTTTCCCACTTGGAATGAACACGATTCGCAAAAGAATGTTTGATTCAGACTGGGAAAGGAAACCCATGATTTGTCCATAAAAAAAAGTATGGTTTTTACCGTCTAGAACCACTTAAAACTAAGCTTATTGGCCAAGTAACATCAATTCACTTTGCAAAAAACTAGCTGTGTGTTTATCTTCAAAGTCAACTTCCTACAAGCTTTTCCAGCATGGAACGAATAGATTCACCAACGAATGTTCGATTCAACTGGGAAATCCATGTTTTGTCTATATTGAAAAGTCTGCTTTTTACCCTCTAGAAACAATTAAAACTAAGCTTATTGGCCAAGTAACACCATTCAATTTGCAAAACACTAGCTGTATGTTTCTCTTGAAAGGCAACTTCCTGCAAGCTTTTCCTGGTTGAACGAACAGAATTCTCCAAAGAAAGTTCGATTCAGACTGGGAAACCCATGTTTTGTCTATATTGAAAAGTGTGCTTTTTACCCTCTAGATCCACTTAAAACTAAGCTTGTTTGCCAAGTAACACCTTTCACTTTGCAAATCACTAGCTGTGTGTTCAGCTTCAAAGTCAAGTTCCTACAAGCTTTTCCTGCTTGGAAGGAACAGAATTTGCCAGAGAATGAGAGATTGAGATTGGGAAAAGGATTTTTAGTCTACATAAAAAGTATGCTTTTTACCATCTAGAACTACTTAAAACTAAGCTTAATTGCCAAGAAAGAACAATTCACTTTGTAAAACACTAGCTGTGTGTTTATCTTCAAAGTCAACTTCCTACAAGCTTTTCCCGCTTGGAACAAACAGATTCACCAAAGAATGTTCAAGTCAGACTGGGAAAGGAAACCCATGTTTTGTCCATATTGAAAGGTATGCTTTTTACCATCTAGAACTACTTAAAACTAAGCTTAATCGCCAAGTAAGGACAATTCACTTTGTAAAGCGAAAAAAAAGGCTGTTTTTTTATCCTCAAAGTCAAGTTCCTACAAGCTTTTCTGGCTAGGAATGAACAGAATTCACCAAAGAATGTTCGATTCAGACTGGGAAAACCATGTTTTGTCTATCTTGAAAAGTCTGCTTTTTACTCTCTAGAACCACTTAAAACTAATCTTATTCACCAAGTAACACCTTTCACTTTGCAAATCACTAGCTGTGTGTTTATCTTCAAAGTCAAGTTCTTACAAGCTTTTCCCTCTTGGAACAAACAGAATTCGCCTGAGAATGTTTGATTCAGACAGGGAAACACACTTTTTTTCTATATAGAAAAGTATGCTTTTTGCCTTCTAGGACCGTTTAAAACAAAGCTTATTGGCCAAGCAACAGCAATTCACTTTCTAAAATACTAGCTGTGTGTCTGTCTTCAAAGTCAACTTCCTACAAGCTTTTCCTGCTTGGATGAACAGAATTCGCCCAAGAATGAGAGATTCAGACTGGGAAAACCATGTTTTTTCTATACTGAAAAGTCTGCTTTTTACCGTCTAGCACCACTGAAAACTAAATGTATTGGCCAAGTAACAGCAATTCACTTTCCAAAACACCAGCTGTGTGTTTATCTTCACCTTCAAGTTCCTACAAGCTTTTCTCGCTTGGATTGAACAAAATTCCCCAAAGAATAAGATCCAGACTGGGAAAACCATGTTTTGTCTACATAGAAAAGTCTGCTTTTTTACCCTCTAGAACCACTTAAAACTAAGAATATTCGCGTAGTAAGAACAATTCACTTTGCAAAACACTCGCTGTGTGTTTATCTTCAAAGTCAACTTCCACCAAACTTTTTCCGCTTGGAACAAACATGATTCACCTACGAATGTGTGATTCAGTCTTGGAAACGCATGTTTTGTCTATATAGAAAAGTATGCTTTTTGCCTTCTAGGACCACTCAAATCTAAGCTTAATCACCACGTAAGAACAATTCACTTCGTAAAACACTAGCTGTGTGTTTTTCTTCTTAGTCACCTTCCTACAAATTTTCCCGCTTGGAACGAACACGATTCGCCAAAGAATGTGTGGTTCAGACTGGGAAATGCATGTTTTGTCTATACATTAAAGTCTGGTTTTTTGCCTCTAGAACCACTGACAACTAAGCTTATTGGCCAAGTAAGAGCAATTCACTTTGCAAAACACTAGCTGTGTGGTTATATTCAAAGTCAACATACCTATAAGTTTTTCCCGCTTCGAATGAACAGATTTCGCCAAAGAATGAGAAATTCAGACTGGGAAAACCCGGTTATGTCTATATTGAATAGTCTGCTTTTTACCATCTAGAGCCACTTGAAACTAAGCATATTCGCCAAGTAACACCATTCAATTAGCAAATCACTAGCTCTGTGTTTATCTTCAAAATCAAATTCCTACAAGCTTTTCCCACTTGGATGGAACAGAATTCGCCTAAGAATGTGTGATTCAGAACTCGAAAGGCATGTTTTGTCTATATAGAAAACTATGCTTTTTACCCTCTAGAACCACTTAAAATTAAGCTTATTGGCCAAGTAACAGCAATTCACTTTGCTAAACACTAGCTGTGTGTTTATCTTCAAAGTCAACTTCCTACAAGCCTTTCCCACTTGGAATGAACACGATTCGCAAAAGAATGTTTGATTCAGACTGGGAAAGGAAACCCATGATTTGTCCATAAAAAAAAGTATGGTTTTTACCGTCTAGAACCACTTAAAACTAAGCTTATTGGCCAAGTAACATCAATTCACTTTGCAAAAAACTAGCTGTGTGTTTATCTTCAAAGTCAACTTCCTACAAGCTTTTCCAGCATGGAACGAATAGATTCACCAACGAATGTTCGATTCAACTGGGAAATCCATGTTTTGTCTATATTGAAAAGTCTGCTTTTTACCCTCTAGAAACAATTAAAACTAAGCTTATTGGCCAAGTAACACCATTCAATTTGCAAAACACTAGCTGTATGTTTCTCTTGAAAGGCAACTTCCTGCAAGCTTTTCCTGGTTGAACGAACAGAATTCTCCAAAGAAAGTTCGATTCAGACTGGGAAACCCATGTTTTGTCTATATTGAAAAGTGTGCTTTTTACCCTCTAGAACCACTTAAAACTAAGCTTGTTTGCCAAGTAACACCTTTCACTTTGCAAATCACTAGCTGTGTGTTCAGCTTCAAAGTCAAGTTCCTACAAGCTTTTCCTGCTTGGAAGGAACAGAATTTGCCAGAGAATGAGAGATTGAGATTGGGAAAAGGATTTTTAGTCTACATAAAAAGTATGCTTTTTACCATCTAGAACTACTTAAAACTAAGCTTAATTGCCAAGAAAGAACA
Organism: Rattus norvegicus; assembly: GCF_036323735.1. Lineage (NCBI taxonomy): Eukaryota > Metazoa > Chordata > Mammalia > Rodentia > Muridae > Rattus > Rattus norvegicus. The sequence continues at coordinate 9,212,158 of NC_086021.1, forward strand.
ATTCACTTTGTAAAACACTAGCTGTGTGTTTATCTTCAAAGTCAACTTCCTACAAGCTTTTCCCGCTTGGAACAAACAGATTCACCAAAGAATGTTCAAGTCAGACTGGGAAAGGAAACCCATGTTTTGTCCATATTGAAAGGTATGCTTTTTACCATCTAGAACTACTTAAAACTAAGCTTAATCGCCAAGTAAGAACAATTCACTTTGTAAAGCGAAAAAAAAGGCTGTTTTTTTATCCTCAAAGTCAAGTTCCTACAAGCTTTTCTGGCTAGGAATGAACAGAATTCACCAAAGAATGTTCGATTCAGACTGGGAAAACCATGTTTTGTCTATCTTGAAAAGTCTGCTTTTTACTCTCTAGAACCACTTAAAACTAATCTTATTCACCAAGTAACACCTTTCACTTTGCAAATCACTAGCTGTGTGTTTATCTTCAAAGTCAAGTTCTTACAAGCTTTTCCCTCTTGGAACAAACAGAATTCGCCTGAGAATGTTTGATTCAGACAGGGAAACACACTTTTTTTCTATATAGAAAAGTATGCTTTTTGCCTTCTAGGACCGTTTAAAACAAAGCTTATTGGCCAAGCAACAGCAATTCACTTTCTAAAATACTAGCTGTGTGTCTGTCTTCAAAGTCAACTTCCTACAAGCTTTTCCTGCTTGGATGAACAGAATTCGCCCAAGAATGAGAGATTCAGACTGGGAAAACCATGTTTTTTCTATACTGAAAAGTCTGCTTTTTACCGTCTAGCACCACTGAAAACTAAATGTATTGGCCAAGTAACAGCAATTCACTTTCCAAAACACCAGCTGTGTGTTTATCTTCAACTTCAAGTTCCTACAAGCTTTTCTCGCTTGCATTGAACAAAATTCCCCAAAGAATAAGATCCAGACTGGGAAAACCATGTTTTGTCTACATAGAAAAGTCTGCTTTTTTACCCTCTAGAACCACTTAAAACTAAGAATATTCGCGTAGTAAGAACAATTCACTTTGCAAAACACTCGCTGTGTGTTTATCTTCAAAGTCAACTTCCACCAAACTTTTTCCGCTTGGAACAAACATGATTCACCTACGAATGTGTGATTCAGTCTTGGAAACGCATGTTTTGTCTATATAGAAAAGTATGCTTTTTGCCTTCTAGGACCACTCAATACTAAGCTTAATCACCACGTAAGAACAATTCACTTCGTAAAACACTAGCTGTGTGTTTTTCTTCTTAGTCACCTTCCTACAAATTTTCCCGCTTGGAACGAACACGATTCGCCAAAGAATGTGTGGTTCAGACTGGGAAATGCATGTTTTGTCTATACATTAAAGTCTGGTTTTTTGCCTCTAGAACCACTGACAACTAAGCTTATTGGCCAAGTAAGAGCAATTCACTTTGCAAAACACTAGCTGTGTGGTTATATTCAAAGTCAACATACCTATAAGTTTTTCCCGCTTCGAATGAACAGATTTCGCCAAAGAATGAGAAATTCAGACTGGGAAAACCCGGTTATGTCTATATTGAATAGTCTGCTTTTTACCATCTAGAGCCACTTGAAACTAAGCATATTCGCCAAGTAACACCATTCAATTAGCAAATCACTAGCTCTGTGTTTATCTTCAAAATCAAATTCCTACAAGCTTTTCCCACTTGGATGGAACAGAATTCGCCTAAGAATGTGTGATTCAGAACTCGAAAGGCATGTTTTGTCTATATAGAAAACTATGCTTTTTACCCTCTAGAACCACTTAAAATTAAGCTTATTGGCCAAGTAACAGCAATTCACTTTGCTAAACACTAGCTGTGTGTTTATCTTCAAAGTCAACTTCCTACAAGCCTTTCCCACTTGGAATGAACACGATTCGCAAAAGAATGTTTGATTCAGACTGGGAAAGGAAACCCATGATTTGTCCATAAAAAAAAGTATGGTTTTTACCGTCTAGAACCACTTAAAACTAAGCTTATTGGCCAAGTAACATCAATTCACTTTGCAAAAAACTAGCTGTGTGTTTATCTTCAAAGTCAACTTCCTACAAGCTTTTCCAGCATGGAACGAATAGACTCACCAACGAATGTTCGATTCAACTGGGAAATCCATGTTTTGTCTATATTGAAAAGTCTGCTTTTTACCCTCTAGAAACAATTAAAACTAAGCTTATTGGCCAAGTAACACCATTCAATTTGCAAAACACTAGCTGTATGTTTCTCTTGAAAGGCAACTTCCTGCAAGCTTTTCCTGGTTGAACGAACAGAATTCTCCAAAGAAAGTTCGATTCAGACTGGGAAACCCATGTTTTGTCTATATTGAAAAGTGTGCTTTTTACCCTCTAGAACCACTTAAAACTAAGCTTGTTTGCCAAGTAACACCTTTCACTTTGCAAATCACTAGCTGTGTGTTCAGCTTCAAAGTCAAGTTCCTACAAGCTTTTCCTGCTTGGAAGGAACAGAATTTGCCAGAGAATGAGAGATTGAGATTGGGAAAAGGATTTTTAGTCTATATAAAAAGTATGCTTTTTACCATCTAGAACTACTTAAAACTAAGCTTAATTGCCAAGAAAGAACAATTCACTTTGTAAAACACTAGCTGTGTGTTTATCTTCAAAGTCAACTTCCTACAAGCTTTTCCCGCTTGGAACAAACAGATTCACCAAAGAATGTTCAAGTCAGACTGGGAAAGGAAACCCATGTTTTGTCCATATTGAAAGGTATGCTTTTTACCATCTAGAACTACTTAAAACTAAGCTTAATCGCCAAGTAAGGACAATTCACTTTGTAAAGCGAAAAAAAAAGGCTGTTTTTTTATCCTCAAAGTCAAGTTCCTACAAGCTTTTCTGGCTAGGAATGAACAGAATTCACCAAAGAATGTTCGATTCAGACTGGGAAAACCATGTTTTGTCTATCTTGAAAAGTCTGCTTTTTACTCTCTAGAACCACTTAAAACTAATCTTATTCACCAAGTAACACCTTTCACTTTGCAAATCACTAGCTGTGTGTTTATCTTCAAAGTCAAGTTCTTACAAGCTTTTCCCTCTTGGAACAAACAGAATTCGCCTGAGAATGTTTGATTCAGACAGGGAAACACACTTTTTTTCTATATAGAAAAGTATGCTTTTTGCCTTCTAGGACCGTTTAAAACAAAGCTTATTGGCCAAGCAACAGCAATTCACTTTCTAAAATACTAGCTGTGTGTCTGTCTTCAAAGTCAACTTCCTACAAGCTTTTCCTGCTTGGATGAACAGAATTCGCCCAAGAATGAGAGATTCAGACTGGGAAAACCATGTTTTTTCTATACTGAAAAGTCTGCTTTTTACCGTCTAGCACCACTGAAAACTAAATGTATTGGCCAAGTAACAGCAATTCACTTTCCAAAACACCAGCTGTGTGTTTATCTTCAACTTCAAGTTCCTACAAGCTTTTCTCGCTTGCATTGAACAAAATTCCCCAAAGAATAAGATCCAGACTGGGAAAACCATGTTTTGTCTACATAGAAAAGTCTGCTTTTTTACCCTCTAGAACCACTTAAAACTAAGAATATTCGCGTAGTAAGAACAATTCACTTTGCAAAACACTCGCTGTGTGTTTATCTTCAAAGTCAACTTCCACCAAACTTTTTCCGCTTGGAACAAACATGATTCACCTACGAATGTGTGATTCAGTCTTGGAAACGCATGTTTTGTCTATATAGAAAAGTATGCTTTTTGCCTTCTAGGACCACTCAATACTAAGCTTAATCACCACGTAAGAACAATTCACTTCGTAAAACACTAGCTGTGTGTTTTTCTTCTTAGTCACCTTCCTACAAATTTTCCTGCTTGGAACGAACACGATTCGCCAAAGAATGTGTGGTTCAGACTGGGAAATGCATGTTTTGTCTATACATTAAAGTCTGGTTTTTTGCCTCTAGAACCACTGACAACTAAGCTTATTGGCCAAGTAAGAGCAATTCACTTTGCAAAACACTAGCTGTGTGGTTATATTCAAAGTCAACATACCTATAAGTTTTTCCCGCTTCGAATGAACAGATTTCGCCAAAGAATGAGAAATTCAGACTGGGAAAACCCGGTTATGTCTATATTGAATAGTCTGCTTTTTACCATCTAGAGCCACTTGAAACTAAGCATATTCGCCAAGTAACACCATTCAATTAGCAAATCACTAGCTCTGTGTTTATCTTCAAAATCAAATTCCTACAAGCTTTTCCCACTTGGATGGAACAGAATTCGCCTAAGAATGTGTGATTCAGAACTCGAAAGGCATGTTTTGTCTATATAGAAAACTATGCTTTTTACCCTCTAGAACCACTTAAAATTAAGCTTATTGGCCAAGTAACAGCAATTCACTTTGCTAAACACTAGCTGTGTGTTTATCTTCAAAGTCAACTTCCTACAAGCCTTTCCCACTTGGAATGAACACGATTCGCAAAAGAATGTTTGATTCAGACTGGGAAAGGAAACCCATGATTTGTCCATAAAAAAAAGTATGGTTTTTACCGTCTAGAACCACTTAAAACTAAGCTTATTGGCCAAGTAACATCAATTCACTTTGCAAAAAACTAGCTGTGTGTTTATCTTCAAAGTCAACTTCCTACAAGCTTTTCCAGCATGGAACGAATAGACTCACCAACGAATGTTCGATTCAACTGGGAAATCCATGTTTTGTCTATATTGAAAAGTCTGCTTTTTACCCTCTAGAAACAATTAAAACTAAGCTTATTGGCCAAGTAACACCATTCAATTTGCAAAACACTAGCTGTATGTTTCTCTTGAAAGGCAACTTCCTGCAAGCTTTTCCTGGTTGAACGAACAGAATTCTCCAAAGAAAGTTCGATTCAGACTGGGAAACCCATGTTTTGTCTATATTGAAAAGTGTGCTTTTTACCCTCTAGAACCACTTAAAACTAAGCTTGTTTGCCAAGTAACACCTTTCACTTTGCAAATCACTAGCTGTGTGTTCAGCTTCAAAGTCAAGTTCCTACAAGCTTTTCCTGCTTGGAAGGAACAGAATTTGCCAGAGAATGAGAGATTGAGATTGGGAAAAGGATTTTTAGTCTATATAAAAAGTATGCTTTTTACCATCTAGAACTACTTAAAACTAAGCTTAATTGCCAAGAAAGAACAATTCACTTTGTAAAACACTAGCTGTGTGTTTATCTTCAAAGTCAACTTCCTACAAGCTTTTCCCGCTTGGAACAAACAGATTCACCAAAGAATGTTCAAGTCAGACTGGGAAAGGAAACCCATGTTTTGTCCATATTGAAAGGTATGCTTTTTACCATCTAGAACTACTTAAAACTAAGCTTAATCGCCAAGTAAGGACAATTCACTTTGTAAAGCGAAAAAAAAAGGCTGTTTTTTTATCCTCAAAGTCAAGTTCCTACAAGCTTTTCTGGCTAGGAATGAACAGAATTCACCAAAGAATGTTCGATTCAGACTGGGAAAACCATGTTTTGTCTATCTTGAAAAGTCTGCTTTTTACTCTCTAGAACCACTTAAAACTAATCTTATTCACCAAGTAACACCTTTCACTTTGCAAATCACTAGCTGTGTGTTTATCTTCAAAGTCAAGTTCTTACAAGCTTTTCCCTCTTGGAACAAACAGAATTCGCCTGAGAATGTTTGATTCAGACAGGGAAACACACTTTTTTTCTATATAGAAAAGTATGCTTTTTGCCTTCTAGGACCGTTTAAAACAAAGCTTATTGGCCAAGCAACAGCAATTCACTTTCTAAAATACTAGCTGTGTGTCTGTCTTCAAAGTCAACTTCCTACAAGCTTTTCCTGCTTGGATGAACAGAATTCGCCCAAGAATGAGAGATTCAGACTGGGAAAACCATGTTTTTTCTATACTGAAAAGTCTGCTTTTTACCGTCTAGCACCACTGAAAACTAAATGTATTGGCCAAGTAACAGCAATTCACTTTCCAAAACACCAGCTGTGTGTTTATCTTCAACTTCAAGTTCCTACAAGCTTTTCTCGCTTGGATTGAACAAAATTCCCCAAAGAATAAGATCCAGACTGGGAAAACCATGTTTTGTCTACATAGAAAAGTCTGCTTTTTTACCCTCTAGAACCACTTAAAACTAAGAATATTCGCGTAGTAAGAACAATTCACTTTGCAAAACACTCGCTGTGTGTTTATCTTCAAAGTCAACTTCCACCAAACTTTTTCCGCTTGGAACAAACATGATTCACCTACGAATGTGTGATTCAGTCTTGGAAACGCATGTTTTGTCTATATAGAAAAGTATGCTTTTTGCCTTCTAGGACCACTCAAATCTAAGCTTAATCACCACGTAAGAACAATTCACTTCGTAAAACACTAGCTGTGTGTTTTTCTTCTTAGTCACCTTCCTACAAATTTTCCCGCTTGGAACGAACACGATTCGCCAAAGAATGTGTGGTTCAGACTGGGAAATGCATGTTTTGTCTATACATTAAAGTCTGTTTTTTTGCCTCTAGAACCACTGACAACTAAGCTTATTGGCCAAGTAAGAGCAATTCACTTTGCAAAACACTAGCTGTGTGGTTATATTCAAAGTCAACATACCTATAAGTTTTTCCCGCTTCGAATGAACAGATTTCGCCAAAGAATGAGAAATTCAGACTGGGAAAACCCGGTTATGTCTATATTGAATAGTCTGCTTTTTACCATCTAGAGCCACTTGAAACTAAGCATATTCGCCAAGTAACACCATTCAATTAGCAAATCACTAGCTCTGTGTTTATCTTCAAAATCAAATTCCTACAAGCTTTTCCCACTTGGATGGAACAGAATTCGCCTAAGAATGTGTGATTCAGAACTCGAAAGGCATGTTTTGTCTATATAGAAAACTATGCTTTTTACCCTCTAGAACCACTTAAAATTAAGCTTATTGGCCAAGTAACAGCAATTCACTTTGCTAAACACTAGCTGTGTGTTTATCTTCAAAGTCAACTTCCTACAAGCCTTTCCCACTTGGAATGAACACGATTCGCAAAAGAATGTTTGATTCAGACTGGGAAAGGAAACCCATGATTTGTCCATAAAAAAAAGTATGGTTTTTACCGTCTAGAACCACTTAAAACTAAGCTTATTGGCCAAGTAACATCAATTCACTTTGCAAAAAACTAGCTGTGTGTTTATCTTCAAAGTCAACTTCCTACAAGCTTTTCCAGCATGGAACGAATAGATTCACCAACGAATGTTCGATTCAACTGGGAAATCCATGTTTTGTCTATATTGAAAAGTCTGCTTTTTACCCTCTAGAAACAATTAAAACTAAGCTTATTGGCCAAGTAACACCATTCAATTTGCAAAACACTAGCTGTATGTTTCTCTTGAAAGGCAACTTCCTGCAAGCTTTTCCTGGTTGAACGAACAGAATTCTCCAAAGAAAGTTCGATTCAGACTGGGAAACCCATGTTTTGTCTATATTGAAAAGTGTGCTTTTTACCCTCTAGAACCACTTAAAACTAAGCTTGTTTGCCAAGTAACACCTTTCACTTTGCAAATCACTAGCTGTGTGTTCAGCTTCAAAGTCAAGTTCCTACAAGCTTTTCCTGCTTGGAAGGAACAGAATTTGCCAGAGAATGAGAGATTGAGATTGGGAAAAGGATTTTTAGTCTATATAAAAAGTATGCTTTTTACCATCTAGAACTATTTAAAACTAAGCTTAATTGCCAAGAAAGAACAATTCACTTTGTAAAACACTAGCTGTGTGTTTATCTTCAAAGTCAACTTCCTACAAGCTTTTCCCGCCTGGAACAAACAGATTCACCAAAGAATTTTCAAGTCAGACTGGGAAAGGAAACCCATGTTTTGTCCATATTGAAAAGTATGCTTTTTACCATCTAGAACTACTTAAAACTAAGCTTAATCGCCAAGTAAGAACAATTCACTTTGTAAAGCGAAAAAAAAAGGCTGTTTTTTTATCCTCAAAGTCAAGTTCCTACAAGCTTTTCTGGCTAGGAATGAACAGAATTCACCAAAGAATGTTCGATTCAGACTGGGAAAACCATGTTTTGTCTATCTTGAAAAGTCTGCTTTTTACTCTCTAGAACCACTTAAAACTAATCTTATTCACCAAGTAACACCTTTCACTTTGCAAATCACTAGCTGTGTGTTTATCTTCAAAGTCAAGTTCTTACAAGCTTTTCCCTCTTGGAACAAACAGAATTCGCCTGAGAATGTTTGATTCAGACAGGGAAACACACTTTTTTTCTATATAGAAAAGTATGCTTTTTGCCTTCTAGGACCGTTTAAAACAAAGCTTATTGGCCAAGCAACAGCAATTCACTTTCTAAAATACTAGCTGTGTGTCTGTCTTCAAAGTCAACTTCCTACAAGCTTTTCCTGCTTGGATGAACAGAATTCGCCCAAGAATGAGAGATTCAGACTGGGAAAACCATGTTTTTTCTATACTGAAAAGTCTGCTTTTTACCGTCTAGCACCACTGAAAACTAAATGTATTGGCCAAGTAACAGCAATTCACTTTCCAAAACACCAGCTGTGTGTTTATCTTCAACTTCAAGTTCCTACAAGCTTTTCTCGCTTGGATTGAACAAAATTCCCCAAAGAATAAGATCCAGACTGGGAAAACCATGTTTTGTCTACATAGAAAAGTCTGCTTTTTTACCCTCTAGAACCACTTAAAACTAAGAATATTCGCGTAGTAAGAACAATTCACTTTGCAAAACACTCGCTGTGTGTTTATCTTCAAAGTCAACTTCCACCAAACTTTTTCCGCTTGGAACAAACATGATTCACCTACGAATGTGTGATTCAGTCTTGGAAACGCATGTTTTGTCTATATAGAAAAGTATGCTTTTTGCCTTCTAGGACCACTCAATACTAAGCTTAATCACCACGTAAGAACAATTCACTTCGTAAAACACTAGCTGTGTGTTTTTCTTCTTAGTCACCTTCCTACAAATTTTCCCGCTTGGAACGAACACGATTCGCCAAAGAATGTGTGGTTCAGACTGGGAAATGCATGTTTTGTCTATACATTGAAGTCTGGTTTTTTGCCTCTAGAACCACTGACAACTAAGCTTATTGGCCAAGTAAGAGCAATTCACTTTGCAAAACACTAGCTGTGTGGTTATATTCAAAGTCAACATACCTATAAGTTTTTCCCGCTTCGAATGAACAGATTTCGCCAAAGAATGAGAAATTCAGACTGGGAAAACCCGGTTATGTCTATATTGAATAGTCTGCTTTTTACCATCTAGAGCCACTTGAAACTAAGCATATTCGCCAAGTAACACCATTCAATTAGCAAATCACTAGCTCTGTGTTTATCTTCAAAATCAAATTCCTACAAGCTTTTCCCACTTGGATGGAACAGAATTCGCCTAAGAATGTGTGATTCAGAACTCGAAAGGCATGTTTTGTCTATATAGAAAACTATGCTTTTTACCCTCTAGAACCACTTAAAATTAAGCTTATTGGCCAAGTAACAGCAATTCACTTTGCTAAACACTAGCTGTGTGTTTATCTTCAAAGTCAACTTCCTACAAGCCTTTCCCACTTGGAATGAACACGATTCGCAAAAGAATGTTTGATTCAGACTGGGAAAGGAAACCCATGATTTGTCCATAAAAAAAAGTATGTTTTTTACCGTCTAGAACCACTTAAAACTAAGCTTATTGGCCAAGTAACATCAATTCACTTTGCAAAAAACTAGCTGTGTGTTTATCTTCAAAGTCAACTTCCTACAAGCTTTTCCAGCATGGAACGAATAGACTCACCAACGAATGTTCGATTCAACTGGGAAATCCATGTTTTGTCTATATTGAAAAGTCTGCTTTTTACCCTCTAGAAACAATTAAAACTAAGCTTATTGGCCAAGTAACACCATTCAATTTGCAAAACACTAGCTGTATGTTTCTCTTGAAAGGCAACTTCCTGCAAGCTTTTCCTGGTTGAACGAACAGAATTCTCCAAAGAAAGTTCGATTCAGACTGGGAAACCCATGTTTTGTCTATATTGAAAAGTGTGCTTTTTACCCTCTAGAACCACTTAAAACTAAGCTTGTTTGCCAAGTAACACCTTTCACTTTGCAAATCACTAGCTGTGTGTTCAGCTTCAAAGTCAAGTTCCTACAAGCTTTTCCTGCTTGGAAGGAACAGAATTTGCCAGAGAATGAGAGATTGAGATTGGGAAAAGGATTTTTAGTCTATATAAAAAGTATGCTTTTTACCATCTAGAACTACTTAAAACTAAGCTTAATTGCCAAGAAAGAACAATTCACTTTGTAAAACACTAGCTGTGTGTTTATCTTCAAAGTCAACTTCCTACAAGCTTTTCCCGCTTGGAACAAACAGATTCACCAAAGAATGTTCAAGTCAGACTGGGAAAGGAAACCCATGTTTTGTCCATATTGAAAGGTATGCTTTTTACCATCTAGAACTACTTAAAACTAAGCTTAATCGCCAAGTAAGAACAATTCACTTTGTAAAGCGAAAAAAAAAGGCTGTTTTTTTATCCTCAAAGTCAAGTTCCTACAAGCTTTTCTGGCTAGGAATGAACAGAATTCACCAAAGAATGTTCGATTCAGACTGGGAAAACCATGTTTTGTCTATCTTGAAAAGTCTGCTTTTTACTCTCTAGAACCACTTAAAACTAATCTTATTCACCAAGTAACACCTTTCACTTTGCAAATCACTAGCTGTGTGTTTATCTTCAAAGTCAAGTTCTTACAAGCTTTTCCCTCTTGGAACAAACAGAATTCGCCTGAGAATGTTTGATTCAGACAGGGAAACACACTTTTTTCTATATAGAAAAGTATGCTTTTTGCCTTCTAGGACCGTTTAAAACAAAGCTTATTGGCCAAGCAACAGCAATTCACTTTCTAAAATACTAGCTGTGTGTCTGTCTTCAAAGTCAACTTCCTACAAGCTTTTCCTGCTTGGATGAACAGAATTCGCCCAAGAATGAGAGATTCAGACTGGGAAAACCATGTTTTTTCTATACTGAAAAGTCTGCTTTTTACCGTCTAGCACCACTGAAAACTAAATGTATTGGCCAAGTAACAGCAATTCACTTTCCAAAACACCAGCTGTGTGTTTATCTTCACCTTCAAGTTCCTACAAGCTTTTCTCGCTTGGATTGAACAAAATTCCCCAAAGAATAAGATCCAGACTGGGAAAACCATGTTTTGTCTACATAGAAAAGTCTGCTTTTTTACCCTCTAGAACCACTTAAAACTAAGAATATTCGCGTAGTAAGAACAATTCACTTTGCAAAACACTCGCTGTGTGTTTATCTTCAAAGTCAACTTCCACCAAACTTTTTCCGCTTGGAACAAACATGATTCACCTACGAATGTGTGATTCAGTCTTGGAAACGCATGTTTTGTCTATATAGAAAAGTATGCTTTTTGCCTTCTAGGACCACTCAATACTAAGCTTAATCACCACGTAAGAACAATTCACTTCGTAAAACACTAGCTGTGTGTTTTTCTTCTTAGTCACCTTCCTACAAATTTTCCCGCTTGGAACGAACACGATTCGCCAAAGAATGTGTGGTTCAGACTGGGAAATGCATGTTTTGTCTATACATTGAAGTCTGGTTTTTTGCCTCTAGAACCACTGACAACTAAGCTTATTGGCCAAGTAAGAGCAATTCACTTTGCAAAACACTAGCTGTGTGGTTATATTCAAAGTCAACATACCTATAAGTTTTTCCCGCTTCGAATGAACAGATTTCGCCAAAGAATGAGAAATTCAGACTGGGAAAACCCGGTTATGTCTATATTGAATAGTCTGCTTTTTACCATCTAGAGCCACTTGAAACTAAGCATATTCGCCAAGTAACACCATTCAATTAGCAAATCACTAGCTCTGTGTTTATCTTCAAAATCAAATTCCTACAAGCTTTTCCCACTTGGATGGAACAGAATTCGCCTAAGAATGTGTGATTCAGAACTCGAAAGGCATGTTTTGTCTATATAGAAAACTATGCTTTTTACCCTCTAGAACCACTTAAAATTAAGCTTATTGGCCAAGTAACAGCAATTCACTTTGCTAAACACTAGCTGTGTGTTTATCTTCAAAGTCAACTTCCTACAAGCCTTTCCCACTTGGAATGAACACGATTCGCAAAAGAATGTTTGATTCAGACTGGGAAAGGAAACCCATGATTTGTCCATAAAAAAAAGTATGGTTTTTACCGTCTAGAACCACTTAAAACTAAGCTTATTGGCCAAGTAACATCAATTCACTTTGCAAAAAACTAGCTGTGTGTTTATCTTCAAAGTCAACTTCCTACAAGCTTTTCCAGCATGGAACGAATAGACTCACCAACGAATGTTCGATTCAACTGGGAAATCCATGTTTTGTCTATATTGAAAAGTCTGCTTTTTACCCTCTAGAAACAATTAAAACTAAGCTTATTGGCCAAGTAACACCATTCAATTTGCAAAACACTAGCTGTATGTTTCTCTTGAAAGGCAACTTCCTGCAAGCTTTTCCTGGTTGAACGAACAGAATTCTCCAAAGAAAGTTCGATTCAGACTGGGAAACCCATGTTTTGTCTATATTGAAAAGTGTGCTTTTTACCCTCTAGAACCACTTAAAACTAAGCTTGTTTGCCAAGTAACACCTTTCACTTTGCAAATCACTAGCTGTGTGTTCAGCTTCAAAGTCAAGTTCCTACAAGCTTTTCCTGCTTGGAAGGAACAGAATTTGCCAGAGAATGAGAGATTGAGATTGGGAAAAGGATTTTTAGTCTATATAAAAAGTATGCTTTTTACCATCTAGAACTACTTAAAACTAAGCTTAATTGCCAAGAAAGAACAATTCACTTTGTAAAACACTAGCTGTGTGTTTATCTTCAAAGTCAACTTCCTACAAGCTTTTCCCGCTTGGAACAAACAGATTCACCAAAGAATGTTCAAGTCAGACTGGGAAAGGAAACCCATGTTTTGTCCATATTGAAAGGTATGCTTTTTACCATCTAGAACTACTTAAAACTAAGCTTAATCGCCAAGTAAGAACAATTCACTTTGTAAAGCGGAAAAAAAAAGGCTGTTTTTTTATCCTCAAAGTCAAGTTCCTACAAGCTTTTCTGGCTGGGAATGAACAGAATTCACCAAAGAATGTTCGATTCAGACTGGGAAAACCATGTATTGTCTATCTTGAAAAGTCTGCTTTTTACTCTCTAGAACCACTTAAAACTAATCTTATTCACCAAGTAACACCTTTCACTTTGGAAATCACTAGCTGTGTGTTTATCTTCAAAGTCAAGTTCTTACAAGCTTTTCCCTCTTGGAACAAACAGAATTCGCCTGAGAATGTTTGATTCAGACAGGGAAACACACTTTTTTTCTATATAGAAAAGTATGCTTTTTGCCTTCTAGGACCGTTTAAAACAAAGCTTATTGGCCAAGCAACAGCAATTCACTTTCTAAAATACTAGCTGTGTGTCTGTCTTCAAAGTCAACTTCCTACAAGCTTTTCCTGCTTGGATGAACAGAATTCGCCCAAGAATGAGAGATTCAGACTGGGAAAACCATGTTTTTTCTATACTGAAAAGTCTGCTTTTTACCGTCTAGCACCACTGAAAACTAAATGTATTGGCCAAGTAACAGCAATTCACTTTCCAAAACACCAGCTGTGTGTTTATCTTCACCTTCAAGTTCCTACAAGCTTTTCTCGCTTGGATTGAACAAAATTCCCCAAAGAATAAGATCCAGACTGGGAAAACCATGTTTTGTCTACATAGAAAAGTCTGCTTTTTTACCCTCTAGAACCACTTAAAACTAAGAATATTCGCGTAGTAAGAACAATTCACTTTGCAAAACACTCGCTGTGTGTTTATCTTCAAAGTCAACTTCCACCAAACTTTTTCCGCTTGGAACAAACATGATTCACCTACGAATGTGTGATTCAGTCTTGGAAACGCATGTTTTGTCTATATAGAAAAGTATGCTTTTTGCCTTCTAGGACCACTCAATACTAAGCTTAATCACCACGTAAGAACAATTCACTTCGTAAAACACTAGCTGTGTGTTTTTCTTCTTAGTCACCTTCCTACAAATTTTCCCGCTTGGAACGAACACGATTCGCCAAAGAATGTGTGGTTCAGACTGGGAAATGCATGTTTTGTCTATACATTGAAGTCTGGTTTTTTGCCTCTAGAACCACTGACAACTAAGCTTATTGGCCAAGTAAGAGCAATTCACTTTGCAAAACACTAGCTGTGTGGTTATATTCAAAGTCAACATACCTATAAGTTTTTCCCGCTTCGAATGAACAGATTTCGCCAAAGAATGAGAAATTCAGACTGGGAAAACCCGGTTATGTCTATATTGAATAGTCTGCTTTTTACCATCTAGAGCCACTTGAAACTAAGCATATTCGCCAAGTAACACCATTCAATTAGCAAATCACTAGCTCTGTGTTTATCTTCAAAATCAAATTCCTACAAGCTTTTCCCACTTGGATGGAACAGAATTCGCCTAAGAATGTGTGATTCAGAACTCGAAAGGCATGTTTTGTCTATATAGAAAACTATGCTTTTTACCCTCTAGAACCACTTAAAATTAAGCTTATTGGCCAAGTAACAGCAATTCACTTTGCTAAACACTAGCTGTGTGTTTATCTTCAAAGTCAACTTCCTACAAGCCTTTCCCACTTGGAATGAACACGATTCGCAAAAGAATGTTTGATTCAGACTGGGAAAGGAAACCCATGATTTGTCCATAAAAAAAAGTATGGTTTTTACCGTCTAGAACCACTTAAAACTAAGCTTATTGGCCAAGTAACATCAATTCACTTTGCAAAAAACTAGCTGTGTGTTTATCTTCAAAGTCAACTTCCTACAAGCTTTTCCAGCATGGAACGAATAGACTCACCAACGAATGTTCGATTCAACTGGGAAATCCATGTTTTGTCTATATTGAAAAGTCTGCTTTTTACCCTCTAGAAACAATTAAAACTAAGCTTATTGGCCAAGTAACACCATTCAATTTGCAAAACACTAGCTGTATGTTTCTCTTGAAAGGCAACTTCCTGCAAGCTTTTCCTGGTTGAACGAACAGAATTCTCCAAAGAAAGTTCGATTCAGACTGGGAAACCCATGTTTTGTCTATATTGAAAAGTGTGCTTTTTACCCTCTAGAACCACTTAAAACTAAGCTTGTTTGCCAAGTAACACCTTTCACTTTGCAAATCACTAGCTGTGTGTTCAGCTTCAAAGTCAAGTTCCTACAAGCTTTTCCTGCTTGGAAGGAACAGAATTTGCCAGAGAATGAGAGATTGAGATTGGGAAAAGGATTTTTAGTCTATATAAAAAGTATGCTTTTTACCATCTAGAACTACTTAAAACTAAGCTTAATTGCCAAGAAAGAACAATTCACTTTGTAAAACACTAGCTGTGTGTTTATCTTCAAAGTCAACTTCCTACAAGCTTTTCCCGCTTGGAACAAACAGATTCACCAAAGAATGTTCAAGTCAGACTGGGAAAGGAAACCCATGTTTTGTCCATATTGAAAGGTATGCTTTTTACCATCTAGAACTACTTAAAACTAAGCTTAATCGCCAAGTAAGAACAATTCACTTTGTAAAGCGAAAAAAAAAGGCTGTTTTTTTATCCTCAAAGTCAAGTTCCTACAAGCTTTTCTGGCTAGGAATGAACAGAATTCACCAAAGAATGTTCGATTCAGACTGGGAAAACCATGTTTTGTCTATCTTGAAAAGTCTGCTTTTTACTCTCTAGAACCACTTAAAACTAATCTTATTCACCAAGTAACACCTTTCACTTTGCAAATCACTAGCTGTGTGTTTATCTTCAAAGTCAAGTTCTTACAAGCTTTTCCCTCTTGGAACAAACAGAATTCGCCTGAGAATGTTTGATTCAGACAGGGAAACACACTTTTTTTCTATATAGAAAAGTATGCTTTTTGCCTTCTAGGACCGTTTAAAACAAAGCTTATTGGCCAAGCAACAGCAATTCACTTTCTAAAATACTAGCTGTGTGTCTGTCTTCAAAGTCAACTTCCTACAAGCTTTTCCTGCTTGGATGAACAGAATTCGCCCAAGAATGAGAGATTCAGACTGGGAAAACCATGTTTTTTCTATACTGAAAAGTCTGCTTTTTACCGTCTAGCACCACTGAAAACTAAATGTATTGGCCAAGTAACAGCAATTCACTTTCCAAAACACCAGCTGTGTGTTTATCTTCACCTTCAAGTTCCTACAAGCTTTTCTCGCTTGGATTGAACAAAATTCCCCAAAGAATAAGATCCAGACTGGGAAAACCATGTTTTGTCTACATAGAAAAGTCTGCTTTTTTACCCTCTAGAACCACTTAAAACTAAGAATATTCGCGTAGTAAGAACAATTCACTTTGCAAAACACTCGCTGTGTGTTTATCTTCAAAGTCAACTTCCACCAAACTTTTTCCGCTTGGAACAAACATGATTCACCTACGAATGTGTGATTCAGTCTTGGAAACGCATGTTTTGTCTATATAGAAAAGTATGCTTTTTGCCTTCTAGGACCACTCAATACTAAGCTTAATCACCACGTAAGAACAATTCACTTCGTAAAACACTAGCTGTGTGTTTTTCTTCTTAGTCACCTTCCTACAAATTTTCCCGCTTGGAACGAACACGATTCGCCAAAGAATGTGTGGTTCAGACTGGGAAATGCATGTTTTGTCTATACATTAAAGTCTGGTTTTTTGCCTCTAGAACCACTGACAACTAAGCTTATTGGCCAAGTAAGAGCAATTCACTTTGCAAAACACTAGCTGTGTGGTTATATTCAAAGTCAACATACCTATAAGTTTTTCCCGCTTCGAATGAACAGATTTTGCCAAAGAATGAGAAATTCAGACTGGGAAAACCCGGTTATGTCTATATTGAATAGTCTGCTTTTTACCATCTAGAGCCACTTGAAACTAAGCATATTCGCCAAGTAACACCATTCAATTAGCAAATCACTAGCTCTGTGTTTATCTTCAAAATCAAATTCCTACAAGCTTTTCCCACTTGGATGGAACAGAATTCGCCTAAGAATGTGTGATTCAGAACTCGAAAGGCATGTTTTGTCTATATAGAAAACTATGCTTTTTACCCTCTAGAACCACTTAAAATTAAGCTTATTGGCCAAGTAACAGCAATTCACTTTGCTAAACACTAGCTGTGTGTTTATCTTCAAAGTCAACTTCCTACAAGCCTTTCCCACTTGGAATGAACACGATTCGCAAAAGAATGTTTGATTCAGACTGGGAAAGGAAACCCATGATTTGTCCATAAAAAAAAGTATGGTTTTTACCGTCTAGAACCACTTAAAACTAAGCTTATTGGCCAAGTAACATCAATTCACTTTGCAAAAATCTAGCTGTGTGTTTATCTTCAAAGTCAACTTCCTACAAGCTTTTCCAGCATGGAACGAATAGACTCACCAACGAATGTACGATTCAACTGGGAAATCCATGTTTTGTCTATATTGAAAAGTCTGCTTTTTACCCTCTAGAAACAATTAAAACTAAGCTTATTGGCCAAGTAACACCATTCAATTTGCAAAACACTAGCTGTATGTTTCTCTTGAAAGGCAACTTCCTGCAAGCTTTTCCTGGTTGAACGAACAGAATTCTCCAAAGAAAGTTCGATTCAGACTGGGAAACCCATGTTTTGTCTATATTGAAAAGTGTGCTTTTTACCCTCTAGAACCACTTAAAACTAAGCTTGTTTGCCAAGTAACACCTTTCACTTTGCAAATCACTAGCTGTGTGTTCAGCTTCAAAGTCAAGTTCCTACAAGCTTTTCCTGCTTGGAAGGAACAGAATTTGCCAGAGAATGAGAGATTGAGATTGGGAAAAGGATTTTTAGTCTATATAAAAAGTATGCTTTTTACCATCTAGAACTACTTAAAACTAAGCTTAATTGCCAAGAAAGAACAATTCACTTTGTAAAACACTAGCTGTGTGTTTATCTTCAAAGTCAACTTCCTACAAGCTTTTCCCGCTTGGAACAAACAGATTCACCAAAGAATGTTCAAGTCAGACTGGGAAAGGAAACCCATGTTTTGTCCATATTGAAAGGTATGCTTTTTACCATCTAGAACTACTTAAAACTAAGCTTAATCGCCAAGTAAGAACAATTCACTTTGGAAAGCGAAAAAAAAAGGCTGTTTTTTTATCCTCAAAGTCAAGTTCCTACAAGCTTTTCTGGCTAGGAATGAACAGAATTCACCAAAGAATGTTCGATTCAGACTGGGAAAACCATGTTTTGTCTATCTTGAAAAGTCTGCTTTTTACTCTCTAGAACCACTTAAAACTAATCTTATTCACCAAGTAACACCTTTCACTTTGCAAATCACTAGCTGTGTGTTTATCTTCAAAGTCAAGTTCTTACAAGCTTTTCCCTCTTGGAACAAACAGAATTCGCCTGAGAATGTTTGATTCAGACAGGGAAACACACTTTTTTTCTATATAGAAAAGTATGCTTTTTGCCTTCTAGGACCGTTTAAAACAAAGCTTATTGGCCAAGCAACAGCAATTCACTTTCTAAAATACTAGCTGTGTGTCTGTCTTCAAAGTCAACTTCCTACAAGCTTTTCCTGCTTGGATGAACAGAATTCGCCCAAGAATGAGAGATTCAGACTGGGAAAACCATGTTTTTTCTATACTGAAAAGTCTGCTTTTTACCGTCTAGCACCACTGAAAACTAAATGTATTGGCCAAGTAACAGCAATTCACTTTCCAAAACACCAGCTGTGTGTTTATCTTCAACTTCAAGTTCCTACAAGCTTTTCTCGCTTGCATTGAACAAAATTCCCCAAAGAATAAGATCCAGACTGGGAAAACCATGTTTTGTCTACATAGAAAAGTCTGCTTTTTTACCCTCTAGAACCACTTAAAACTAAGAATATTCGCGTAGTAAGAACAATTCACTTTGCAAAACACTCGCTGTGTGTTTATCTTCAAAGTCAACTTCCACCAAACTTTTTCCGCTTGGAACAAACATGATTCACCTACGAATGTGTGATTCAGTCTTGGAAACGCATGTTTTGTCTATATAGAAAAGTATGCTTTTTGCCTTCTAGGACCACTCAATACTAAGCTTAATCACCACGTAAGAACAATTCACTTCGTAAAACACTAGCTGTGTGTTTTTCTTCTTAGTCACCTTCCTACAAATTTTCCCGCTTGGAACGAACACGATTCGCCAAAGAATGTGTGGTTCAGACTGGGAAATGCATGTTTTGTCTATACATTAAAGTCTGGTTTTTTGCCTCTAGAACCACTGACAACTAAGCTTATTGGCCAAGTAAGAGCAATTCACTTTGCAAAACACTAGCTGTGTGGTTATATTCAAAGTCAACATACCTATAAGTTTTTCCCGCTTCGAATGAACAGATTTTGCCAAAGAATGAGAAATTCAGACTGGGAAAACCCGGTTATGTCTATATTGAATAGTCTGCTTTTTACCATCTAGAGCCACTTGAAACTAAGCATATTCGCCAAGTAACACCATTCAATTAGCAAATCACTAGCTCTGTGTTTATCTTCAAAATCAAATTCCTACAAGCTTTTCCCACTTGGATGGAACAGAATTCGCCTAAGAATGTGTGATTCAGAACTCGAAAGGCATGTTTTGTCTATATAGAAAACTATGCTTTTTACCCTCTAGAACCACTTAAAATTAAGCTTATTGGCCAAGTAACAGCAATTCACTTTGCTAAACACTAGCTGTGTGTTTATCTTCAAAGTCAACTTCCTACAAGCCTTTCCCACTTGGAATGAACACGATTCGCAAAAGAATGTTTGATTCAGACTGGGAAAGGAAACCCATGATTTGTCCATAAAAAAAAGTATGGTTTTTACCGTCTAGAACCACTTAAAACTAAGCTTATTGGCCAAGTAACATCAATTCACTTTGCAAAAAACTAGCTGTGTGTTTATCTTCAAAGTCAACTTCCTACAAGCTTTTCCAGCATGGAACGAATAGACTCACCAACGAATGTTCGATTCAACTGGGAAATCCATGTTTTGTCTATATTGAAAAGTCTGCTTTTTACCCTCTAGAAACAATTAAAACTAAGCTTATTGGCCAAGTAACACCATTCAATTTGCAAAACACTAGCTGTATGTTTCTCTTGAAAGGCAACTTCCTGCAAGCTTTTCCTGGTTGAACGAACAGAATTCTCCAAAGAAAGTTCGATTCAGACTGGGAAACCCATGTTTTGTCTATATTGAAAAGTGTGCTTTTTACCCTCTAGAACCACTTAAAACTAAGCTTGTTTGCCAAGTAACACCTTTCACTTTGCAAATCACTAGCTGTGTGTTCAGCTTCAAAGTCAAGTTCCTACAAGCTTTTCCTGCTTGGAAGGAACAGAATTTGCCAGAGAATGAGAGATTGAGATTGGGAAAAGGATTTTTAGTCTATATAAAAAGTATGCTTTTTACCATCTAGAACTACTTAAAACTAAGCTTAATTGCCAAGAAAGAACAATTCACTTTGTAAAACACTAGCTGTGTGTTTATCTTCAAAGTCAACTTCCTACAAGCTTTTCCCGCTTGGAACAAACAGATTCACCAAAGAATGTTCAAGTCAGACTGGGAAAGGAAACCCATGTTTTGTCCATATTGAAAGGTATGCTTTTTACCATCTAGAACTACTTAAAACTAAGCTTAATCGCCAAGTAAGGACAATTCACTTTGTAAAGCGAAAAAAAAAGGCTGTTTTTTTATCCTCAAAGTCAAGTTCCTACAAGCTTTTCTGGCTAGGAATGAACAGAATTCACCAAAGAATGTTCGATTCAGACTGGGAAAACCATGTTTTGTCTATCTTGAAAAGTCTGCTTTTTACTCTCTAGAACCACTTAAAACTAATCTTATTCACCAAGTAACACCTTTCACTTTGCAAATCACTAGCTGTGTGTTTATCTTCAAAGTCAAGTTCTTACAAGCTTTTCCCTCTTGGAACAAACAGAATTCGCCTGAGAATGTTTGATTCAGACAGGGAAACACACTTTTTTTCTATATAGAAAAGTATGCTTTTTGCCTTCTAGGACCGTTTAAAACAAAGCTTATTGGCCAAGCAACAGCAATTCACTTTCTAAAATACTAGCTGTGTGTCTGTCTTCAAAGTCAACTTCCTACAAGCTTTTCCTGCTTGGATGAACAGAATTCGCCCAAGAATGAGAGATTCAGACTGGGAAAACCATGTTTTTTCTATACTGAAAAGTCTGCTTTTTACCGTCTAGCACCACTGAAAACTAAATGTATTGGCCAAGTAACAGCAATTCACTTTCCAAAACACCAGCTGTGTGTTTATCTTCAACTTCAAGTTCCTACAAGCTTTTCTCGCTTGCATTGAACAAAATTCCCCAAAGAATAAGATCCAGACTGGGAAAACCATGTTTTGTCTACATAGAAAAGTCTGCTTTTTTACCCTCTAGAACCACTTAAAACTAAGAATATTCGCGTAGTAAGAACAATTCACTTTGCAAAACACTCGCTGTGTGTTTATCTTCAAAGTCAACTTCCACCAAACTTTTTCCGCTTGGAACAAACATGATTCACCTACGAATGTGTGATTCAGTCTTGGAAACGCATGTTTTGTCTATATAGAAAAGTATGCTTTTTGCCTTCTAGGACCACTCAATACTAAGCTTAATCACCACGTAAGAACAATTCACTTCGTAAAACACTAGCTGTGTGTTTTTCTTCTTAGTCACCTTCCTACAAATTTTCCCGCTTGGAACGAACACGATTCGCCAAAGAATGTGTGGTTCAGACTGGGAAATGCATGTTTTGTCTATACATTAAAGTCTGGTTTTTTGCCTCTAGAACCACTGACAACTAAGCTTATTGGCCAAGTAAGAGCAATTCACTTTGCAAAACACTAGCTGTGTGGTTATATTCAAAGTCAACATACCTATAAGTTTTTCCCGCTTCGAATGAACAGATTTCGCCAAAGAATGAGAAATTCAGACTGGGAAAACCCGGTTATGTCTATATTGAATAGTCTGCTTTTTACCATCTAGAGCCACTTGAAACTAAGCATATTCGCCAAGTAACACCATTCAATTAGCAAATCACTAGCTCTGTGTTTATCTTCAAAATCAAATTCCTACAAGCTTTTCCCACTTGGATGGAACAGAATTCGCCTAAGAATGTGTGATTCAGAACTCGAAAGGCATGTTTTGTCTATATAGAAAACTATGCTTTTTACCCTCTAGAACCACTTAAAATTAAGCTTATTGGCCAAGTAACAGCAATTCACTTTGCTAAACACTAGCTGTGTGTTTATCTTCAAAGTCAACTTCCTACAAGCCTTTCCCACTTGGAATGAACACGATTCGCAAAAGAATGTTTGATTCAGACTGGGAAAGGAAACCCATGATTTGTCCATAAAAAAAAGTATGGTTTTTACCGTCTAGAACCACTTAAAACTAAGCTTATTGGCCAAGTAACATCAATTCACTTTGCAAAAAACTAGCTGTGTGTTTATCTTCAAAGTCAACTTCCTACAAGCTTTTCCAGCATGGAACGAATAGACTCACCAACGAATGTTCGATTCAACTGGGAAATCCATGTTTTGTCTATATTGAAAAGTCTGCTTTTTACCCTCTAGAAACAATTAAAACTAAGCTTATTGGCCAAGTAACACCATTCAATTTGCAAAACACTAGCTGTATGTTTCTCTTGAAAGGCAACTTCCTGCAAGCTTTTCCTGGTTGAACGAACAGAATTCTCCAAAGAAAGTTCGATTCAGACTGGGAAACCCATGTTTTGTCTATATTGAAAAGTGTGCTTTTTACCCTCTAGAACCACTTAAAACTAAGCTTGTTTGCCAAGTAACACCTTTCACTTTGCAAATCACTAGCTGTGTGTTCAGCTTCAAAGTCAAGTTCCTACAAGCTTTTCCTGCTTGGAAGGAACAGAATTTGCCAGAGAATGAGAGATTGAGATTGGGAAAAGGATTTTTAGTCTATATAAAAAGTATGCTTTTTACCATCTAGAACTACTTAAAACTAAGCTTAATTGCCAAGAAAGAACAATTCACTTTGTAAAACACTAGCTGTGTGTTTATCTTCAAAGTCAACTTCCTACAAGCTTTTCCCGCTTGGAACAAACAGATTCACCAAAGAATGTTCAAGTCAGACTGGGAAAGGAAACCCATGTTTTGTCCATATTGAAAGGTATGCTTTTTACCATCTAGAACTACTTAAAACTAAGCTTAATCGCCAAGTAAGGACAATTCACTTTGTAAAGCGAAAAAAAAAGGCTGTTTTTTTATCCTCAAAGTCAAGTTCCTACAAGCTTTTCTGGCTAGGAATGAACAGAATTCACCAAAGAATGTTCGATTCAGACTGGGAAAACCATGTTTTGTCTATCTTGAAAAGTCTGCTTTTTACTCTCTAGAACCACTTAAAACTAATCTTATTCACCAAGTAACACCTTTCACTTTGCAAATCACTAGCTGTGTGTTTATCTTCAAAGTCAAGTTCTTACAAGCTTTTCCCTCTTGGAACAAACAGAATTCGCCTGAGAATGTTTGATTCAGACAGGGAAACACACTTTTTTTCTATATAGAAAAGTATGCTTTTTGCCTTCTAGGACCGTTTAAAACAAAGCTTATTGGCCAAGCAACAGCAATTCACTTTCTAAAATACTAGCTGTGTGTCTGTCTTCAAAGTCAACTTCCTACAAGCTTTTCCTGCTTGGATGAACAGAATTCGCCCAAGAATGAGAGATTCAGACTGGGAAAACCATGTTTTTTCTATACTGAAAAGTCTGCTTTTTACCGTCTAGCACCACTGAAAACTAAATGTATTGGCCAAGTAACAGCAATTCACTTTCCAAAACACCAGCTGTGTGTTTATCTTCAACTTCAAGTTCCTACAAGCTTTTCTCGCTTGCATTGAACAAAATTCCCCAAAGAATAAGATCCAGACTGGGAAAACCATGTTTTGTCTACATAGAAAAGTCTGCTTTTTTACCCTCTAGAACCACTTAAAACTAAGAATATTCGCGTAGTAAGAACAATTCACTTTGCAAAACACTCGCTGTGTGTTTATCTTCAAAGTCAACTTCCACCAAACTTTTTCCGCTTGGAACAAACATGATTCACCTACGAATGTGTGATTCAGTCTTGGAAACGCATGTTTTGTCTATATAGAAAAGTATGCTTTTTGCCTTCTAGGACCACTCAATACTAAGCTTAATCACCACGTAAGAACAATTCACTTCGTAAAACACTAGCTGTGTGTTTTTCTTCTTAGTCACCTTCCTACAAATTTTCCTGCTTGGAACGAACACGATTCGCCAAAGAATGTGTGGTTCAGACTGGGAAATGCATGTTTTGTCTATACATTAAAGTCTGGTTTTTTGCCTCTAGAACCACTGACAACTAAGCTTATTGGCCAAGTAAGAGCAATTCACTTTGCAAAACACTAGCTGTGTGGTTATATTCAAAGTCAACATACCTATAAGTTTTTCCCGCTTCGAATGAACAGATTTCGCCAAAGAATGAGAAATTCAGACTGGGAAAACCCGGTTATGTCTATATTGAATAGTCTGCTTTTTACCATCTAGAGCCACTTGAAACTAAGCATATTCGCCAAGTAACACCATTCAATTAGCAAATCACTAGCTCTGTGTTTATCTTCAAAATCAAATTCCTACAAGCTTTTCCCACTTGGATGGAACAGAATTCGCCTAAGAATGTGTGATTCAGAACTCGAAAGGCATGTTTTGTCTATATAGAAAACTATGCTTTTTACCCTCTAGAACCACTTAAAATTAAGCTTATTGGCCAAGTAACAGCAATTCACTTTGCTAAACACTAGCTGTGTGTTTATCTTCAAAGTCAACTTCCTACAAGCCTTTCCCACTTGGAATGAACACGATTCGCAAAAGAATGTTTGATTCAGACTGGGAAAGGAAACCCATGATTTGTCCATAAAAAAAAGTATGGTTTTTACCGTCTAGAACCACTTAAAACTAAGCTTATTGGCCAAGTAACATCAATTCACTTTGCAAAAAACTAGCTGTGTGTTTATCTTCAAAGTCAACTTCCTACAAGCTTTTCCAGCATGGAACGAATAGACTCACCAACGAATGTTCGATTCAACTGGGAAATCCATGTTTTGTCTATATTGAAAAGTCTGCTTTTTACCCTCTAGAAACAATTAAAACTAAGCTTATTGGCCAAGTAACACCATTCAATTTGCAAAACACTAGCTGTATGTTTCTCTTGAAAGGCAACTTCCTGCAAGCTTTTCCTGGTTGAACGAACAGAATTCTCCAAAGAAAGTTCGATTCAGACTGGGAAACCCATGTTTTGTCTATATTGAAAAGTGTGCTTTTTACCCTCTAGAACCACTTAAAACTAAGCTTGTTTGCCAAGTAACACCTTTCACTTTGCAAATCACTAGCTGTGTGTTCAGCTTCAAAGTCAAGTTCCTACAAGCTTTTCCTGCTTGGAAGGAACAGAATTTGCCAGAGAATGAGAGATTGAGATTGGGAAAAGGATTTTTAGTCTATATAAAAAGTATGCTTTTTACCATCTAGAACTACTTAAAACTAAGCTTAATTGCCAAGAAAGAACAATTCACTTTGTAAAACACTAGCTGTGTGTTTATCTTCAAAGTCAACTTCCTACAAGCTTTTCCCGCTTGGAACAAACAGATTCACCAAAGAATGTTCAAGTCAGACTGGGAAAGGAAACCCATGTTTTGTCCATATTGAAAGGTATGCTTTTTACCATCTAGAACTACTTAAAACTAAGCTTAATCGCCAAGTAAGGACAATTCACTTTGTAAAGCGAAAAAAAAAGGCTGTTTTTTTATCCTCAAAGTCAAGTTCCTACAAGCTTTTCTGGCTAGGAATGAACAGAATTCACCAAAGAATGTTCGATTCAGACTGGGAAAACCATGTTTTGTCTATCTTGAAAAGTCTGCTTTTTACTCTCTAGAACCACTTAAAACTAATCTTATTCACCAAGTAACACCTTTCACTTTGCAAATCACTAGCTGTGTGTTTATCTTCAAAGTCAAGTTCTTACAAGCTTTTCCCTCTTGGAACAAACAGAATTCGCCTGAGAATGTTTGATTCAGACAGGGAAACACACTTTTTTTCTATATAGAAAAGTATGCTTTTTGCCTTCTAGGACCGTTTAAAACAAAGCTTATTGGCCAAGCAACAGCAATTCACTTTCTAAAATACTAGCTGTGTGTCTGTCTTCAAAGTCAACTTCCTACAAGCTTTTCCTGCTTGGATGAACAGAATTCGCCCAAGAATGAGAGATTCAGACTGGGAAAACCATGTTTTTTCTATACTGAAAAGTCTGCTTTTTACCGTCTAGCACCACTGAAAACTAAATGTATTGGCCAAGTAACAGCAATTCACTTTCCAAAACACCAGCTGTGTGTTTATCTTCAACTTCAAGTTCCTACAAGCTTTTCTCGCTTGGATTGAACAAAATTCCCCAAAGAATAAGATCCAGACTGGGAAAACCATGTTTTGTCTACATAGAAAAGTCTGCTTTTTTACCCTCTAGAACCACTTAAAACTAAGAATATTCGCGTAGTAAGAACAATTCACTTTGCAAAACACTCGCTGTGTGTTTATCTTCAAAGTCAACTTCCACCAAACTTTTTCCGCTTGGAACAAACATGATTCACCTACGAATGTGTGATTCAGTCTTGGAAACGCATGTTTTGTCTATATAGAAAAGTATGCTTTTTGCCTTCTAGGACCACTCAAATCTAAGCTTAATCACCACGTAAGAACAATTCACTTCGTAAAACACTAGCTGTGTGTTTTTCTTCTTAGTCACCTTCCTACAAATTTTCCCGCTTGGAACGAACACGATTCGCCAAAGAATGTGTGGTTCAGACTGGGAAATGCATGTTTTGTCTATACATTAAAGTCTGTTTTTTTGCCTCTAGAACCACTGACAACTAAGCTTATTGGCCAAGTAAGAGCAATTCACTTTGCAAAACACTAGCTGTGTGGTTATATTCAAAGTCAACATACCTATAAGTTTTTCCCGCTTCGAATGAACAGATTTCGCCAAAGAATGAGAAATTCAGACTGGGAAAACCCGGTTATGTCTATATTGAATAGTCTGCTTTTTACCATCTAGAGCCACTTGAAACTAAGCATATTCGCCAAGTAACACCATTCAATTAGCAAATCACTAGCTCTGTGTTTATCTTCAAAATCAAATTCCTACAAGCTTTTCCCACTTGGATGGAACAGAATTCGCCTAAGAATGTGTGATTCAGAACTCGAAAGGCATGTTTTGTCTATATAGAAAACTATGCTTTTTACCCTCTAGAACCACTTAAAATTAAGCTTATTGGCCAAGTAACAGCAATTCACTTTGCTAAACACTAGCTGTGTGTTTATCTTCAAAGTCAACTTCCTACAAGCCTTTCCCACTTGGAATGAACACGATTCGCAAAAGAATGTTTGATTCAGACTGGGAAAGGAAACCCATGATTTGTCCATAAAAAAAAGTATGGTTTTTACCATCTAGAACCACTTAAAACTAAGCTTATTGGCCAAGTAACATCAATTCACTTTGCAAAAAACTAGCTGTGTGTTTATCTTCAAAGTCAACTTCCTACAAGCTTTTCCAGCATGGAACGAATAGATTCACCAACGAATGTTCGTTTCAACTGGGAAATCCATGTTTTGTCTATATTGAAAAGTCTGCTTTTTACCCTCTAGAAACAATTAAAACTAAGCTTATTGGCCAAGTAACACCATTCAATTTGCAAAACACTAGCTGTATGTTTCTCTTGAAAGGCAACTTCCTGCAAGCTTTTCCTGGTTGAACGAACAGAATTCTCCAAAGAAAGTTCGATTCAGACTGGGAAACCCATGTTTTGTCTATATTGAAAAGTGTGCTTTTTACCCTCTAGAACCACTTAAAACTAAGCTTGTTTGCCAAGTAACACCTTTCACTTTGCAAATCACTAGCTGTGTGTTCAGCTTCAAAGTCAAGTTCCTACAAGCTTTTCCTGCTTGGAAGGAACAGAATTTGCCAGAGAATGAGAGATTGAGATTGGGAAAAGGATTTTTAGTCTATATAAAAAGTATGCTTTTTACCATCTAGAACTATTTAAAACTAAGCTTAATTGCCAAGAAAGAACAATTCACTTTGTAAAACACTAGCTGTGTGTTTATCTTCAAAGTCAACTTCCTACAAGCTTTTCCCGCCTGGAACAAACAGATTCACCAAAGAATTTTCAAGTCAGACTGGGAAAGGAAACCCATGTTTTGTCCATATTGAAAAGTATGCTTTTTACCATCTAGAACTACTTAAAACTAAGCTTAATCGCCAAGTAAGAACAATTCACTTTGTAAAGCGAAAAAAAAAGGCTGTTTTTTTATCCTCAAAGTCAAGTTCCTACAAGCTTTTCTGGCTAGGAATGAACAGAATTCACCAAAGAATGTTCGATTCAGACTGGGAAAACCATGTTTTGTCTATCTTGAAAAGTCTGCTTTTTACTCTCTAGAACCACTTAAAACTAATCTTATTCACCAAGTAACACCTTTCACTTTGCAAATCACTAGCTGTGTGTTTATCTTCAAAGTCAAGTTCTTACAAGCTTTTCCCTCTTGGAACAAACAGAATTCGCCTGAGAATGTTTGATTCAGACAGGGAAACACACTTTTTTTCTATATAGAAAAGTATGCTTTTTGCCTTCTAGGACCGTTTAAAACAAAGCTTATTGGCCAAGCAACAGCAATTCACTTTCTAAAATACTAGCTGTGTGTCTGTCTTCAAAGTCAACTTCCTACAAGCTTTTCCTGCTTGGATGAACAGAATTCGCCCAAGAATGAGAGATTCAGACTGGGAAAACCATGTTTTTTCTATACTGAAAAGTCTGCTTTTTACCGTCTAGCACCACTGAAAACTAAATGTATTGGCCAAGTAACAGCAATTCACTTTCCAAAACACCAGCTGTGTGTTTATCTTCAACTTCAAGTTCCTACAAGCTTTTCTCGCTTGGATTGAACAAAATTCCCCAAAGAATAAGATCCAGACTGGGAAAACCATGTTTTGTCTACATAGAAAAGTCTGCTTTTTTACCCTCTAGAACCACTTAAAACTAAGAATATTCGCGTAGTAAGAACAATTCACTTTGCAAAACACTCGCTGTGTGTTTATCTTCAAAGTCAACTTCCACCAAACTTTTTCCGCTTGGAACAAACATGATTCACCTACGAATGTGTGATTCAGTCTTGGAAACGCATGTTTTGTCTATATAGAAAAGTATGCTTTTTGCCTTCTAGGACCACTCAATACTAAGCTTAATCACCACGTAAGAACAATTCACTTCGTAAAACACTAGCTGTGTGTTTTTCTTCTTAGTCACCTTCCTACAAATTTTCCCGCTTGGAACGAACACGATTCGCCAAAGAATGTGTGGTTCAGACTGGGAAATGCATGTTTTGTCTATACATTAAAGTCTGGTTTTTTGCCTCTAGAACCACTGACAACTAAGCTTATTGGCCAAGTAAGAGCAATTCACTTTGCAAAACACTAGCTGTGTGGTTATATTCAAAGTCAACATACCTATAAGTTTTTCCCGCTTCGAATGAACAGATTTCGCCAAAGAATGAGAAATTCAGACTGGGAAAACCCGGTTATGTCTATATTGAATAGTCTGCTTTTTACCATCTAGAGCCACTTGAAACTAAGCATATTCGCCAAGTAACACCATTCAATTAGCAAATCACTAGCTCTGTGTTTATCTTCAAAATCAAATTCCTACAAGCTTTTCCCACTTGGATGGAACAGAATTCGCCTAAGAATGTGTGATTCAGAACTCGAAAGGCATGTTTTGTCTATATAGAAAACTATGCTTTTTACCCTCTAGAACCACTTAAAATTAAGCTTATTGGCCAAGTAACAGCAATTCACTTTGCTAAACACTAGCTGTGTGTTTATCTTCAAAGTCAACTTCCTACAAGCCTTTCCCACTTGGAATGAACACGATTCGCAAAAGAATGTTTGATTCAGACTGGGAAAGGAAACCCATGATTTGTCCATAAAAAAAAGTATGGTTTTTACCGTCTAGAACCACTTAAAACTAAGCTTATTGGCCAAGTAACATCAATTCACTTTGCAAAAAACTAGCTGTGTGTTTATCTTCAAAGTCAACTTCCTACAAGCTTTTCCAGCATGGAACGAATAGACTCACCAACGAATGTTCGATTCAACTGGGAAATCCATGTTTTGTCTATATTGAAAAGTCTGCTTTTTACCCTCTAGAAACAATTAAAACTAAGCTTATTGGCCAAGTAACACCATTCAATTTGCAAAACACTAGCTGTATGTTTCTCTTGAAAGGCAACTTCCTGCAAGCTTTTCCTGGTTGAACGAACAGAATTCTCCAAAGAAAGTTCGATTCAGACTGGGAAACCCATGTTTTGTCTATATTGAAAAGTGTGCTTTTTACCCTCTAGAACCACTTAAAACTAAGCTTGTTTGCCAAGTAACACCTTTCACTTTGCAAATCACTAGCTGTGTGTTCAGCTTCAAAGTCAAGTTCCTACAAGCTTTTCCTGCTTGGAAGGAACAGAATTTGCCAGAGAATGAGAGATTGAGATTGGGAAAAGGATTTTTAGTCTATATAAAAAGTATGCTTTTTACCATCTAGAACTACTTAAAACTAAGCTTAATTGCCAAGAAAGAACAATTCACTTTGTAAAACACTAGCTGTGTGTTTATCTTCAAAGTCAACTTCCTACAAGCTTTTCCCGCTTGGAACAAACAGATTCACCAAAGAATGTTCAAGTCAGACTGGGAAAGGAAACCCATGTTTTGTCCATATTGAAAGGTATGCTTTTTACCATCTAGAACTACTTAAAACTAAGCTTAATCGCCAAGTAAGAACAATTCACTTTGTAAAGCGAAAAAAAAAGGCTGTTTTTTTATCCTCAAAGTCAAGTTCCTACAAGCTTTTCTGGCTAGGAATGAACAGAATTCACCAAAGAATGTTCGATTCAGACTGGGAAAACCATGTTTTGTCTATCTTGAAAAGTCTGCTTTTTACTCTCTAGAACCACTTAAAACTAATCTTATTCACCAAGTAACACCTTTCACTTTGCAAATCACTAGCTGTGTGTTTATCTTCAAAGTCAAGTTCTTACAAGCTTTTCCCTCTTGGAACAAACAGAATTCGCCTGAGAATGTTTGATTCAGACAGGGAAACACACTTTTTTCTATATAGAAAAGTATGCTTTTTGCCTTCTAGGACCGTTTAAAACAAAGCTTATTGGCCAAGCAACAGCAATTCACTTTCTAAAATACTAGCTGTGTGTCTGTCTTCAAAGTCAACTTCCTACAAGCTTTTCCTGCTTGGATGAACAGAATTCGCCCAAGAATGAGAGATTCAGACTGGGAAAACCATGTTTTTTCTATACTGAAAAGTCTGCTTTTTACCGTCTAGCACCACTGAAAACTAAATGTATTGGCCAAGTAACAGCAATTCACTTTCCAAAACACCAGCTGTGTGTTTATCTTCACCTTCAAGTTCCTACAAGCTTTTCTCGCTTGGATTGAACAAAATTCCCCAAAGAATAAGATCCAGACTGGGAAAACCATGTTTTGTCTACATAGAAAAGTCTGCTTTTTTACCCTCTAGAACCACTTAAAACTAAGAATATTCGCGTAGTAAGAACAATTCACTTTGCAAAACACTCGCTGTGTGTTTATCTTCAAAGTCAACTTCCACCAAACTTTTTCCGCTTGGAACAAACATGATTCACCTACGAATGTGTGATTCAGTCTTGGAAACGCATGTTTTGTCTATATAGAAAAGTATGCTTTTTGCCTTCTAGGACCACTCAATACTAAGCTTAATCACCACGTAAGAACAATTCACTTCGTAAAACACTAGCTGTGTGTTTTTCTTCTTAGTCACCTTCCTACAAATTTTCCCGCTTGGAACGAACACGATTCGCCAAAGAATGTGTGGTTCAGACTGGGAAATGCATGTTTTGTCTATACATTGAAGTCTGGTTTTTTGCCTCTAGAACCACTGACAACTAAGCTTATTGGCCAAGTAAGAGCAATTCACTTTGCAAAACACTAGCTGTGTGGTTATATTCAAAGTCAACATACCTATAAGTTTTTCCCGCTTCGAATGAACAGATTTCGCCAAAGAATGAGAAATTCAGACTGGGAAAACCCGGTTATGTCTATATTGAATAGTCTGCTTTTTACCATCTAGAGCCACTTGAAACTAAGCATATTCGCCAAGTAACACCATTCAATTAGCAAATCACTAGCTCTGTGTTTATCTTCAAAATCAAATTCCTACAAGCTTTTCCCACTTGGATGGAACAGAATTCGCCTAAGAATGTGTGATTCAGAACTCGAAAGGCATGTTTTGTCTATATAGAAAACTATGCTTTTTACCCTCTAGAACCACTTAAAATTAAGCTTATTGGCCAAGTAACAGCAATTCACTTTGCTAAACACTAGCTGTGTGTTTATCTTCAAAGTCAACTTCCTACAAGCCTTTCCCACTTGGAATGAACACGATTCGCAAAAGAATGTTTGATTCAGACTGGGAAAGGAAACCCATGATTTGTCCATAAAAAAAAGTATGGTTTTTACCGTCTAGAACCACTTAAAACTAAGCTTATTGGCCAAGTAACATCAATTCACTTTGCAAAAAACTAGCTGTGTGTTTATCTTCAAAGTCAACTTCCTACAAGCTTTTCCAGCATGGAACGAATAGACTCACCAACGAATGTTCGATTCAACTGGGAAATCCATGTTTTGTCTATATTGAAAAGTCTGCTTTTTACCCTCTAGAAACAATTAAAACTAAGCTTATTGGCCAAGTAACACCATTCAATTTGCAAAACACTAGCTGTATGTTTCTCTTGAAAGGCAACTTCCTACAAGCTTTTCCTGGTTGAACGAACAGAATTCTCCAAAGAAAGTTCGATTCAGACTGGGAAACCCATGTTTTGTCTATATTGAAAAGTGTGCTTTTTACCCTCTAGAACCACTTAAAACTAAGCTTGTTTGCCAAGTAACACCTTTCACTTTGCAAATCACTAGCTGTGTGTTCAGCTTCAAAGTCAAGTTCCTACAAGCTTTTCCTGCTTGGAAGGAACAGAATTTGCCAGAGAATGAGAGATTGAGATTGGGAAAAGGATTTTTAGTCTATATAAAAAGTATGCTTTTTACCATCTAGAACTACTTAAAACTAAGCTTAATTGCCAAGAAAGAACAATTCACTTTGTAAAACACTAGCTGTGTGTTTATCTTCAAAGTCAACTTCCTACAAGCTTTTCCCGCTTGGAACAAACAGATTCACCAAAGAATGTTCAAGTCAGACTGGGAAAGGAAACCCATGTTTTGTCCATATTGAAAGGTATGCTTTTTACCATCTAGAACTACTTAAAACTAAGCTTAATCGCCAAGTAAGAACAATTCACTTTGTAAAGCGGAAAAAAAAAGGCTGTTTTTTTATCCTCAAAGTCAAGTTCCTACAAGCTTTTCTGGCTGGGAATGAACAGAATTCACCAAAGAATGTTCGATTCAGACTGGGAAAACCATGTATTGTCTATCTTGAAAAGTCTGCTTTTTACTCTCTAGAACCACTTAAAACTAATCTTATTCACCAAGTAACACCTTTCACTTTGGAAATCACTAGCTGTGTGTTTATCTTCAAAGTCAAGTTCTTACAAGCTTTTCCCTCTTGGAACAAACAGAATTCGCCTGAGAATGTTTGATTCAGACAGGGAAACACACTTTTTTTCTATATAGAAAAGTATGCTTTTTGCCTTCTAGGACCGTTTAAAACAAAGCTTATTGGCCAAGCAACAGCAATTCACTTTCTAAAATACTAGCTGTGTGTCTGTCTTCAAAGTCAACTTCCTACAAGCTTTTCCTGCTTGGATGAACAGAATTCGCCCAAGAATGAGAGATTCAGACTGGGAAAACCATGTTTTTTCTATACTGAAAAGTCTGCTTTTTACCGTCTAGCACCACTGAAAACTAAATGTATTGGCCAAGTAACAGCAATTCACTTTCCAAAACACCAGCTGTGTGTTTATCTTCACCTTCAAGTTCCTACAAGCTTTTCTCGCTTGGATTGAACAAAATTCCCCAAAGAATAAGATCCAGACTGGGAAAACCATGTTTTGTCTACATAGAAAAGTCTGCTTTTTTACCCTCTAGAACCACTTAAAACTAAGAATATTCGCGTAGTAAGAACAATTCACTTTGCAAAACACTCGCTGTGTGTTTATCTTCAAAGTCAACTTCCACCAAACTTTTTCCGCTTGGAACAAACATGATTCACCTACGAATGTGTGATTCAGTCTTGGAAACGCATGTTTTGTCTATATAGAAAAGTATGCTTTTTGCCTTCTAGGACCACTCAATACTAAGCTTAATCACCACGTAAGAACAATTCACTTCGTAAAACACTAGCTGTGTGTTTTTCTTCTTAGTCACCTTCCTACAAATTTTCCCGCTTGGAACGAACACGATTCGCCAAAGAATGTGTGGTTCAGACTGGGAAATGCATGTTTTGTCTATACATTGAAGTCTGGTTTTTTGCCTCTAGAACCACTGACAACTAAGCTTATTGGCCAAGTAAGAGCAATTCACTTTGCAAAACACTAGCTGTGTGGTTATATTCAAAGTCAACATACCTATAAGTTTTTCCCGCTTCGAATGAACAGATTTCGCCAAAGAATGAGAAATTCAGACTGGGAAAACCCGGTTATGTCTATATTGAATAGTCTGCTTTTTACCATCTAGAGCCACTTGAAACTAAGCATATTCGCCAAGTAACACCATTCAATTAGCAAATCACTAGCTCTGTGTTTATCTTCAAAATCAAATTCCTACAAGCTTTTCCCACTTGGATGGAACAGAATTCGCCTAAGAATGTGTGATTCAGAACTCGAAAGGCATGTTTTGTCTATATAGAAAACTATGCTTTTTACCCTCTAGAACCACTTAAAATTAAGCTTATTGGCCAAGTAACAGCAATTCACTTTGCTAAACACTAGCTGTGTGTTTATCTTCAAAGTCAACTTCCTACAAGCCTTTCCCACTTGGAATGAACACGATTCGCAAAAGAATGTTTGATTCAGACTGGGAAAGGAAACCCATGATTTGTCCATAAAAAAAAGTATGGTTTTTACCGTCTAGAACCACTTAAAACTAAGCTTATTGGCCAAGTAACATCAATTCACTTTGCAAAAAACTAGCTGTGTGTTTATCTTCAAAGTCAACTTCCTACAAGCTTTTCCAGCATGGAACGAATAGACTCACCAACGAATGTTCGATTCAACTGGGAAATCCATGTTTTGTCTATATTGAAAAGTCTGCTTTTTACCCTCTAGAAACAATTAAAACTAAGCTTATTGGCCAAGTAACACCATTCAATTTGCAAAACACTAGCTGTATGTTTCTCTTGAAAGGCAACTTCCTGCAAGCTTTTCCTGGTTGAACGAACAGAATTCTCCAAAGAAAGTTCGATTCAGACTGGGAAACCCATGTTTTGTCTATATTGAAAAGTGTGCTTTTTACCCTCTAGAACCACTTAAAACTAAGCTTGTTTGCCAAGTAACACCTTTCACTTTGCAAATCACTAGCTGTGTGTTCAGCTTCAAAGTCAAGTTCCTACAAGCTTTTCCTGCTTGGAAGGAACAGAATTTGCCAGAGAATGAGAGATTGAGATTGGGAAAAGGATTTTTAGTCTATATAAAAAGTATGCTTTTTACCATCTAGAACTACTTAAAACTAAGCTTAATTGCCAAGAAAGAACAATTCACTTTGTAAAACACTAGCTGTGTGTTTATCTTCAAAGTCAACTTCCTACAAGCTTTTCCCGCTTGGAACAAACAGATTCACCAAAGAATGTTCAAGTCAGACTGGGAAAGGAAACCCATGTTTTGTCCATATTGAAAGGTATGCTTTTTACCATCTAGAACTACTTAAAACTAAGCTTAATCGCCAAGTAAGAACAATTCACTTTGTAAAGCGAAAAAAAAAGGCTGTTTTTTTATCCTCAAAGTCAAGTTCCTACAAGCTTTTCTGGCTAGGAATGAACAGAATTCACCAAAGAATGTTCGATTCAGACTGGGAAAACCATGTTTTGTCTATCTTGAAAAGTCTGCTTTTTACTCTCTAGAACCACTTAAAACTAATCTTATTCACCAAGTAACACCTTTCACTTTGCAAATCACTAGCTGTGTGTTTATCTTCAAAGTCAAGTTCTTACAAGCTTTTCCCTCTTGGAACAAACAGAATTCGCCTGAGAATGTTTGATTCAGACAGGGAAACACACTTTTTTTCTATATAGAAAAGTATGCTTTTTGCCTTCTAGGACCGTTTAAAACAAAGCTTATTGGCCAAGCAACAGCAATTCACTTTCTAAAATACTAGCTGTGTGTCTGTCTTCAAAGTCAACTTCCTACAAGCTTTTCCTGCTTGGATGAACAGAATTCGCCCAAGAATGAGAGATTCAGACTGGGAAAACCATGTTTTTTCTATACTGAAAAGTCTGCTTTTTACCGTCTAGCACCACTGAAAACTAAATGTATTGGCCAAGTAACAGCAATTCACTTTCCAAAACACCAGCTGTGTGTTTATCTTCACCTTCAAGTTCCTACAAGCTTTTCTCGCTTGGATTGAACAAAATTCCCCAAAGAATAAGATCCAGACTGGGAAAACCATGTTTTGTCTACATAGAAAAGTCTGCTTTTTTACCCTCTAGAACCACTTAAAACTAAGAATATTCGCGTAGTAAGAACAATTCACTTTGCAAAACACTCGCTGTGTGTTTATCTTCAAAGTCAACTTCCACCAAACTTTTTCCGCTTGGAACAAACATGATTCACCTACGAATGTGTGATTCAGTCTTGGAAACGCATGTTTTGTCTATATAGAAAAGTATGCTTTTTGCCTTCTAGGACCACTCAATACTAAGCTTAATCACCACGTAAGAACAATTCACTTCGTAAAACACTAGCTGTGTGTTTTTCTTCTTAGTCACCTTCCTACAAATTTTCCCGCTTGGAACGAACACGATTCGCCAAAGAATGTGTGGTTCAGACTGGGAAATGCATGTTTTGTCTATACATTGAAGTCTGGTTTTTTGCCTCTAGAACCACTGACAACTAAGCTTATTGGCCAAGTAAGAGCAATTCACTTTGCAAAACACTAGCTGTGTGGTTATATTCAAAGTCAACATACCTATAAGTTTTTCCCGCTTCGAATGAACAGATTTCGCCAAAGAATGAGAAATTCAGACTGGGAAAACCCGGTTATGTCTATATTGAATAGTCTGCTTTTTACCATCTAGAGCCACTTGAAACTAAGCATATTCGCCAAGTAACACCATTCAATTAGCAAATCACTAGCTCTGTGTTTATCTTCAAAATCAAATTCCTACAAGCTTTTCCCACTTGGATGGAACAGAATTCGCCTAAGAATGTGTGATTCAGAACTCGAAAGGCATGTTTTGTCTATATAGAAAACTATGCTTTTTACCCTCTAGAACCACTTAAAATTAAGCTTATTGGCCAAGTAACAGCAATTCACTTTGCTAAACACTAGCTGTGTGTTTATCTTCAAAGTCAACTTCCTACAAGCCTTTCCCACTTGGAATGAACACGATTCGCAAAAGAATGTTTGATTCAGACTGGGAAAGGAAACCCATGATTTGTCCATAAAAAAAAGTATGGTTTTTACCGTCTAGAACCACTTAAAACTAAGCTTATTGGCCAAGTAACATCAATTCACTTTGCAAAAAACTAGCTGTGTGTTTATCTTCAAAGTCAACTTCCTACAAGCTTTTCCAGCATGGAACGAATAGACTCACCAACGAATGTTTGATTCAACTGGGAAATCCATGTTTTGTCTATATTGAAAAGTCTGCTTTTTACCCTCTAGAAACAATTAAAACTAAGCTTATTGGCCAAGTAACACCATTCAATTTGCAAAACACTAGCTGTATGTTTCTCTTGAAAGGCAACTTCCTGCAAGCTTTTCCTGGTTGAACGAACAGAATTCTCCAAAGAAAGTTCGATTCAGACTGGGAAACCCATGTTTTGTCTATATTGAAAAGTGTGCTTTTTACCCTCTAGAACCACTTAAAACTAAGCTTGTTTGCCAAGTAACACCTTTCACTTTGCAAATCACTAGCTGTGTGTTCAGCTTCAAAGTCAAGTTCCTACAAGCTTTTCCTGCTTGGAAGGAACAGAATTTGCCAGAGAATGAGAGATTGAGATTGGGAAAAGGATTTTTAGTCTATATAAAAAGTATGCTTTTTACCATCTAGAACTACTTAAAACTAAGCTTAATTGCCAAGAAAGAACAATTCACTTTGTAAAACACTAGCTGTGTGTTTATCTTCAAAGTCAACTTCCTACAAGCTTTTCCCGCTTGGAACAAACAGATTCACCAAAGAATGTTCAAGTCAGACTGGGAAAGGAAACCCATGTTTTGTCCATATTGAAAGGTATGCTTTTTACCATCTAGAACTACTTAAAACTAAGCTTAATCGCCAAGTAAGAACAATTCACTTTGTAAAGCGAAAAAAAAAGGCTGTTTTTTTATCCTCAAAGTCAAGTTCCTACAAGCTTTTCTGGCTAGGAATGAACAGAATTCACCAAAGAATGTTCGATTCAGACTGGGAAAACCATGTTTTGTCTATCTTGAAAAGTCTGCTTTTTACTCTCTAGAACCACTTAAAACTAATCTTATTCACCAAGTAACACCTTTCACTTTGCAAATCACTAGCTGTGTGTTTATCTTCAAAGTCAAGTTCTTACAAGCTTTTCCCTCTTGGAACAAACAGAATTCGCCTGAGAATGTTTGATTCAGACAGGGAAACACACTTTTTTTCTATATAGAAAAGTATGCTTTTTGCCTTCTAGGACCGTTTAAAACAAAGCTTATTGGCCAAGCAACAGCAATTCACTTTCTAAAATACTAGCTGTGTGTCTGTCTTCAAAGTCAACTTCCTACAAGCTTTTCCTGCTTGGATGAACAGAATTCGCCCAAGAATGAGAGATTCAGACTGGGAAAACCATGTTTTTTCTATACTGAAAAGTCTGCTTTTTACCGTCTAGCACCACTGAAAACTAAATGTATTGGCCAAGTAACAGCAATTCACTTTCCAAAACACCAGCTGTGTGTTTATCTTCAACTTCAAGTTCCTACAAGCTTTTCTCGCTTGGATTGAACAAAATTCCCCAAAGAATAAGATCCAGACTGGGAAAACCATGTTTTGTCTACATAGAAAAGTCTGCTTTTTTACCCTCTAGAACCACTTAAAACTAAGAATATTCGCGTAGTAAGAACAATTCACTTTGCAAAACACTCGCTGTGTGTTTATCTTCAAAGTCAACTTCCACCAAACTTTTTCCGCTTGGAACAAACATGATTCACCTACGAATGTGTGATTCAGTCTTGGAAACGCATGTTTTGTCTATATAGAAAAGTATGCTTTTTGCCTTCTAGGACCACTCAATACTAAGCTTAATCACCACGTAAGAACAATTCACTTCGTAAAACACTAGCTGTGTGTTTTTCTTCTTAGTCACCTTCCTACAAATTTTCCCGCTTGGAACGAACACGATTCGCCAAAGAATGTGTGGTTCAGACTGGGAAATGCATGTTTTGTCTATACATTGAAGTCTGGTTTTTTGCCTCTAGAACCACTGACAACTAAGCTTATTGGCCAAGTAAGAGCAATTCACTTTGCAAAACACTAGCTGTGTGGTTATATTCAAAGTCAACATACCTATAAGTTTTTCCCGCTTCGAATGAACAGATTTCGCCAAAGAATGAGAAATTCAGACTGGGAAAACCCGGTTATGTCTATATTGAATAGTCTGCTTTTTACCATCTAGAGCCACTTGAAACTAAGCATATTCGCCAAGTAACACCATTCAATTAGCAAATCACTAGCTCTGTGTTTATCTTCAAAATCAAATTCCTACAAGCTTTTCCCACTTGGATGGAACAGAATTCGCCTAAGAATGTGTGATTCAGAACTCGAAAGGCATGTTTTGTCTATATAGAAAACTATGCTTTTTACCCTCTAGAACCACTTAAAATTAAGCTTATTGGCCAAGTAACAGCAATTCACTTTGCTAAACACTAGCTGTGTGTTTATCTTCAAAGTCAACTTCCTACAAGCCTTTCCCACTTGGAATGAACACGATTCGCAAAAGAATGTTTGATTCAGACTGGGAAAGGAAACCCATGATTTGTCCATAAAAAAAAGTATGGTTTTTACCGTCTAGAACCACTTAAAACTAAGCTTATTGGCCAAGTAACATCAATTCACTTTGCAAAAAACTAGCTGTGTGTTTATCTTCAAAGTCAACTTCCTACAAGCTTTTC
Organism: Rattus norvegicus; assembly: GCF_036323735.1. NCBI lineage: Eukaryota > Metazoa > Chordata > Mammalia > Rodentia > Muridae > Rattus > Rattus norvegicus. The sequence continues at coordinate 9,252,501 of NC_086021.1, forward strand.
CAGCATGGAACGAATAGACTCACCAACGAATGTTCGATTCAACTGGGAAATCCATGTTTTGTCTATATTGAAAAGTCTGCTTTTTACCCTCTAGAAACAATTAAAACTAAGCTTATTGGCCAAGTAACACCATTCAATTTGCAAAACACTAGCTGTATGTTTCTCTTGAAAGGCAACTTCCTGCAAGCTTTTCCTGGTTGAACGAACAGAATTCTCCAAAGAAAGTTCGATTCAGACTGGGAAACCCATGTTTTGTCTATATTGAAAAGTGTGCTTTTTACCCTCTAGAACCACTTAAAACTAAGCTTGTTTGCCAAGTAACACCTTTCACTTTGCAAATCACTAGCTGTGTGTTCAGCTTCAAAGTCAAGTTCCTACAAGCTTTTCCTGCTTGGAAGGAACAGAATTTGCCAGAGAATGAGAGATTGAGATTGGGAAAAGGATTTTTAGTCTATATAAAAAGTATGCTTTTTACCATCTAGAACTACTTAAAACTAAGCTTAATTGCCAAGAAAGAACAATTCACTTTGTAAAACACTAGCTGTGTGTTTATCTTCAAAGTCAACTTCCTACAAGCTTTTCCCGCTTGGAACAAACAGATTCACCAAAGAATGTTCAAGTCAGACTGGGAAAGGAAACCCATGTTTTGTCCATATTGAAAGGTATGCTTTTTACCATCTAGAACTACTTAAAACTAAGCTTAATCTCCAAGTAAGAACAATTCACTTTGTAAAGCGAAAAAAAAAGGCTGTTTTTTTATCCTCAAAGTCAAGTTCCTACAAGCTTTTCTGGCTAGGAATGAACAGAATTCACCAAAGAATGTTCGATTCAGACTGGGAAAACCATGTTTTGTCTATCTTGAAAAGTCTGCTTTTTACTCTCTAGAACCACTTAAAACTAATCTTATTCACCAAGTAACACCTTTCACTTTGCAAATCACTAGCTGTGTGTTTATCTTCAAAGTCAAGTTCTTACAAGCTTTTCCCTCTTGGAACAAACAGAATTCGCCTGAGAATGTTTGATTCAGACAGGGAAACACACTTTTTTTCTATATAGAAAAGTATGCTTTTTGCCTTCTAGGACCGTTTAAAACAAAGCTTATTGGCCAAGCAACAGCAATTCACTTTCTAAAATACTAGCTGTGTGTCTGTCTTCAAAGTCAACTTCCTACAAGCTTTTCCTGCTTGGATGAACAGAATTCGCCCAAGAATGAGAGATTCAGACTGGGAAAACCATGTTTTTTCTATACTGAAAAGTCTGCTTTTTACCGTCTAGCACCACTGAAAACTAAATGTATTGGCCAAGTAACAGCAATTCACTTTCCAAAACACCAGCTGTGTGTTTATCTTCAACTTCAAGTTCCTACAAGCTTTTCTCGCTTGGATTGAACAAAATTCCCCAAAGAATAAGATCCAGACTGGGAAAACCATGTTTTGTCTACATAGAAAAGTCTGCTTTTTTACCCTCTAGAACCACTTAAAACTAAGAATATTCGCGTAGTAAGAACAATTCACTTTGCAAAACACTCGCTGTGTGTTTATCTTCAAAGTCAACTTCCACCAAACTTTTTCCGCTTGGAACAAACATGATTCACCTACGAATGTGTGATTCAGTCTTGGAAACGCATGTTTTGTCTATATAGAAAAGTATGCTTTTTGCCTTCTAGGACCACTCAATACTAAGCTTAATCACCACGTAAGAACAATTCACTTCGTAAAACACTAGCTGTGTGTTTTTCTTCTTAGTCACCTTCCTACAAATTTTCCCGCTTGGAACGAACACGATTCGCCAAAGAATGTGTGGTTCAGACTGGGAAATGCATGTTTTGTCTATACATTAAAGTCTGGTTTTTTGCCTCTAGAACCACTGACAACTAAGCTTATTGGCCAAGTAAGAGCAATTCACTTTGCAAAACACTAGCTGTGTGGTTATATTCAAAGTCAACATACCTATAAGTTTTTCCCGCTTCGAATGAACAGATTTCGCCAAAGAATGAGAAATTCAGACTGGGAAAACCCGGTTATGTCTATATTGAATAGTCTGCTTTTTACCATCTAGAGCCACTTGAAACTAAGCATATTCGCCAAGTAACACCATTCAATTAGCAAATCACTAGCTCTGTGTTTATCTTCAAAATCAAATTCCTACAAGCTTTTCCCACTTGGATGGAACAGAATTCGCCTAAGAATGTGTGATTCAGAACTCGAAAGGCATGTTTTGTCTATATAGAAAACTATGCTTTTTACCCTCTAGAACCACTTAAAATTAAGCTTATTGGCCAAGTAACAGCAATTCACTTTGCTAAACACTAGCTGTGTGTTTATCTTCAAAGTCAACTTCCTACAAGCCTTTCCCACTTGGAATGAACACGATTCGCAAAAGAATGTTTGATTCAGACTGGGAAAGGAAACCCATGATTTGTCCATAAAAAAAAGTATGGTTTTTACCGTCTAGAACCACTTAAAACTAAGCTTATTGGCCAAGTAACATCAATTCACTTTGCAAAAAACTAGCTGTGTGTTTATCTTCAAAGTCAACTTCCTACAAGCTTTTCCAGCATGGAACGAATAGACTCACCAACGAATGTTCGATTCAACTGGGAAATCCATGTTTTGTCTATATTGAAAAGTCTGCTTTTTACCCTCTAGAAACAATTAAAACTAAGCTTATTGGCCAAGTAACACCATTCAATTTGCAAAACACTAGCTGTATGTTTCTCTTGAAAGGTAACTTCCTACAAGCTTTTCCTGGTTGAACGAACAGAATTCTCCAAAGAAAGTTCGATTCAGACTGGGAAACCCATGTTTTGTCTATATTGAAAAGTGTGCTTTTTACCCTCTAGAACCACTTAAAACTAAGCTTGTTTGCCAAGTAACACCTTTCACTTTGCAAATCACTAGCTGTGTGTTCAGCTTCAAAGTCAAGTTCCTACAAGCTTTTCCTGCTTGGAAGGAACAGAATTTGCCAGAGAATGAGAGATTGAGATTGGGAAAAGGATTTTTAGTCTATATAAAAAGTATGCTTTTTACCATCTAGAACTACTTAAAACTAAGCTTAATTGCCAAGAAAGAACAATTCACTTTGTAAAACACTAGCTGTGTGTTTATCTTCAAAGTCAACTTCCTACAAGCTTTTCCCGCTTGGAACAAACAGATTCACCAAAGAATGTTCAAGTCAGACTGGGAAAGGAAACCCATGTTTTGTCCATATTGAAAGGTATGCTTTTTACCATCTAGAACTACTTAAAACTAAGCTTAATCGCCAAGTAAGAACAATTCACTTTGTAAAGCGAAAAAAAAAGGCTGTTTTTTTATCCTCAAAGTCAAGTTCCTACAAGCTTTTCTGGCTAGGAATGAACAGAATTCACCAAAGAATGTTCGATTCAGACTGGGAAAACCATGTTTTGTCTATCTTGAAAAGTCTGCTTTTTACTCTCTAGAACCACTTAAAACTAATCTTATTCACCAAGTAACACCTTTCACTTTGCAAATCACTAGCTGTGTGTTTATCTTCAAAGTCAAGTTCTTACAAGCTTTTCCCTCTTGGAACAAACAGAATTCGCCTGAGAATGTTTGATTCAGACAGGGAAACACACTTTTTTTCTATATAGAAAAGTATGCTTTTTGCCTTCTAGGACCGTTTAAAACAAAGCTTATTGGCCAAGCAACAGCAATTCACTTTCTAAAATACTAGCTGTGTGTCTGTCTTCAAAGTCAACTTCCTACAAGCTTTTCCTGCTTGGATGAACAGAATTCGCCCAAGAATGAGAGATTCAGACTGGGAAAACCATGTTTTTTCTATACTGAAAAGTCTGCTTTTTACCGTCTAGCACCACTGAAAACTAAATGTATTGGCCAAGTAACAGCAATTCACTTTCCAAAACACCAGCTGTGTGTTTATCTTCAACTTCAAGTTCCTACAAGCTTTTCTCGCTTGGATTGAACAAAATTCCCCAAAGAATAAGATCCAGACTGGGAAAACCATGTTTTGTCTACATAGAAAAGTCTGCTTTTTTACCCTCTAGAACCACTTAAAACTAAGAATATTCGCGTAGTAAGAACAATTCACTTTGCAAAACACTCGCTGTGTGTTTATCTTCAAAGTCAACTTCCACCAAACTTTTTCCGCTTGGAACAAACATGATTCACCTACGAATGTGTGATTCAGTCTTGGAAACGCATGTTTTGTCTATATAGAAAAGTATGCTTTTTGCCTTCTAGGACCACTCAATACTAAGCTTAATCACCACGTAAGAACAATTCACTTCGTAAAACACTAGCTGTGTGTTTTTCTTCTTAGTCACCTTCCTACAAATTTTCCCGCTTGGAACGAACACGATTCGCCAAAGAATGTGTGGTTCAGACTGGGAAATGCATGTTTTGTCTATACATTAAAGTCTGGTTTTTTGCCTCTAGAACCACTGACAACTAAGCTTATTGGCCAAGTAAGAGCAATTCACTTTGCAAAACACTAGCTGTGTGGTTATATTCAAAGTCAACATACCTATAAGTTTTTCCCGCTTCGAATGAACAGATTTCGCCAAAGAATGAGAAATTCAGACTGGGAAAACCCGGTTATGTCTATATTGAATAGTCTGCTTTTTACCATCTAGAGCCACTTGAAACTAAGCATATTCGCCAAGTAACACCATTCAATTAGCAAATCACTAGCTCTGTGTTTATCTTCAAAATCAAATTCCTACAAGCTTTTCCCACTTGGATGGAACAGAATTCGCCTAAGAATGTGTGATTCAGAACTCGAAAGGCATGTTTTGTCTATATAGAAAACTATGCTTTTTACCCTCTAGAACCACTTAAAATTAAGCTTATTGGCCAAGTAACAGCAATTCACTTTGCTAAACACTAGCTGTGTGTTTATCTTCAAAGTCAACTTCCTACAAGCCTTTCCCACTTGGAATGAACACGATTCGCAAAAGAATGTTTGATTCAGACTGGGAAAGGAAACCCATGATTTGTCCATAAAAAAAAGTATGGTTTTTACCGTCTAGAACCACTTAAAACTAAGCTTATTGGCCAAGTAACATCAATTCACTTTGCAAAAAACTAGCTGTGTGTTTATCTTCAAAGTCAACTTCCTACAAGCTTTTCCAGCATGGAACGAATAGACTCACCAACGAATGTTCGATTCAACTGGGAAATCCATGTTTTGTCTATATTGAAAAGTCTGCTTTTTACCCTCTAGAAACAATTAAAACTAAGCTTATTGGCCAAGTAACACCATTCAATTTGCAAAACACTAGCTGTATGTTTCTCTTGAAAGGCAACTTCCTACAAGCTTTTCCTGGTTGAACGAACAGAATTCTCCAAAGAAGGTTCGATTCAGACTGGGAAACCCATGTTTTGTCTATATTGAAAAGTGTGCTTTTTACCCTCTAGAACCACTTAAAACTAAGCTTGTTTGCCAAGTAACACCTTTCACTTTGCAAATCACTAGCTGTGTGTTCAGCTTCAAAGTCAAGTTCCTACAAGCTTTTCCTGCTTGGAAGGAACAGAATTTGCCAGAGAATGAGAGATTGAGATTGGGAAAAGGATTTTTAGTCTATATAAAAAGTATGCTTTTTACCATCTAGAACTACTTAAAACTAAGCTTAATTGCCAAGAAAGAACAATTCACTTTGTAAAACACTAGCTGTGTGTTTATCTTCAAAGTCAACTTCCTACAAGCTTTTCCCGCTTGGAACAAACAGATTCACCAAAGAATGTTCAAGTCAGACTGGGAAAGGAAACCCATGTTTTGTCCATATTGAAAGGTATGCTTTTTACCATCTAGAACTACTTAAAACTAAGCTTAATCGCCAAGTAAGAACAATTCACTTTGTAAAGCGAAAAAAAAAGGCTGTTTTTTTATCCTCAAAGTCAAGTTCCTACAAGCTTTTCTGGCTAGGAATGAACAGAATTCACCAAAGAATGTTCGATTCAGACTGGGAAAACCATGTTTTGTCTATCTTGAAAAGTCTGCTTTTTACTCTCTAGAACCACTTAAAACTAATCTTATTCACCAAGTAACACCTTTCACTTTGCAAATCACTAGCTGTGTGTTTATCTTCAAAGTCAAGTTCTTACAAGCTTTTCCCTCTTGGAACAAACAGAATTCGCCTGAGAATGTTTGATTCAGACAGGGAAACACACTTTTTTTCTATATAGAAAAGTATGCTTTTTGCCTTCTAGGACCGTTTAAAACAAAGCTTATTGGCCAAGTAACAGCAATTCACTTTCTAAAATACTAGCTGTGTGTCTGTCTTCAAAGTCAACTTCCTACAAGCTTTTCCTGCTTGGATGAACAGAATTCGCCCAAGAATGAGAGATTCAGACTGGGAAAACCATGTTTTTTCTATACTGAAAAGTCTGCTTTTTACCGTCTAGCACCACTGAAAACTAAATGTATTGGCCAAGTAACAGCAATTCACTTTCCAAAACACCAGCTGTGTGTTTATCTTCAACTTCAAGTTCCTACAAGCTTTTCTCGCTTGGATTGAACAAAATTCCCCAAAGAATAAGATCCAGACTGGGAAAACCATGTTTTGTCTACATAGAAAAGTCTGCTTTTTTACCCTCTAGAACCACTTAAAACTAAGAATATTCGCGTAGTAAGAACAATTCACTTTGCAAAACACTCGCTGTGTGTTTATCTTCAAAGTCAACTTCCACCAAACTTTTTCCGCTTGGAACAAACATGATTCACCTACGAATGTGTGATTCAGTCTTGGAAACGCATGTTTTGTCTATATAGAAAAGTATGCTTTTTGCCTTCTAGGACCACTCAATACTAAGCTTAATCACCACGTAAGAACAATTCACTTCGTAAAACACTAGCTGTGTGTTTTTCTTCTTAGTCACCTTCCTACAAATTTTCCCGCTTGGAACGAACACGATTCGCCAAAGAATGTGTGGTTCAGACTGGGAAATGCATGTTTTGTCTATACATTAAAGTCTGGTTTTTTGCCTCTAGAACCACTGACAACTAAGCTTATTGGCCAAGTAAGAGCAATTCACTTTGCAAAACACTAGCTGTGTGGTTATATTCAAAGTCAACATACCTATAAGTTTTTCCCGCTTCGAATGAACAGATTTCGCCAAAGAATGAGAAATTCAGACTGGGAAAACCCGGTTATGTCTATATTGAATAGTCTGCTTTTTACCATCTAGAGCCACTTGAAACTAAGCATATTCGCCAAGTAACACCATTCAATTAGCAAATCACTAGCTCTGTGTTTATCTTCAAAATCAAATTCCTACAAGCTTTTCCCACTTGGATGGAACAGAATTCGCCTAAGAATGTGTGATTCAGAACTCGAAAGGCATGTTTTGTCTATATAGAAAACTATGCTTTTTACCCTCTAGAACCACTTAAAATTAAGCTTATTGGCCAAGTAACAGCAATTCACTTTGCTAAACACTAGCTGTGTGTTTATCTTCAAAGTCAACTTCCTACAAGCCTTTCCCACTTGGAATGAACACGATTCGCAAAAGAATGTTTGATTCAGACTGGGAAAGGAAACCCATGATTTGTCCATAAAAAAAAGTATGGTTTTTACCGTCTAGAACCACTTAAAACTAAGCTTATTGGCCAAGTAACATCAATTCACTTTGCAAAAAACTAGCTGTGTGTTTATCTTCAAAGTCAACTTCCTACAAGCTTTTCCAGCATGGAACGAATAGACTCACCAACGAATGTTCGATTCAACTGGGAAATCCATGTTTTGTCTATATTGAAAAGTCTGCTTTTTACCCTCTAGAAACAATTAAAACTAAGCTTATTGGCCAAGTAACACCATTCAATTTGCAAAACACTAGCTGTATGTTTCTCTTGAAAGGCAACTTCCTACAAGCTTTTCCTGGTTGAACGAACAGAATTCTCCAAAGAAAGTTCGATTCAGACTGGGAAACCCATGTTTTGTCTATATTGAAAAGTGTGCTTTTTACCCTCTAGAACCACTTAAAACTAAGCTTGTTTGCCAAGTAACACCTTTCACTTTGCAAATCACTAGCTGTGTGTTCAGCTTCAAAGTCAAGTTCCTACAAGCTTTTCCTGCTTGGAAGGAACAGAATTTGCCAGAGAATGAGAGATTGAGATTGGGAAAAGGATTTTTAGTCTATATAAAAAGTATGCTTTTTACCATCTAGAACTACTTAAAACTAAGCTTAATTGCCAAGAAAGAACAATTCACTTTGTAAAACACTAGCTGTGTGTTTATCTTCAAAGTCAACTTCCTACAAGCTTTTCCCGCTTGGAACAAACAGATTCACCAAAGAATGTTCAAGTCAGACTGGGAAAGGAAACCCATGTTTTGTCCATATTGAAAGGTATGCTTTTTACCATCTAGAACTACTTAAAACTAAGCTTAATCGCCAAGTAAGAACAATTCACTTTGTAAAGCGAAAAAAAAAGGCTGTTTTTTTATCCTCAAAGTCAAGTTCCTACAAGCTTTTCTGGCTAGGAATGAACAGAATTCACCAAAGAATGTTCGATTCAGACTGGGAAAACCATGTTTTGTCTATCTTGAAAAGTCTGCTTTTTACTCTCTAGAACCACTTAAAACTAATCTTATTCACCAAGTAACACCTTTCACTTTGCAAATCACTAGCTGTGTGTTTATCTTCAAAGTCAAGTTCTTACAAGCTTTTCCCTCTTGGAACAAACAGAATTCGCCTGAGAATGTTTGATTCAGACAGGGAAACACGCTTTTTTTCTATATAGAAAAGTATGCTTTTTGCCTTCTAGGACCGTTTAAAACAAAGCTTATTGGCCAAGCAACAGCAATTCACTTTCTAAAATACTAGCTGTGTGTCTGTCTTCAAAGTCAACTTCCTACAAGCTTTTCCTGCTTGGATGAACAGAATTCGCCCAAGAATGAGAGATTCAGACTGGGAAAACCATGTTTTTTCTATACTGAAAAGTCTGCTTTTTACCGTCTAGCACCACTGAAAACTAAATGTATTGGCCAAGTAACAGCAATTCACTTTCCAAAACACCAGCTGTGTGTTTATCTTCAACTTCAAGTTCCTACAAGCTTTTCTCGCTTGGATTGAACAAAATTCCCCAAAGAATAAGATCCAGACTGGGAAAACCATGTTTTGTCTACATAGAAAAGTCTGCTTTTTTACCCTCTAGAACCACTTAAAACTAAGAATATTCGCGTAGTAAGAACAATTCACTTTGCAAAACACTCGCTGTGTGTTTATCTTCAAAGTCAACTTCCACCAAACTTTTTCCGCTTGGAACAAACATGATTCACCTACGAATGTGTGATTCAGTCTTGGAAACGCATGTTTTGTCTATATAGAAAAGTATGCTTTTTGCCTTCTAGGACCACTCAAATCTAAGCTTAATCACCACGTAAGAACAATTCACTTCGTAAAACACTAGCTGTGTGTTTTTCTTCTTAGTCACCTTCCTACAAATTTTCCCGCTTGGAACGAACACGATTCGCCAAAGAATGTGTGGTTCAGACTGGGAAATGCATGTTTTGTCTATACATTAAAGTCTGGTTTTTTGCCTCTAGAACCACTGACAACTAAGCTTATTGGCCAAGTAAGAGCAATTCACTTTGCAAAACACTAGCTGTGTGGTTATATTCAAAGTCAACATACCTATAAGTTTTTCCCGCTTCGAATGAACAGATTTCGCCAAAGAATGAGAAATTCAGACTGGGAAAACCCGGTTATGTCTATATTGAATAGTCTGCTTTTTACCATCTAGAGCCACTTGAAACTAAGCATATTCGCCAAGTAACACCATTCAATTAGCAAATCACTAGCTCTGTGTTTATCTTCAAAATCAAATTCCTACAAGCTTTTCCCACTTGGATGGAACAGAATTCGCCTAAGAATGTGTGATTCAGAACTCGAAAGGCATGTTTTGTCTATATAGAAAACTATGCTTTTTACCCTCTAGAACCACTTAAAATTAAGCTTATTGGCCAAGTAACAGCAATTCACTTTGCTAAACACTAGCTGTGTGTTTATCTTCAAAGTCAACTTCCTACAAGCCTTTCCCACTTGGAATGAACACGATTCGCAAAAGAATGTTCGATTCAGACTGGGAAAGGAAACCCATGATTTGTCCATAAAAAAAAGTATGGTTTTTACCGTCTAGAACCACTGAAAACTAAGCTTATTGGCCAAGTAACATCAATTCACTTTGCAAAAAACTAGCTGTGTGTTTATCTTCAAAGTCAACTTCCTACAAGCTTTTCCAGCATGGAACAAATAGATTCACCAACGAATGTTCGATTCAACTGGGAAATCCATGTTTTGTCTATATTGAAAAGTCTGCTTTTTACCCTCTAGAAACAATTAAAACTAAGCTTATTGGCCAAGTAACACCATTCAATTTGCAAAACACTAGCTGTATGTTTCTCTTGAAAGGCAACTTCCTACAAGCTTTTCCTGGTTGAACGAACAGAATTCTCCAAAGAAAGTTCGATTCAGACTGGGAAACCCATGTTTTGTCTATATTGAAAAGTGTGCTTTTTACCCTCTAGAACCACTTAAAACTAAGCTTGTTTGCCAAGTAACACCTTTCACTTTGCAAATCACTAGCTGTGTGTTCAGCTTCAAAGTCAAGTTCCTACAAGCTTTTCCTGCTTGGAAGGAACAGAATTTGCCAGAGAATGAGAGATTGAGATTGGGAAAAGGATTTTTAGTCTATATAAAAAGTATGCTTTTTACCATCTAGAACTACTTAAAACTAAGCTTAATTGCCAAGAAAGAACAATTCACTTTGTAAAACACTAGCTGTGTGTTTATCTTCAAAGTCAACTTCCTACAAGCTTTTCCCGCTTGGAACAAACAGATTCACCAAAGAATGTTCAAGTCAGACTGGGAAAGGAAACCCATGTTTTGTCCATATTGAAAGGTATGCTTTTTACCATCTAGAACTACTTAAAACTAAGCTTAATCGCCAAGTAAGAACAATTCACTTTGTAAAGCGAAAAAAAAGGCTGTTTTTTTATCCTCAAAGTCAAGTTCCTACAAGCTTTTCTGGCTAGGAATGAACAGAATTCACCAAAGAATGTTCGATTCAGACTGGGAAAACCATGTTTTGTCTATCTTGAAAAGTCTGCTTTTTACTCTCTAGAACCACTTAAAACTAATCTTATTCACCAAGTAACACCTTTCACTTTGCAAATCACTAGCTGTGTGTTTATCTTCAAAGTCAAGTTCTTACAAGCTTTTCCCTCTTGGAACAAACAGAATTCGCCTGAGAATGTTTGATTCAGACAGGGAAACACACTTTTTTTCTATATAGAAAAGTATGCTTTTTGCCTTCTAGGACCGTTTAAAACAAAGCTTATTGGCCAAGCAACAGCAATTCACTTTCTAAAATACTAGCTGTGTGTCTGTCTTCAAAGTCAACTTCCTACAAGCTTTTCCTGCTTGGATGAACAGAATTCGCCCAAGAATGAGAGATTCAGACTGGGAAAACCATGTTTTTTCTATACTGAAAAGTCTGCTTTTTACCGTCTAGCACCACTGAAAACTAAATGTATTGGCCAAGTAACAGCAATTCACTTTCCAAAACACCAGCTGTGTGTTTATCTTCAACTTCAAGTTCCTACAAGCTTTTCTCGCTTGGATTGAACAAAATTCCCCAAAGAATAAGATCCAGACTGGGAAAACCATGTTTTGTCTACATAGAAAAGTCTGCTTTTTTACCCTCTAGAACCACTTAAAACTAAGAATATTCGCGTAGTAAGAACAATTCACTTTGCAAAACACTCGCTGTGTGTTTATCTTCAAAGTCAACTTCCACCAAACTTTTTCCGCTTGGAACAAACATGATTCACCTACGAATGTGTGATTCAGTCTTGGAAACGCATGTTTTGTCTATATAGAAAAGTATGCTTTTTGCCTTCTAGGACCACTCAAATCTAAGCTTAATCACCACGTAAGAACAATTCACTTCGTAAAACACTAGCTGTGTGTTTTTCTTCTTAGTCACCTTCCTACAAATTTTCCCGCTTGGAACGAACACGATTCGCCAAAGAATGTGTGGTTCAGACTGGGAAATGCATGTTTTGTCTATACATTAAAGTCTGGTTTTTTGCCTCTAGAACCACTGACAACTAAGCTTATTGGCCAAGTAAGAGCAATTCACTTTGCAAAACACTAGCTGTGTGGTTATATTCAAAGTCAACATACCTATAAGTTTTTCCCGCTTTGAATGAACAGATTTCGCCAAAGAATGAGAAATTCAGACTGGGAAAACCCGGTTATGTCTATATTGAATAGTCTGCTTTTTACCATCTAGAGCCACTTGAAACTAAGCATATTCGCCAAGTAACACCATTCAATTAGCAAATCACTAGCTCTGTGTTTATCTTCAAAATCAAATTCCTACAAGCTTTTCCCACTTGGATGGAACAGAATTCGCCTAAGAATGTGTGATTCAGAACTCGAAAGGCATGTTTTGTCTATATAGAAAACTATGCTTTTTACCCTCTAGAACCACTTAAAATTAAGCTTATTGGCCAAGGAACAGCAATTCACTTTGCTAAACACTAGCTGTGTGTTTATCTTCAAAGTCAACTTCCTACAAGCCTTTCCCACTTGGAATGAACACGATTCGCAAAAGAATGTTCGATTCAGACTGGGAAAGGAAACCCATGATTTGTCCATAAAAAAAAGTATGGTTTTTACCGTCTAGAACCACTTAAAACTAAGCTTATTGGCCAAGTAACATCAATTCACTTTGCAAAAAACTAGCTGTGTGTTTATCTTCAAAGTCAACTTCCTACAAGCTTTTCCAGCATGGAACGAATAGATTCACCAACGAATGTTCGATTCAACTGGGAAATCCATGTTTTGTCTATATTGAAAAATCTGCTTTTTACCCTCTAGAAACAATTAAAACTAAGCTTATTGGCCAAGTAACACCATTCAATTTGCAAAACACTAGCTGTATGTTTCTCTTGAAAGGCAACTTCCTACAAGCTTTTCCTGGTTGAACGAACAGAATTCTCCAAAGAAAGTTCGATTCAGACTGGGAAACCCATGTTTTGTCTATATTGAAAAGTGTGCTTTTTACCCTCTAGAACCACTTAAAACTAAGCTTGTTTGCCAAGTAACACCTTTCACTTTGCAAATCACTAGCTGTGTGTTCAGCTTCAAAGTCAAGTTCCTACAAGCTTTTCCTGCTTGGAAGGAACAGAATTTGCCAGAGAATGAGAGATTGAGATTGGGAAAAGGATTTTTAGTCTATATAAAAAGTATGCTTTTTACCATCTAGAACTACTTAAAACTAAGCTTAATTGCCAAGAAAGAACAATTCACTTTGTAAAACACTAGCTGTGTGTTTATCTTCAAAGTCAACTTCCTACAAGCTTTTCCCGCTTGGAACAAACAGATTCACCAAAAAATGTTCAAGTCAGACTGGGAAAGGAAACCCATGTTTTGTCCATATTGAAAGGTATGCTTTTTACCATCTAGAACTACTTAAAACTAAGCTTAATCGCCAAGTAAGAACAATTCACTTTGTAAAGCGAAAAAAAAGGCTGTTTTTTTATCCTCAAAGTCAAGTTCCTACAAGCTTTTCTGGCTAGGAATGAACAGAATTCACCAAAGAATGTTCGATTCAGACTGGGAAAACCATGTTTTGTCTATCTTGAAAAGTCTGCTTTTTACTCTCTAGAACCACTTAAAACTAATCTTATTCACCAAGTAACACCTTTCACTTTGCAAATCACTAGCTGTGTGTTTATCTTCAAAGTCAAGTTCTTACAAGCTTTTCCCTCTTGGAACAAACAGAATTCGCCTGAGAATGTTTGATTCAGACAGGGAAACACACTTTTTTTCTATATAGAAAAGTATGCTTTTTGCCTTCTAGGACCGTTTAAAACAAAGCTTATTGGCCAAGCAAGAGCAATTCACTTTCTAAAATACTAGCTGTGTGTCTGTCTTCAAAGTCAACTTCCTACAAGCTTTTCCTGCTTGGATGAACAGAATTCGCCCAAGAATGAGAGATTCAGACTGGGAAAACCATGTTTTTTCTATACTGAAAAGTCTGCTTTTTACCGTCTAGCACCACTGAAAACTAAATGTATTGGCCAAGTAACAGCAATTCACTTTCCAAAACACCAGCTGTGTGTTTATCTTCAACTTCAAGTTCCTACAAGCTTTTCTCGCTTGGATTGAACAAAATTCCCCAAAGAATAAGATCCAGACTGGGAAAACCATGTTTTGTCTACATAGAAAAGTCTGCTTTTTTACCCTCTAGAACCACTTAAAACTAAGAATATTCGCGTAGTAAGAACAATTCACTTTGCAAAACACTCGCTGTGTGTTTATCTTTAAAGTCAACTTCCACCAAACTTTTTCCGCTTGGAACAAACATGATTCACCTACGAATGTGTGATTCAGTCTTGGAAACGCATGTTTTGTCTATATAGAAAAGTATGCTTTTTGCCTTCTAGGACCACTCAATACTAAGCTTAATCACCACGTAAGAACAATTCACTTCGTAAAACACTAGCTGTGTGTTTTTCTTCTTAGTCACCTTCCTACAAATTTTCCCGCTTGGAACGAACACGATTCGCCAAAGAATGTGTGGTTCAGACTGGGAAATGCATGTTTTGTCTATACATTAAAGTCTGGTTTTTTGCCTCTAGAACCACTGACAACTAAGCTTATTGGCCAAGTAAGAGCAATTCACTTTGCAAAACACTAGCTGTGTGGTTATATTCAAAGTCAACATACCTATAAGTTTTTCCCGCTTCGAATGAACAGATTTCGCCAAAGAATGAGAAATTCAGACTGGGAAAACCCGGTTATGTCTATATTGAATAGTCTGCTTTTTACCATCTAGAGCCACTTGAAACTAAGCATATTCGCCAAGTAACACCATTCAATTAGCAAATCACTAGCTCTGTGTTTATCTTCAAAATCAAATTCCTACAAGCTTTTCCCACTTGGATGGAACAGAATTC